>NC_060886.1:19453940-19765607 GCF_014805685.1 Silurus meridionalis
TTCGGCTAGCTGGCGAGCTCACATTAATCGGTACATTCACGTTAAGGTGATTTTAACAGTGTCTTTATGCAAAGTATAAGCACGTTTCAACAAAACAAATTATTGGACAAGAACTAATTGTTGTATAATATCCATTTATATATTACAGTATAGAGACTTTCCACTGTAGTACATTCATTATCCACCCTTATGTTCAGGTCTTCACAGGGATCTTCACAGCTGAGATGATTTTGAAGATTGTAGCCATGGATCCTTATTACTACTTCCAAGAAAAGTGGAATATATTTGATAGTGTCATTGTAACCATGAGTATTACAGAGCTTGGCTTGGAAAATGTTTCTGGAATGTCTGTTCTCAGGTCATTTCGTTTGGTAAGAAAAACTACCTTGAATTATTTATACTGAATAGAAACATTAGATTAACTGAATCCTGTATAATTTGTATTTGGAATGATTGTCAAAAAGTTTGTAACCTGTTATTTTTTTTTTCATTCTAGCTTCGAGTCTTTAAGCTTGCCAAGTCTTGGCCCACTTTAAATATGCTGATCAAAATCATTCACAACTCAGTGGGTGCCCTCAGCAACCTGACACTTGTTCTGGCCATCATTGTCTTCATTTTTGCCGTAGTAGGCATGCAGTTGTTTGGGAAAAATTACACAACCCATAAGTGCAAGATTTCCACAGACTGCAGTCTCCCTCGCTGGCACATGAGCGATTTTTTCCACTCCTTTCTAATAGTGTTCCGTGTGCTGTGTGGTGAGTGGATCGAGACCATGTGGGACTGCATGATGGTGGCTGAACAGACCATGTGCCTATTTGTCTTCCTCATGGTCATGGTCATTGGAAATCTTGTGGTAGGCATATATCTGAAATGTTTTACAGCTTTATATACATATATACATAATATATATATTATTTCCAGCTAAATGTAAATGTCTATAAACAAAAATCTTGAATTTTTCATTGTCTGTATTATGCCTTACAAATGAAACTAATAGAATCAGATCTCTGCAATTACATCCTTTCTGAACTTTTTCAGGTTTTGAACCTCTTCCTGGCCTTGCTGCTTAGTTCTTTTAGTGCAGATAACTTGGCAGCCACAAATGATGACAGTGAAATGAACAACTTGCAGATTGCAGTGGGTCGCATCCACAATGGTGTCGCATTTATGAAAGCACATCTGCACAGCTTCTTTCACAGTGACTGTTTTAGAAGGAGACCTAATAAAGTAAAGGAGGAAGATGACCTGAAAAATGGCAAGAAGCTGGCTGAGATGTCTACTCATACTACAGTGGAACTGATTAAAGACCCAGGATGTGAGAAAGAGGCATCAGGTGTCGACAGTGGCTCTGATAATTTCATCTTCGATCCCACCGTGTCTGTTTCTGTACCCATAGCCATTGCAGACTCTGACCCTGAGGGCCATGACGATTTAAGCAGTTTCTCTTCTGATATGGAGGAAGATAAAGAGGTATGGTAGCTAAATTTATTATTTACAAATCGTTTCCTACAATCGATTTATAATATGTACAACAGGATTTAGATGAGCATCTGTAAATTCAGACAGATAATAAATATTGTGCACATAAATAGTCGGATCACACAATAATCAGATTTTGTGTATTTTTGTATATACATTGTCGATACAGTCCATACAGTTTTGTATAAAGTTGTATATTCATACATATGTGCTGCTGCAGTCTTACATAGAGAAGAAAGCTATAGTAGCCTGACATTTTAGGATCAGGAACTAGATTACATTATGTGACATTTATGGGTGAGTGCATTTCAGCTTGGTGTTTCTTGTTTTGGACTCCTCTTTAAAACATACCTATTTGCTTTGTGCTATTTTAAAAGCAAAATAATCTGGTGGTTAGTGTTTTTTTGCAATCCCTTTTAAAGTGTCTAATTTTCTGTGCTCTTCTATAAAATCCTTAAATACACTTTTGGGTGTAGCCACACATGTAAACATGAAAAAAGAAATATGATCAGTTCAGAAAAGCCTGTAATTCCCTACACTATGAATTAGACAATGTGAAAATTGTACCATATCAAGAGGTTTTCTAAGCAGCACTAAATAAGCTTTTTTCCTGCAGGCCCAGAAGAGCATGCCGGTATCTCTTCCCTCATGCTTATGCCTCTTAACCTGGTTTGTTATTACAGCTCTTTCAGAGATGCTCTCAAGATTTCAGACAGGAGACTTGTAAGACTCATTTACTGAACATACAACACCATATAGATTGCATTTACCACTCATGAAAAGGGATACATAGTCCCATGTAATTACTTTGTGACTGAACTCCAGTCCTTCCATATTTCCTGACATATGCAGGAAAAATGTCATGTACATTATTCACTCATTTTTTTGATATTTAGTTGTATATGTGTTGTTGCTGTGGGACTATCACATCTTGAATGAGCAGCATTGCTTATTTCATTGATGGATGTCTGTTTGACTGGTTTGACTTTTCCCGTGGTTGGCTGAAATGTCACAGAATGCCCTTACTGATTACATCAACCTAAAAGAATGTCATTTTGCTTCATAATGTCAAAATTCATCTGTTTAAGTCATTAAATGAATGTCAAAACATGTTTGATGACATTTCACATTCTCCATATTGGAATGATGAAAGCAGATTTTGGCAGTACTGTGAACTGTTAAAGAATAACTTTATTCAATAAAGTAAAGTGGCTTTCACAGGTATTCACCCTCCTTGAATGCTTTAAATATTTTTTAATGTAAGGCCCATAATATTGCAGTGGGTAGAAAAATCAAATAAATAGATTGGAAAATTATTAACAAAATGAAAAAAAAAAGAAAAAAAAAAAAAGATTGAATAAGTCTTCACTTTTTTGAGAAGTACCTAAGTTTGTCTGTCTGTCTGTCTATCTATCTATCTATCTATCTATCTATCTATCTATCTATCTATCTATCTATCTATCTATCTATCTATCTATCTATCTATCTATCTATCTATCTATCTATCAAAAAAGGTTTTGGGATGCAATATAGGAAAATTGTCAATAAGAGCAAAAAACGCAACAGATCGCCATTAAATATATTATTTAAATACAAAAAAAAAAAGTAATAAGTGTGACTTTGTGTTGAGGAAGCTAGGGTTAGGGCTAATGTGCATTAGTCAGTAAAACAGCCAAGACCACCACCATGTTTCAATGCATGGTGTTTATAGGTTCTTTGTCTTGGTTTACTTTATTTTATTTTTTTGTTAAGCCCGGGAACAGGTGTACAGTAAATTTGAGATTATTGCATGTTGGTTAAACCATATGCAATAAAACCTTTTTTTATATGGTAAATAATTATGCCAAACAAATTGCCCTTTTATGGAATATGTTATGTAGATTCATATCAAAACACCTATTAAATGTGAGTTGGAGGTTGTTAGTTTTACGTCTTTAAGTTGAAAGACTACAAAATGTGAAAAGGTTCAAGGAGGATGAAAATGTATGCAAGGCACTGTATATATTTGTAGTTTCTTATTTTCTGGAAGTAGAATTTGTGAATAGATTTGAGATTATTGATGTTGGTCTGCTTACATCATGCCCAGGAGAACCTCATTAACTGGCTTTGGTAAAAGCAAAATGTACTGGCTGCTACATGTTTTCCAAGTGACACTGATGGGATTTTTTTGTTCATCCCTACAATCATATGTACTTTTGCTTTTTGAATGCAAATTCAGAAATAGCAATAAGAAAATCTTTTACTTCATAAAAAGTGACAAAGTTTCTATGTCAATAATATTTCTATGAATGACCTTTCACTATTTACTATTGGCGTCTTTTAGAGAGGCCTAACGTTCAATGTATAATACATATGAAAAAGGAAAACATGTAATTAATTGTTGAGTCAGTTTATTTGTTCTTGTGAAAACTGTCTACATGTACTGGAGTTCATATTATTTGTGGATATCAAAGTTTTTACTGAACCATGCTCTCAATGCATGCTTTTAAACTGAAGTTTACCCACAGAATGTTCCTTATTGCAACCAAACTTTTATTTACCTGTTATAGCGAAACTGAATTATTATTGAACAACTGTTAGAATGTACTCTAAGCTGCATTTAAATATTGAAACAGTCTGTGGGTACATTTGATTGCCTTTGCATGCACTTTGGAATGTAAAAAAGAAAGTCATGGGCTGAGCTTGGCCTCATGATGGTCATTAGCTGATGATTTGCCTTAAATGGTGGCATTCTGAGGCACTGTATGTCATCTCCTTGGTAATGTCGCGATGACTGGCTCACGTCCAACATGTTGTCATAAAGATTTACTCTGTGTGTGTTGCTCTTGCAGAAGCTGTCAGATGGTATGAGTTCTTCAGAAGGCAGTACAGTGGACCTCCGGCCCCTGAAGGAGAGAATAGAATTACTTGACTTCGAGCTTGAATTACCAGTGGACGATCCAGAGGCCTGTTTTACACAAGGTTAGAGAGTCACTCCTGGAAGAAACCATGAAATTATACTTAAACTTATTACACTAATAATCCATTTCATTACATGTGTAAACCAGCAAATTAATTAAATAATCCACAGCAGTATAATGTATAAATTCATAACAACAGGTCAAGAGCTTCAGAATGGCCAAATAGGAATCTGAGGAGTAGTGGTAGTGGTCACAGGCTTACAAAACTACACCGATAAAAGCGACTAAAACATTACCTGATCTTTTTCCAAGCCTCAATCACACGTTTTTTTTGTGAGTGCCCTCCCACTGTAGCCTCAGATGGTTGATCTTGGCTGGCTGGAGTGAAACATGATCTTATCTGTTCTAACTCAAAGGTTCAATATGATGTGTGTTCTGAGATGATTTTTTGCTCACCGCAGATGTAAAAAGTGATTATTTTAGTTAATATAGCCTTCCTCTCCACTCAAGCCACTATGGTCATTCTCCTCTAAACTCTTTTAACAATGAGGCATTTTCAAGCAGAACTGCAGCTCACTGGATATTTATTTTAGTTTTTTAGCACTTTTTTCTAGAGAGTGCTGTGTGCAAAATCCCAGGACATGAGCGTTTCTGAAATATTTGAATCATCCCATTTGGCACCACTTCTCACGCCACAGTGAAAGTCCCTTAGATCACACTTTATCCACACTCTAAATTTAAAAAAAAGTTTTATTAGGTATAACTTACATGTAGCTACACTTAGTGACTGTCATGCGGCAAAAACGGAGGCGGAAGCCGGAGTACAGTTTGTGTAGGTTTAATAAAGAGGAGGCAGAGCGACAAACATACACCAACTGTGTCAGAAGTGTCAGAAAAGGAAATATCCGTGGTGCGTTCAGGGGAGCGCGGTCCACAGTGTCCAGAGACAAAGGCACGGGAGAAAAGGAGTGATCCGGGGTGCGCTTTGGGAGAAAGCACAGCCGTAGAGAGAGTGTAGAGTCTGAAAGGATGTGGAACGCATATACCAACATACACTTACAATAACGGAAAGGGAGTGAGTGTAAGTGTGGGATTTATGTAGGAGCCGGGGATTAATGATTAATGAGTCCCAGGTGTGTGATTGAAGCCGGGAGCTTTAGAGAAAGCGGCAGCATGACAGCCGCCGAAGGGGGTGTGGCAGGTGGATTACTGACAGTTACCAATTTATAAGTTGATTTATAAGTTGATCTACTGATCAGATAATGTTTAAGAACTAAATGAAAGGTATGTGGTGCAGGGATGCCCAAATCAAGTGCAGCAGTATTGCCAACCTAATATATGTATTTAGCCAGCAGCAGTCCTGTGGTCAGCAACTTAGATTAGCAAGTGCTAGAGGACAATTAAAAATAATACAGATTACTTATAGTCTCTAGCTGTACATCTAGCTTTAAAGATTGTAAAGTGTTAAGTAGAAATATGCAAAAAAAAAAAAAAAAAAATCAGGGCTGATGCTGTATTGATACACTCAGAGAACCACACACACACTGGCGATGTCACTGAGAATGGTCCACCACTGTAGGGGCACATCTGATATTCTTTTTTCAGTTTAGAGTTTGAGAACCTAAAATATGTGGCATCATAGTTTATGTTGGTTGTTGCTGTTTGCTGCTAGGAATGAATTTCTGATGCTGGGTTTTCAGTTCAAGCTCTAGTATTGTGTTTTTCAAACAGTATCTTAAATAAAAAAAAGGACAAGGGATGCTAACCTGAGTCAATAGAGAAGTATCAGTGAGAGTAGTCATTAAAAATAAATACAAGGTACAATGAATTGCACATTGACCTGCAGGTCAGATACTGGTGAGTGAGTGGGAAGGATGTGTATGTATATGTGTGTGTGAATGAGTGTGTGTGTGTGTGTGTGTGTGTGTGTGTGTGTGTGTGTGTGTGTGTGTGTGTTTAGCCAATGTTTATTGAAGTTTAAACACCATAAGATGTTTCAGAGTACATGGATTTAAAAAGATGCTGTGGTAATTTGATTATTAACCAGAACTGCAGTTCTGATCAAGGCATGTTTGACCGGCACTTATATATTTGAGTTTGTGATGTTAGTCATGTTTAATATTGTTTTAGTTATAAGCAGTTTGTTATAAGGTTTAGCCCCTTTAGAGAACCCTGATCATCATAGATAAGAGATCATGCATCCAGGTAAACACTTTTCACTAAACTTAGGGTGAAGCTTCTTGGTGGGGCCCCAAATCACAAATTAAAACGGTGTTGTCTAACGAGCACTTAGCTTCAGTCACATTTAATCAGAATATGCTTTATTATGTACTAGGGTTTTCAAAATAAATTTTGCATGCAGGCTTCACTGTGTTTTAAATAACATTTTTAATTAATTAAGAATGAAACACTAATAGCAATAAAATGAATAAACAGCACAATATAAGTGAGAAATTTGATTTTTTTTGTTGTGCTGAAATATTAAATTTATGAAAACAATTATGTATACAATTATACTGCTATACTACAATTCTGAATTTAATGAGGAATTTAACTTTTTACTTTTAAAATTCTAGGGAAGGCTGGCCTAACATGTAGTTTTAAAACATTGATATTTTCACAGAGCAGTTTGCTTTGATGGTAAATATAAAATAATGAAAATTATTAGATTTTAGTTGTATGTATTATATGTTTAATATATTATGTAATTATGCTGTTTATTTAATTTTTTTTTACTGCAATGAGCATTTGTCAAATTCTATCACATGGTGTCAGATGTTGGTATAGGTATACTTTTTACAAGTAAATGAGCCCAGTATCAGACTGATACCTGATACGAGTATTCTGTGTGGATCTATACTGATCTTTTTCTATTGATGCATGAAATGCAGGGGAAGGAACAAAGTAACAGCAGGCTGTAGTAATTTTGTGTAACTGTATATAGCTGTGTATGCTTGTTGTAGATTTATGCCAGTGTAATAATATACAAAATGGGCAGTGAAAGTAGATACAAGATATGTGTATCCAACAAGTATACACCTTATATATGTCTGTGCTCAGAGGTTCTCTTTAATTCAGATGTTTTCTTTTGTAAATGTAAACAAATATTTTATAAATCCCTTATCTAAGAATTAAAGGTCTTCATTTTTCCCAGGCTGTGTGAACAGGTTTCCATGTTGCCAGGTGAATGTGGAAAAAGGCAAATGGAAAACATGGTGGACCGTCAGGCACACCAGTTACAGGATAGTGGAGCATAATTGGTTTGAGTCATTCATCATCTTTATGATCCTGTTGAGCAGCGCAGCACTGGTGAGGAGTTGTGTGCTTTTTATCAGTGAGGCATTTACGTACATAAGATTCAGAGCTTAACAAAGCAATGAAAGGAACAACATGATTTGTGTGTAATATTAGTGTGATGTTTTGTACTGTGTAATGTGCTGCAGTGTAATTTTATTTGTTTTTTTCAGGCATTTGAAGACATATACATTGAGAAAAGGAAAAATATAAAGACTGTTTTGGAATACGCTGATAAAGTTTTTACCTACATCTTCATATTGGAGATGCTTTTGAAGTGGCTGGCATATGGATTTGTTAAATACTTCACCAATGCGTGGTGCTGGCTTGACTTCTTGATAGTGGGCGTATGTACACATTTTTTTAATTTACAAGCAGTTATTTAAAATTAATGACACTGAATTGATTTCATGTTTCCTTACTGCATTTTCTTTTGTGCAATAATAGTTGTTTCTATGCATTGTGTAGACAGATGAGTGCAACTGCATGTGTATCTGTCCATGATTCTATTTAAAAAGGATTGAGTGAGTGAATAGATTGCACATTTGTGGGTCTAAGGCCACTACTCATGGGACTTTACTGATGGAAGGGAAGAGGGATAAGATGAGACAGATGAGAGAAGTGGGTCCTGATTACATCATTTATATTTACCAGTGTGTGTGTGTGTGTGTGTGTGTGTGTGTGTGTGTGTGTGTGTGTGTGTGTGTGTAGGTCTCTCTGATCAGCCTAGTGGCCAGTGCCCTCAATTATTCAGAGCTCACTGCCATCAAATCTCTTCGTACACTTCGAGCTCTGAGACCTCTTCGTGCTTTATCACGCTTTGAAGGCATGAGGGTAAGAGGCACATCCATTAATGTCTAGTTTTACTTCCTGTTCACTTGCTGCACAAATAAATCACCATTTTGTAATACAGCAGAATGAAGCACTATAATTATAACCTACAGAGACTAAACCCCTCAATTATATGAATCAGAATATTTTTAATAGCCAATATGATCTGGGTACAGGAATTTAATTTTCTTTGTAGACAAGAATGGGAAAAGTGAATTGGCATATAGTGTAGTTGTAATTAAGGAGCTACTTGGTGCTAAAGAGTGTATGGAAATATTCATTCATTCATAATTAGTAACTGCCTAATCTGTGTTTATATAGTTTATAATTTATTCAGAAATGGAACCAACTAAAATTCATAAAAATGTAAAATGGCAGGTAGAAAACATTAACAACAAGAGGAGGATGAAAAAAATAATAATAATACAAGCAAGCGTTTGAAGATGAGACCATTAAAATCTAAAATTATGTAGCTGAGGTAGGAAAACTCTCAGAGCCACCTCTAGCTAAAGTTTTTTTTTCCAGTGTGTTCCAGTGTTTCTTCAGCATTCTTCATTTCGAAATCTGAATACATCTAGAAGTATTTGTAGCACTAAACAGATTCAGGTACTGGTAAACATGCAGCTAATGATATTGCATTACTTCCATAGTACATATATGAGCACTGTAGGCTATTGACCCTGTACAGATTCTATCATCTTCACCTTTTCTGAGTCTTCCAACCAAATGTGTTTCATGACATTAGATTTAGTTTCTATTATCCTGTAAGGAATGTTTAGTGAGCTGCAGAAGAGCTGTCCGTATTAATTTGTTGGCTGTAATTTGAACTACAATGTAATACGAAAGGGCGACAAAAATACAATATCCAGTTTTGGACATTGCCTCAATCAAGATAAATTACTTCACAAAAATAAGAAACTGTTAGTGACAGTGCAGGATAGAGATGTGCATTCTTAACTGTAAGGGGGATCTTGGGGAGCTTGAAAGACCTAGTATTGACCAAGCACTCAAGTGTAATAGTTCAGTTGAATGTTTTTCCTTACATGGTAACCAGCAAGCCATTCCATCTGCATGATTGACCTTTTATCAGATCTACTGGATCTTGTGCTGTTGTTTTGGAAAATATACATTTAATATGAATGGGTCGCTTTTCATATTGTTCTTTATATGCATTTATTGTATGTTTAAGTCTTAGAAATAGGTTGGTCTTTTTTCACTAATCAAATATTCATGACATGGTTAAATAGGGAGGTTTCACTAGCAAAAAAATTAACTAATTAAAAAATATGTGAAACAAACACTTTTATTTCCTCACCTCACATTGTGTTCCCTGCAATAACCACAAATTTAGCTTTTCGCCAACAATTTTGCCATTGTGGTACTTTAAATTGTGATTTACACTAACTTTACTTTTGCTTTCTCTTTAAATTCTTGTTTAGCTTATGATCCCTTTAAAGTATATGCATTAATATAACAAACATCTTGCTGCAAAATAAAATGGACTGGAGGAACTTCTGAATGTATCAGTATTATAATCTAGTGGTTTACTCTTCTCCAATAGGTGGTTGTCAACGCTCTTTTTGGTGCCATTCCGTCCATTGTGAATGTGCTGCTTGTCTGTCTCATCTTCTGGCTCATCTTTAGCATCATGGGTGTCAACCTGTTTGCGGGAAAGTTTTATGAATGTGTGGATCCAATCTCAGGCACTCGTATTAATGAGACCATGGTCTTATACAAAAATGAATGTCTGCAACTGGGTGACATTGCTCGGTGGAAAAATTTAAAGATCAACTTTGATAATGTTGGAGCAGGATATCTGGCATTGCTGCAAGTGGTAAGTAATAAACTTGTCCTTAAAATAACAGTAGCTTCATCCTTAAATACTTTAAACATTAATAATAATAATATACATTTTTACACATTACTGTGTTTCTATTAATCCATTTCAATCTGCTGTCTTCTCAGGCAACTTTTAAAGGCTGGACGGATATTATGTATGCTGCAGTAGACCACCGTGGTGTAAGTTTATGCTTTGAAAATGTTTGGGCTCCTGAAAGTAGTTAATTCATCCCAGTGACAAATCTTTTAATACCATTCACCAAAGTTATTTGCTTTGATTCGTTCACTGATTTGTTTGTGGAATCTTTCCATAAGTTACATCAGTGCAGGCTAATAGTTATGATTAAAATAAAATAATCATAAAAACAAGAAATAGTTTTTAATTCTACAATATTAATGGAAAAAAACAGTAATATTTTTTATATATATTTTTTTTATATATGTATACTGAATTATGTTATGAACAACACAAAAACACACAAGGCTTGTCTTAATTTAGTTGTGGCCTTTTTTCTTCTTATTTTTCAAATGCAATGTTCCTTCCACTTTCTCTGCATGTTGAAAGGGTGGTGAACTGAACATACCACATGCATATATCAACCAAGCCAACATCAGTGAGTCAGCAGATTCTCATTCACTCACATAGTTTGTTCAGTTTGATCACAAATGACAATTACCATTTTGTTTAAATCATTCCCAAACTAGTTCTTTAAGTTCGTTCAAGATCAGTTCCTGAGTTCCAGAGGATGATCTTTCAAGAGCTCCAATAAATGACAGGCTTCTTCACAGCTGCAAAAGCAGTCATGTGTTTGAGCAGGACTTAAGTTTATGAAAATATGTCAGTACATGAAAATGCATGATTAAAAAGACATTTAAAACCACTGATTTTCAAACAAAACTTCATTACCTGAGAAGCTGAACAAAAATGTTTTTGACTATTGTTGAGAGGAAACGAAACGAAATCTTTGGCTCATGTGAAAAAAGGCCATGAGAACATTACACCAAGTGTGTTGCACTTTCTTTTGACATTCTATGAGCAGCAGTTTGAAAAGGTATAATGGTTGAGGCTGTGTGCCTCAAAGGAAGCACATGCTAGATTTGTCTGTCATGTTATAGGATAGATTTTCCAGGTGGCTAGGAAATGGTAAATGATTACATTTTGGGTAATAATGAAAATAAAAAATGAACATAAACATTTAGGTTTGCTCTAGTAAACAGGATTCTATAAAGCTATATTGCTTACATTTACTGCTCTTTGTACCTGTGTAGGTGGATCTACAGCCTAAATATGAGGCAAGCCTTTACTACTACATCTACTTTGTAATCTTCATCATATTTGGGTCATTCTTCACATTGAACCTTTTCATTGGTGTCATTATTGACAACTTCAATCAGCAGAAGAAAAAGATAAGTATCTCTTTAGTATAACATGGATGTAAATTGTTACTGTTTTTACTGTAATAAAAATATGAACTGTCTTAAACTCTCCGCCAATATACGGTAATGAGGAAAAAGAAAGTACACTCTCATTATGGTTATGTCTATATTTTAGTTATCGAGTGTATGGTATTCAATTGTATGGTCTGTACTAACATCCACAAAACAAAAATACACTACAATCAAATAAACATATACAAAAATTACAAAAAATAAATTAACATTCAGAAACTGTGTTGAAATAAATAAGTACACCTTATAATTCATTGTACAACATAAAATACTGCTTTTTTCTACTATTATCACACATTTGGAAAAAAATGGCGGATTTTTCTTTACAACAAGCTTTAGTTCATTGCTGGGATGTGCACTCCTTAGAAAATTGCCAATTGTCATGTATGCTCTTCAATAATAAAACAATTCGTATTGTGGCATGGTAAATTTAAAATTTCTGGTGTACAGATGATCCTTTAAAGATATGATTGCTTATCTGACATTATGGCTTTCTTTTTGACTTGATATAGACAAACACCTGAGTCAGCAAACTGACAAAAATTATTTGGAAAAAAAATGACTTCAAATAACCAGGTGCTGCTAAATAAAAAACATAGAAGTGAAGAAGGGTGTACTTTCTTTTTTCAGTGTCTGTAAATAGCTAAACTGTTGCATATTATATCTATTAACTGCATCATGTTATGTTATAGCTCTTGATAAAAGTTAATATGTCTAGCTCTTAATAAAATAATAATTATATTGTATATAACTGATTTTACTGTATAAGTTGGAAATTTAACTTTGTTCTGCCAAATTACTTTGGAGGTCAGGACATTTTTATGACAGAGGAACAGAAGAAATATTACAACGCTATGAAGAAACTTGGTTCGAAGAAGCCACAAAAACCAATTCCCAGACCTTCTGTAAGACTTTCCACTCAAATGTTACTTGTTTTTAGTTATTTATTTAAATTACATATTTACTTACAACTGAATAGGCATAAAAATTATTATTTATTTTGGCCTAATTGCTTTTGTTTTTGTTTTTAGAACAAGCTCCAGGCTCTTCTTTTTGATGTCGTAACAAATCAAGCTTTCGACATCTTCATTATGGTACTTATATGCCTTAATATGGTCACTATGATGGTGGAAGCAGAAGATCAGTCCCAAGAAATACGCAGTCATCTAAAGAAGATCAACATGGTGTTTGTGGTAATCTTCACTATGGAATGTGTTCTAAAGATGATTGCACTTCGACAGTACTTCTTCACTGGTGGCTGGAACATCTTTGACTTTGTAGTGGTCATTCTCTCAATAGTTGGTAAGATCTGATTTCATACACGATTAGAAATTGTATTAATTGTTTGCGGAGATATTTTTCAATGTATTTGTAATGTCCCTCCTCTGTTTGACAGGCACATTTGTCTCTGAAGTCATCAAGTACCTGTTTTCTCCGACCTTGATTCGGGTTGTTCGGCTTGCTCGGATTGGCCGAATTCTGCGGCTTATCAAAAGTGCCAAGGGAATACGGACTCTTTTGTTTGCCTTAATGATGTCTCTCCCAGCTCTATTCAACATCGGCCTTCTTCTCTTCTTAGTCATGTTCATCTATGCAATTGTGGCAATGTCACAATTTGCCTATGTCAAGAAGGAAGCTGGAATTGATGACATGTTTAACTTTGAGACGTTCCCCAATAGCATGCTGTGTTTGTTTCAGATCACTACCTCAGCAGGGTGGGATGGACTCCTCGCACCCATTCTAAACAGGCCACCTGATTGTGAGCCACAAAAGGATCACCCTGGCAGTCAACAGAAAGGTGACTGTGGCAACCCAGCTATTGGTATCATCTTCTTTGTGAGCTACATTATAATATGCTTCTTGATTGTAGTAAACATGTACATAGCTGTGATCCTTGAGAACTTCAGTGTGGCCACAGAAGAGAGTGCAGAGCCATTAAGTGAGGATGACTTTGAAATGTTTTATGAGGTGTGGGAAAAATTCGATCCTGGCGCTACACAGTTCATAGAATACAAACAGTTACCTGACTTTGCTGATTCCCTCGACCCACCTCTCCGTATTCCGAAGCCCAATAAGATCCAGCTGATTAATATGGACTTACCAATAGTAAGTGGGGAGCGAATTCACTGCATGGATATCTTATTTGCATTTACAAAGCGTGTCCTGGGTGAAAGTGGTGACATGGATGTCCTTCGTGGGCAGATGGAGGACCGTTTCATGGCATCGAACCCTTCCAAGGAATCTTATGAGCCTATCACTACAACGATTCGCCACAAGCATGAGGACGTGTCCGCTGTCATCATTCAGCGTGCCTACAGGATGCATGTCAGGAGACAGAATGTAAACATAACCTCTAGCACATACAAGGAAGGAGTACAGGAGAACGGAATGGTTTCAAACAAGGTCCCAGTGGTGACAGACAGATGTAACAACCACTCTGCTTCAGACAAATCTGAGTCATCGTCCTCTACCGTTGTCCCACCATCATATGCCAGTGTAACACAATCTGGTAAGAACAAATATGAGAAAGACAAGAGGGAAAAGGAAATAAAAGGAAAAGATAACAAGAAGCGGTAAAGATACAATAAATTAAAACCCCACACGTTAGAAATAGAGTTTTACAATATGATTATGTTTATATTATAATCATGAACACGGATCAACTATACTCTTTTCTAAAGTGTGATTATATATATGCCATAGTGGCAAAATTTTCTTGTTTTTTGCTATCATATTACTGTATTTTATTATTTTTTTTATATCTTGCTAATGAGTTTGCTTTGAAGAAACGATTTTGTGTTTCCATTTTACTGTTAGTGTTGCTCCCTTTTCACCAAAGGAAAGCCATTTAATGCTTTCTAGCATCTTCTCAAGCAGTCTGGGACCATTCATAGATTTTTTTTCTTATTTGTCTGTTTTCTGACATACTTCCTGCTCTCAGTGATGCCTTTGTCAGGCTACTGCTGAAGCTCAACAGAACAGAAGATTGATTTGAATTTATATGGGTTTATCAACTGTAATTCCTGTTATTTTTGCAGACATTATTGTGTCCTTGTTCGATTAAACCATGTACTTTGTGTAATGTTTCTGCCGTGAGACAACAACCATGTTTTCAAGCTATGCCTTCCCCTTGTGCAGTTTTTGCAACATGGATGTTGCTAGAACTCATGAATTTTCGAGTTTGACCTCCAGTGAATCACTTTGTTTACAATGGACAATTCAGGGAATTTTATCTTTCGAAGAAGTTGATGAAACCTTTTTCATTCTTGCTTATGAGCAGAGATATTAAGCCACATTATGTTGGACTCATTAGTGAGATAGGATTGAAACAAAGCCTCTCAAATGCTGCGTGAATCAGAAGCAGCTAGTTCCTCATGAAATCCTTGGGGAATTGGTGGTACTTATGCAGGAATTATCCTCCAAAATATTAACCAAAGAGGGATATGTGTGTTGCAGCAAATGAGACAATGTATGTAAATGTGCCTATGAATGTACTAGAAAAATTGTGTACATCATACACAACATAAACTGGCAAAATCAGCCATAACCAGCTGTAACTAGACTAGTTTCATTTAGCACGTGTATATATAAACCTTGACCTATCAACTGCATTTGATTATACCAGTGTAGATTGTGCATTTGGACACAGTCCATTTAAAAAATTGAATGGATTTGCTATGCATCCAGGGTATTTGTGTTCTTTTACATTCAGGCAGTGCCACAGATTTGATCCTGCCAACATTAATTGGTCATACTAGCTTGCCAAGATTGATATTATTAAGTTCATGGAAAACATATTTGTATTATTATGATTCCGAACATATCCAATTAATGAATTTTGGTGAAACACAGCTGTAATGACTAGAAAGTGAAAGTGTTGTATCACATTTAGTATTTCAGGATGGCTCTATGCCTCACGTGTGCCTCTTAGAAAGCCATTAGTATATGTGCCTATTTGCATCATCATACCATTAATTATCAAATTTCTTTTAAGTAAAATGTTTTTATTAATAAAATAATAAATAATCGGTTGAACATTAAAATCATTTAAATATTCAGAAGCAGTAATTTAAAATAAATACATCTCCCTAAACAATTATTCTTTGTCTTAAATAAACACACTCAACAAAAATCTGTCCATCATACATACTAGCATATTGTATAGATATGAATAGTGTAGCATATTTTCTATAAGGTAGAGATTATGCTTGGATGTGGAAAATAATAAACAAAGCAATTGTGTTCTGCTTCTAGTAAATAGGAAGTTGGTAAGAAACAATGTGTTAAATTGAAATTATTTCCTCAATATGCCTATATTGCATTGCTGAAATATACTGTATATTTGCTTTGCTTTTATACATTTTATGTGTGTGTGTGTGTGTGTGTGTGTGTGTGTGTGTGTGTGTGTGTGTGTGTGTGTTATTTGTAAAGGGATTTAAGATACACACCATGCACAATTTGGTTGCACTTTTTTATTTAATTACTTCCTTCCAAAGACTGTAATCTAAATTTCTGTATTGTGTATTTAAATCTCACTTATAATTTGAAGATATCTCTTTGCAAACTGTGCATGCTCCCTGTGCACTAATATTATCTGCAACTGAAATCGAGAATATCTTTGGTTATATCTGTGCCTGAAATATTGTGACCTACATTCAACAAGTCCTTGCATATGTTTACAATAATTTTTATGCAATTTTATCGATTATGTATGTAAATTTTAGGCTGAACTGCTTATCCTTATAGAGCTATAATAAATGTCTAACATAAACACTGCTATGATCCTGTTCTGTAACTGTGTTATACATGTAATAACAACATTTTTTTGCTGGTGAAATTTTAAGTTTATTAAAAAAATGAATGTTTTGATTACATAAGCACAGGTGATAGATGATATTTTATATATACATTTAAACCTGTAATCTATTATTGTACTGCATGCAAGGTACTGCCATGAGTCAAATGATTAAGAAAGCCAAAAGAATAAAGGTGTCTTGTTACTTGGGAATTTGTGTCCTATTCTTTTATTATTATTAACCTGTATCATTCACATATAATGCAGTTAGAATTGCTGTATTGTTATTGTAATTTTATAAGAATAAAGAATGAATAAGAAATAAGTAATATATATTCAATAACATAACTATAAAAAGATGACTCTGAATTAAGCTGAGATTAGCTGAATCCTTTGGACTATGGAGATTAAAGTTCAAAAGTGAGTTGCAGAATTGTTTTGCATTTGCTTCATCAAATGTAAATCATGGCTGTTCTGTTAAATGCTATTTTGCTGACTCATTACTATTGCAAATAAAGCACAAGTTTAAAAAGACCAGGCCATGTGCACATGTAAGAATAAACCGATGTGCAGTATGGCCTGTTTGAAGCAAGAGATATGCTTTTATGGCCACAAGCTTCGGTCTCAAGTGACTAACCACACCTAATTAGGAAAGCATTAGTGCCCTGTGCTCTCCCAATCACCCTTTTTTATGACTTTCAGCATGCTCATTTCAGTCCAACCACAATCAGCATTAGGCTGTTCCACATTGCCGGAAAAGACCCTTTTTTAAAGTGTCCATTTCTTCTATTGCCGCTAATGAGCACTTAAATGCTTTATCTCCTCATCCTAAAATGGTGAAATGAGAGAGGGTGTGTGCGTGTATGTGTGTGTGTGTGTGTGTGTGTGTGTGTGTGTGTGTGTGTGTGTGTGTGTGTGTGTGCAGGCAAACAAATAGAAAATGCAGATATATAGTCAACAAAATATTTAGCTCAGTTACAATGACCTGTTTATGTATTTAAAGAGTTGATCATACAGTTTGACTAATTATGCAGCACGTCAATTAGAGACAAGGAAACTTGTTGACTTGTTTTTTTTGACTAGCATTTATTTTAATCACTTGACCATTAAACATAAGTTATTATTAGTACTGTTAGTATTTTATTAAATGCAATGATGCATGATGAATAAAGTCTGCAAACGGGTTATTGTCTACTTTTATGAACTATCACTACTCCATCAGGATATTTAGTATCTAAGCAAGGTAAGCACATCAATGGAACAATGGCTTATACAGTGTTTTTTTGAATATAAAAAAAAATCTGCTAGCTACTAAAAAGGTCATTAATTTTTAAGTGCAATTTAAAAAGTGAGGCTGTGAAGCAGAGACGATTTTTCCAGCATAACATACAACTGAGATATGATATAACTGAGCAGTTAAGGGCTAAGGGTTTTGCTCAAGGGCCTAACAAAGGCACTTTAATGGTGCTGGGATTTTAACTTATGACCTGATCAGTAGTGACATCTTAAGTGACATCTGTTCCCCATGAAATGGCCACCACAAACCTTCAATACTACATTATTATTAATAAAAAACAAGCGCATAGATCAAAACTAGAGCTTCAGTCACACCGGTAGCCACAACACTATTATATTTCAAATAAAAGCAACATCACAGACAGTAGCCTCTATTATAACAGCATGACTGCCAAACACAATAAGCTCATCTGAAAGACAATCATTTAAATGAAGAGTGAGGCTGCAGATTCTCCTTGGCTGTTGCCAGGCAACGTGACCTGTGCTGTTTGGCTGACCACTGGTTGATGAGGATGCTAATGTGGAAGTACTTATTACACTCATGTTACATGGAGTCGTCAGGCATTACTTTGTCTGGCAGCTTTGTATGGCAAACAGTACTTGTGTCTGTGGGGATTTTAATAGTATACTAAAACTTAAAAAAAAAAAAAAAAAAATATTTAGTATTAAAGAAATGTAGATAAGCTGTGATTTGAGCAGTGACATTTAAACATTTATACAGTCTGAATAAAATGTAATGAATTGGTTTTTTTCTGTTGGACCAGTAAATTGTAGTTACTGTCAGCATTAAAATATGCAGATAAAAAATCACTGTCATGTACTTCAATTTTATAATGTATTACATATATATATATATATATATATATATATATATATATATATATATATATATATATATATATATATATATATATATAACACACATATGACACTGTGTAAATTGTGAATAAAAATGGACGCAATAATTTACAAATCTCATAAACTTATATTTTATTCACAATAGAATATAGATAACATATCAAATGTTGAAAGTGAGACATTTTGAAATGTCATGCCAAATATTGGCTCATTTTGGATTTCATGAGAGCTACACATTCCAAAAAAGTTGGGACAGGTAGCAATAAGAGGCTGGAAAAGTTAAATGTACATATAAGGAACAGCTGGAGGACCAATTAGCCATTTATTAGGTCAATTGGCAACATGATTGGGTATAAAAAGAGCCATTCAGAGTGGCAGTGTCTCTCAGAAGTCAAGAAGGGCAGAGGATCACCAATTCCTCAAATGCTGTGGTGAAAAATAGTGGAGCAATATCAGAAAGGAGTTTCTCAGAGAAAAATTGCAAAGATTTTGAAGTTATCATCATCTACAGTGCATAATATCATCCAAAGATTCAGAGAATCTGGAATAATCTCTGTGCGTAAGGGTCAAGGCCGGAAAACCATACTGGATGCCCGTGATATTCGGGCTCTTAGACGGCACTGCATCACATACAGGAATGCTACTGTAATGGAAATCACAACATGGGCTCAGGAATACTTCCAGAAAACATTGTCGGTGAACACAATCCACAGTGCCACTCGCCGTTGCCGGCTGAAACTCTATAGGTCAAAAGAAAAGCCATATCTAAACATAATCCAGAAGCGCAGGCGTTTTCTCTGGGCCAAGACTCATTTAAAATGGTCTGTGGCCAAGTGGAAAACTGTTCTGTGGTCAGACGAATCAAAATTTGAAGTTCTTTTTGGAAAACTGGGATGCCATGTCATCTGGACTTAAGAGGATAAGGACAACCCAAGTTGTTATCAGCGCTCAGTTCAGAAGGCTGCATCTCTGATGGTATGGGGTTGCATGAGTGCATGTGGCATGGGCAGCTTACACATCTGGTAGGCACCATCAATAGGTATATCCAAGTTCTAGAACAACATATGTTCCCATCCAAACTCCTTCTCCTTCAGGGAAGACCTTGCATTTTTCAACATGACAATGCCAGACCACATACTGCATTAATTACAACATCATGGCTGCGTAGAAGAAGGATGGTAGGAAGTACTGAAATGGCCATCCTGCAGTCCAGATCTTTCACCTATAGAAAACATTTGGCACATCATAAAGAGGAAGATGCGACAAAGAAGACCTAAGACAGTTGAGCAACTAGAAGCCTGTTTTAGACAAGAATGGGACAACATTCCTATTCCTAAACTTGAGCAACTTGTCTCCTCAGTCTCCAGACATTTGCAGACTGTTATAAAAAGAAGAGGGGATGCCACACAGTGATAAACATGACCTTGTCCAAACTTTTTTGAGATGTGTTGATGCCATGAAATTTAAAATCAACTTATTTTTTCCTTGTAAATGATACAAATGAAAGTGTGGTGTATAACACATGCGCAGTTTCTGTGACTTATTAGAAAAGAACTACACCTTTAAGATGCTACTATCAATTCTAGTCTAAATCCCTCTCTGAATTAAGAATTAAATTATATAATTATATTAATATCATTCTCATCCCAGTTATCATCAATTACCAATGTATAAAATTATGCAGATTCCTTGGTTGCTGGTGGCAGACAAGCTGGTTTAAATATTTCAGAAACTAGAGTTTATACAGAATTGTGTGAAAAGCATAAAGTATCCAGGGAGTGGCATTTCTGTGGGCTGTGGACCTTCCTAATGAGAGCGGTCCAAGAAGAACAGCTAGATTAATATAAGATGCCTGGAAAGCTCTGGTAACGCCAATAACTCAAACATTACGGTGAATGTGCTACAACACCAGAAATCCAACATAAATTTATAGACCCATTACCACTAATTTTGACAAAAAAACTGTAGAATGTGGTAAAAACTCATAGTGTAACAAATTCTGCATATTGGGGGAGTAAATAAAAGTCATTTGTAGAACAGTTAAGTAGATCATATCTTTAATAAACATTTTATTAAATGTAACACACACACACACACACACACACACACACACAAACACTTATTTACACATCTGTCTTACCCAAATTTAAACAATTTAATTAGTTTTTTTTATTTATAAAATTGATTTAATCGATTTAATTTGCCAAGTAAATCAGTTTAATTAACATAATAAAAAAGAGTATTGCATTGTATATATTTTATTTTTTATAAATATTATAAAATATTATTTTGTATATTATTTAACTAAGCAGGCATTATATTTAAAATTGTTTTCAAAATGTAAACTGTTATTGTTCAAAAATGTTAATAATAACAACCTGCGTTATTAAAAAAGTACAAGCAATTTTATGTTTTGTATTTCTGCCCCTAAATGTACCAAAATTAAACTGAACCGTGACAAAAAAAAAGAGGTACAGGAATTTTGTGTACCATTACACCCTTAGATCATTATGTCAGCCTGAATCTTACTGAAATATTTATCAAATTTTGTGGAGTTTTTTTCATGTAGGATCATGGGTGTTTTGAGCGCACACTGGAATCCTATCCAGTATGCTGTTCCTAATATTTACCATTGAGTAGTTTTGTATCTGTATGACATACATCCCTAAGCCACAGTTCTGCTTCAGTTACTTGACATTAGTCAATTAGTCCCACACCAGGCTCCATTTGCAAGCCTTACAAACATCCTGTTTAGCCATTGTGATTCTGACCACTAATGCACAAAAGTTTATCTTTTGTTAATGGTTTTAGTAAGAGTGAATGTCATACATACGGAAATGATTTAAATACACTTTCCAGTAACTCTTCAAATAACTCTTTTTTTATATTGCATCTTAAAAGTTGCAGGTTTCTGTGTGCATTAGCTTTGACAGTCATTCTTTAAAGTTTACCAGAATGTATTTCCTAGTAACACTTGGGCAAGGGGCAGGGCAATTGTTCTACACATTATAGTATGTAAACCACCCTCTTCGAATGCTCTAAGGAAAAGCCACAATGGAGCAAGCCACATACAGGAAGAGAGCCATTTGGTAGAGGCCTCTGACCACCAGATATGTGCTTAGTGTTTTACAGATCTTTTAGGGGATATAATATGTAATGCTTTTAATCTCAATCCAAACAGATATTGATCAGCTCCTTTACTGTTAGTTGATCTGGTAGATTTAATCATGCTCATGATCTGGCATAAAGGCCAGATAGCTGACATAAAACTGCTCATTCGTAAAATGGTATCATATATACATATATACTAATGGTTTATATATACTAGTATATGTCCACTATTTTACGCATGTATATATTGGCAATTATGGTCAGTATATACATGCATAAATAAGACGTGCAACTCATTAACTGGAACACAGTACCATGTTTTGTCCCACAATCCGAGGTCAATAACAATGTGATTATTTGCACAATTGATTAATTGTGCCCAGGTTAATGATTATATGCCAGTGCAAGTATGGAATGATATCTGACAGGGTAGGGATTCCATTTGAACAGCATGCAGGCAAACCTCTTTTTTTTGGACTGAGCTCATAATTTCCAGCCCCTCTGTTGTTCTGTCATTCTAGGCAACCAGTGCTCAGATTTCATTATCAGTATTGCCAAAATGTTGTGTAATGCTCATTGTCTTAATGGGAAAAAGGAACATTTCCGTTCCACATACTGCAGGGTTAGTTAGAAGTGATTGACATACTGTAAAAGTCAAACAAGTCAGTCAGTCACAGCTAAACATTTCACCTTTAAACAGTAAAAAGTTGATGTTTGATTGATGTTTGCCATCTCACTGCTGCGGCATACCTGCCCTAATCCCAAACTCAGGTCACAGCCTGTTTGAATCTCTGTGATCATGTGGATTTCCCCTAGAATCTCCAGTTTTTGCACACTGTTCAAATATATGCCGATGAGAAGTTAGGCATTTCGTGCTCACTGAATTTTCACAGTGCTCCCAGAATAGAATAATGACCAAGATAAAGGAGTTACTAAAAATAAATGAATGAAATAGTTGTGGAATAAATTAATTTGGCCCCAAGCCCTTGTCCAATCTGTTTTATTTTTAATGCACACTATAACAAATGGGTTTCTTTTATTAGTACAGATCTCCGGTATGATTATCATTACAGTCAAATGGGAGCCCCAGGCATTTGTGCAGCATTTGACTTCCTTTCAGAGCTGTGTCATGTGATCTCGCTTACTCCAGTGTAGTGAGTTGAAGACAGTCCTTGGCCGTGGTCACAGCCCTACACAAAGTTTGCATTCATTCAAAATATTGTTCTTGTGTTTGGATTTAGAAAGAATAGAAGAAAGAATGGGTGAGAAAAATGAAGTATTAAGTCTTGAATGCATTAATGCACACATTGCATGAATGTTGCTCTGGGTAGTGTACTACAGTGTACATATATTTTGCTTTAGATATTTGCTTTGGATGGACATGGTTTTGCAAAAACGTAGTTGTAGTATGTTATAGCAAGTTAGACTTACTATCATTAGTGGTAAAATTTTATATATATATATATATATATATATATATATATATATATATATATATATATATATATATTTATTTATTTTTTTTTATGTATTTGTGTGTGTGTGTGTGTGTGTGTGTGTACGATGGTGCAGTTATAGGAAGACTTACTACTAGTGAAATATAATATAATTATATATATATATATATATATATATATATATATATATATATATATATATATATATATATATATATATATATATATTATATTATATTATATTATATTATACTATATAGAGCAGGAGTACTAAAACTACATACTACAACACGTGTGTGTGTGTGTGTGTGTGTGTGTGTGTGTGTGTGTGTGTGTGTGTGTACGCAAAGTTCACAGCAGGAGTTTGGCGCCATCGTGTGGATCATAATGAACGGACAGGAGGTTTTTTTTATTCACTTCCTTGTTACCAGATACAAATGGCGGCGGTTGTTTGGTTACTAAGACGCTTTGCTTGAACTCCAAGATGGCGAAAATCTAGTCAGAACGCAGTTCCCGTTGTGCTACATTGAATATCTATTTGCTGTTTCATTTTTCTGTGTTGAAAACAGGAACAAAAATGACTGAGGTCGAGGACGAGGAAATAACGCAGGTCAGAATCTACTGCATCCTAACGGTTCTGCCTTTTGCCTCCAACACATGCTAATGTTTATGTCTTGGTTTTTCAAATGTAAAATGTTTTATGCAGTAGAAACGATTTTTTATTTTTTTGTGACTTACAGATGTTGATTAAGCAGCTGGTTATTTATTTTATGTTGTTAAAATCATACAGTCATTCATACATACATGCATAGAGTGTCTGTATATATAAAAACTTACAATCTAATTTTGTACCTGATTCTGTTTATATAGTACTATGTATGAAAAGCCCAGTCTGCATAATCATGTGTGACTCAAATAGTGTAAACAAGCCCAAACTTTCAATCTTTTCAGGCCCTGATTATTTACTACTGCCAGGAGAAATATTCCAATCATGTGTTGAAAGTTTCCAGTGAAGCCCAGGGACAGTTCAGCAGTAACTCCATCTACACGTTCTTCCACGCTTATGGACTTCTCATGCAAGGTAAACTGAATAGAGTAAAGAGATTGCTGTCTCTGACTACCCCTCCGCACTTGAGGTCTCGCTATAAAAAAAACACACTATATAGATATACCCTTATTCAGTTATACGTACATATTACTACACCTTCTGTATAACCTCATACCCTTATTTATTACACTGCCACTTGTAAATAAGCTATCTATGCACTTCTGGTTAGATGCTAACTGCATTTTATTGGCTCTGTACATGTACCTTGCACAATGACAGTAAAGTTGAATCTAATCTAATCTAATCTAATCTAATCTGATATAAAGGCATCTTGAGCAGAGCACACTGTTTCTTCAAACAGGTCGAACTGTACAAAGAAGGCATCAGCTATTCAGAGAAGCTGAAAACATTTTCGTATGGTGTTACCTCAGACCAGTGGTAAAACATATGATCATGTTGACAATATACAAATAATACAAGGCAGGATTATATATTTTTTTAAATAAATTAAGTTTAAAAGATGATGGGTGACAAATTATAAACGAAAAACCAAAAAGAAACTGTGTCTTACTACGTTATCGTGTTACTGCAGGCTTTCAGATCAGATTTAGTGCACTTTGGAACTGATGAAGACCTTTTTTTCCAAGTTTCCAATTGATATTCCATCAGTTTTGTTTTGGATGATAATGGTGGAGAGCACTATCTAACTACAAAATCCCTGATAGACTTTGGGTCTGGTTGCTTTTCCGTACAGTTGTTATTGAATTATTGTTTCTAAGGGTCTAATCATGAACTGCACTGGCCTTCTTACTCGACTTGCTTTTTTCCTCTTAGATATCAAAGTTTCCAAACCTATTTACTGATGTCTTATCTATAGATTTAAATATTACAGTAACTTACAGTCAGCATTGCCAAACACTTGTCACTATCACCAATGTTTGTAACTGAAACTCCTGCGATCTATGAACTATATAATGGTTATGTAGATGATTAGTGTATTTCTACATGACACAGATCATGCACATTATATTTATGCATTGTTTCTAGAAGCATCTGCAGGTGTGATTATATTTTTTTTAATCAGCACTTGATCTTGTTCAGGAGTTGGTGAATCTGAAACTTACCCATAGATGCCAGTTCATCATGAGGCACACACATATACACACTCATTTATATCCAGAAACTATTTAGCAAAGCCAGTCTACCTAGATGCATGTTTTTGGGACATTGGAGGAAACCTGAGAACCCAGGGGAATTCTACATGGTCTCAAGGCAGAGACTGTAACCTTAGCTTACGATTGAACTGGGGCTGTTTGATGGCCTTGTTATATTATTCCACTTTATCCACTTTAATATGTCACCGTATATAAGTAAATATATAGGGAATGTAAAATTAGTTTAAAGTAAAGTTTAACACATTCCAGTTTTGAGTAATTCGCACTGTATGATGAATTAAATGTTGTGCATGTTCATGTTTAAATTCCTCCTGTTTTATTTGGTAGATCAAGTGCAAGAGGCCATTCAAGAGCTGGAACAGCTGAAGGATAAGAGAGATGTATCATTGTGTGCACTGATGGCTCTTGTCTATGCCCAGAAAAAAAGACCTAACCCAGGTAAATACTGGTGCCAAAACCTGCTCACATTATCACACGTTTTTTAATCCGTTAAAAACGTGTATTTACCTGGAACAAGTAATAAATATGTATTGCTTCAAATCAGGTACATAAAGACATTTTTTTTGTTGAGTAATGTAATTCAATGGGATGCAAATGTTTCAGACAAAGACACCATCCAAGAGCTTGATGTGAAGGTTAAGGAGAATCGTAAGAGTGCCGGGCCCAAAGCGCTGTACCATGCTGGGATGTTTCTCTGGCTCCTGGGCCGGAACGACAAGGCCAGAGAATATGTGGATAGGATGATCAAAATCTCCAATGGCTCCACAGAGGTTAGATCTATATTTTGATCTGTATTGAGAATTACAATAATTCAATTAGGTCACTGTAATTAGTTTCTCACAAATAACTAATAAATCACGCAGCACAAATTAAATTTTCTCGGTCGCAATTCACTCTTAATGTAATAATTCAATTCCCATATTGACATATTGTTTGTTAGGTTTTGTTGCTGATTAAATTTAGGAACATTCTAGTATCATTTGGTCTGT
The DNA here is from genome assembly GCF_014805685.1 of Silurus meridionalis. Classification (NCBI taxonomy): domain Eukaryota; kingdom Metazoa; phylum Chordata; class Actinopteri; order Siluriformes; family Siluridae; genus Silurus; species Silurus meridionalis. Next base: position 19,480,462 of record NC_060886.1, read on the forward strand.
TCACAGAACGATCCTATAATGATTCCTTTCCAATGATGGATAGGGCAGAAAGAGCAGAATGGCAAACAATGTCATTGTTGTATATAAAAGTACAACTGTACGGTGGGCCGGCGGGAAAGCACTGAATATTAGAAGACTTTATTGTCTTATGTATCTTTTTTAAAATAAAACAAGATATTATAATATTTTATTACTAATAAACAAAGGGTATGTGAGGGTGGTGCAGGACATGTATGAGGACAGAGTGACAGCAGTGAAGTGTGCAGTAGGAACGAAAGACTGGTTCAAGGTGAATGTTGGACTGCATCAAGGATTGGCTCTGAGCCCTTTCCTGTTTGCAGTAGTGATGGACAGGTTGACGGACGAGGTCAGACAGGAGTCTCCGTGGACTATGATGTTTGCGGATGATATTGTTATTTGTGGTGAGAGTAGGGAGCAGGTTGAGAAGAGTCTGGAGAGGTGGAGGTACACGCTGGAGAGATGAGGAATAAAAGTCAGTGGGAGCAAGACAGAGTACATGTATGTGAATGCGAGGGAGGGCAGTGGAGTGGTGCGGTTGCAGGGAGAAGAGGCGGAGAAGGTGGAGAAGTTCAGGTACCTGGGGTAAACAGTGCAAAGTAATAGAGAGTGTGTTAGAGAAGTGAATAAAAGAGTGCAGACAGGGTGGAGTGGGTGGAGAAGAGTGATAGCAGGAGTGATTTGTGATAGAAGGGTATCTGCAAGAGTGTAAGGGAAAGTTTAAAGGACTGTGGTGAGACCTGTGATGTATGGATTAGAGACAGTGGCATTCACTAAAAGACAGGAGGTGGAGCTGAAGATGTTAAGGTTTTCAATGGGAGTGATGAAGATTGACAGCGCATGTAGGACGTTTTGGAGACAAGGTGATGAGGAGAGATTGAGATGGTTTGGACATGTTCAGAGAAGGGACATGGGGTATATCGTAGGAGAATGCTGAGGATGGAGCCACCAGGAGGGAGGAAAAGAGGAAGGCCAAGGAGGAGGTTCATGGATGTGGTGAGGTAAGACTATACAGGTAGGTGGTGTGAAAGAAGCAGATGTAGAGGACATGATAGTATGGAGACATATGATCCGCTGTGGCGACCCCTAATGGGAGAAGCCGAAAGAAGAAGAATTACTATTAAACAAGGGCTTCATAATGACTGACCACCTAATTGTAGTCACATTAAATTAAGCTTTAATCTAATATAATGTTTTTACATGTGATCACTGTTGACTTTAACACATCATTTGAAAAGCACATTTCCTAAATTGTTGGGCTTCATGGTCAAAATTTGACTATTGTGTGGGTTTCAGGGGTTGATACTTAAAGGCTGGGTAGACCTGACATCTGGTAAAGACGGCTACACCAAGAAATCTGGGAAATACTTTGATGAAGCGCTGAAAGAGAAAATCAATATTTTTGCTCTGATGGGAAAGGTAATTATGAAAAGCAAAATATGATCTGTAGTGTTTTCTCTTGTATTTCTTACTATTAATTAATACTCAAAGAAGGAAGGAGGCATTTGTCAGATTCTCACAATTATGTTTGACATGATCTCATTTTAGAGACTTTAGAGAGGATTTCTATTATACCTCTTGTTTCCTTTCAGGTGCAGTATAATGAGGTACGCCAGAATTACTCTGGTGCCTTAGAGACGGTTAACCAGGTCATTGTCAGCTACCCATCATTCACACCTGCTCTAGTGAAGAAGATGAAGCTTCTGTTGAACCTGCAGGACTGGGAACAGACTTTGGATGCTGCTCAGAGGTATCACCTCTTTCACTGCTTTGTTTGGTTTTGGCATCAGCGCAACAGGTTATTTCTACTGGATTAAATGTACATTTATATGCTGGTTTGAATAAACTGAGTCTGTTGTATGTTTCTGATTTCGAAACAGACAAACACAAAAACACTGAAAAGTCATTAGGCCAAGGCAGGGCCGTGGGAGTCAGTCTGTGTTTGAGTCTAAATGAAAATCAAATGTGATGCCACAGATTCAGGCTGAAAGACTGGGCCATTGTTCTGTTCTCTGCTCCCTGTTGGATGAGGGCCAGTGGGAGGTAGAATCAAAGGCGCCTTTGAGGCTGAGCCCAAAAGCCACACATTTCTAAGAGTGAACTGCTATGTGGGGGGGCACAACCATTCACTCTGTGGTTTAGGATTTGGTAGTGCCAATCTACTAGAAAGAAAAAAACTACTCATTCTTCCCCATTTTGAAATGATCTTGCCATGAGGATGATTAGCAGAATGAAAAACCCTTGGCCAGGTCTGTTATTGTATTGTAGTGCATGTTGCATCAATTTAGAAAAAAAAATTTAAGGAAGCCCCAAAACAAACAATCTATTCAGTTCAAGAATGCCTTTAAGATGAAAGGATCAAATCTTAACAAGTAATGTCTTGATTTTTTTTTTTTTATTGACCTTAAATATACAATATATTTGGTTACATTAGCATAGTTTCAAAGGTTTTAGCCTTTTTTTTGTGGGGACAGAAACTTTTCTATATAAAGAGTACTCCACGCTAACGATTTGCAAATGTTTATCTTTAGACTTCTTCAGAAAGACAGAAGCAACCTGGAGGGATTGCGAATGCTTGCACTGTACTCGCTCTGCAGAGAAGGAGACATCGAGGAGGTCTGACAGCAACTCATAGATAAAATCTATAAAAATCTATCTATAAAAAAGAATTTTTTTTATTTAAATGAGACAAAAGATTATTAAAATCTGTATTCTGTGTTTACAGTCAGTGAAGCAGTTGTTGACCCTTATCAGCAACCTGGACTCTCAAGAGCCTAATAACCCAGAGCTTCTTTACCGAATGTCTTTAGCTTTCACTCGAGGGGTAAGGTCTCTTAGTAATTCATAGTCATGGTTAAGCATATTCTTACATATTTTAAAAATAGTACATTAGAAAAAGGGCTGTCAAAATGAACACGCTAATAAAACGGCAACGCAAATTCATTTTAATGCCACAAATTTTATCAACGCGCGATTAATGCAAAGTGCATTTCTGTTTGACCATTTTTAGAAAAAAATAATAAAAGAGCCGAAAGTAAAACCTTCAGCGACACACATTCACTCGCGACGTCCTTTCTTTACTCAGATATATTTAAAAAAAAAAAAAAAAAAAACGTAAAAGAAAAATAATTTTTAATCTCATTTGTTTTACTGATGCCCCAAGTTTCAAATCAAGCACCAAAATCCGCCATGAGGCACACATCCCGCAATTAAAACCGTCCGTGTGGAAACATAGCAAAAGCTCAGTTTGGTGTCCTGGAAATGTCTGTAATTTAAAAACACCATAATTACTTTCAAACATTTAAAAGAATATTTTTACCATCTGCCTTGTCATCTGAAAACATAAACAGGCTTTACTGTATGAGCAACTGTCTCAGTGCAAAACAAGAGAAGTGATGGGAACCTGTGGATTTTCTAAGGTCTTTTTCCCATTTGACTAATAGGCATGAACAAGTTATTTGAAAAACATAAATATATGACCTTTGAAACTAGTCTTCATGCTCTACGTATGTTGACAATGAATTCACCAGTGATAAACATACATTAGCATGAAGCATCCATATTTGTCCATGCCTGTGTTAGTGTATTAAAAACTTAAAACGTATTAATTTAAGGTGCATTAAATTATAACAATTCAATATTTTAATCGACTGACAGCCCTAATTATAAATGAAAAAATATAAAACAAAATATAAAGGGTGTCATGGGAGACTGCTTCCAAAAATGGGAAATAACCATATCGCGGTCTGCTAGTGTCTGCTATACAAAAAGTAATCTGATCATGTATAAATGATAACATATAAGAACACATTACTTTAAACCTTACAGTTGGACCGTCTGTTAGAGCTGCAGGTTAATCAAAAGTCAAGAAGATTCAGCAAATCTTCAGAATAAAAAAGTAATTAGTGGCTGAATATAATTAATACTGTATATTTTTATATTTTAATTGCCGTTTTTCTAGTACACCTATACTTTGTGAACATTGTAATATACATTTTGAGATTATTACAGTCACTATAGTGCACGGTATTCTCCTCATTGATACTGTAATCCTGTCTACAGTGTGGAAGAGCAGAGAAGGTTCTACAGCACACACATGCTCTAGTTGAGAGAGCATTCTCCCTGGTGTCGGGTGATGCAGAACTGGCCACTGAACTAGGTTACCTGTTGGTCCTTCAGGGCAGAGTCAGGGAAGCCATAAAGTGGTACAAAACTGCCATGAAGTTGGATGAGAGCAGTGTCTCTGCTCTGATAGGTAAGAATTAATTTATTTCAGTGAATCAATTTCTCCTTAACTGTAAAGACAAGTCACAAGAAAGTTTAAAAAACCCAATAAACACTGCATCAAAGGTTTGTGCTTTTTTGAGCATCGCATTATACATTTGCACTTATAATTCAGTCCACTTTTCTGTGAAGATGTTCTACTAGACTTTGGAGTGTGCTTTTGGACATTTGTGTTCAAATCAGCCACAAGGGTGTTAGTAAAGGCAGGTACTGATGCAGGGTGAGGAGACCTGGGGTGCAGTCAGTGTTCCAATTAATCCCAAAGGTGTTCAATAGGGTTGAGATCAGAGCTCTATAGCAGACCACTCAAGATCTTCCTCTCCAAACCATGTTAACCATATCTTCATGGTGCTTGCTTTGTGCACAGGGACATTGGCATGCAGAAACAGATTTAAATGCAAGTGAACGCAAAGTTTTATTATACCGCATTTAAAGACGTTTTGTGTGCCTTCAGGTTTGTGGTAACAGTTTGGAGAAGATCCACATATGGCAGGGAAGGTCAGATGTCCCAATACTTTTGTCCATATAGTGTACTTTTACTTCAACTTTAGCAGAATCAAATTTTATCTCTCTAATAGTCAGATAAAAGTGAGAGATGGTCAGAGATTTGGAACCTAAGATGGGATAAATGATATGTTGTAAACAATGTAATGCATAATAAAATATTAAACTATGTTTGCCTGGTAAATAATCAACACTTACCCAATGAATCTTTGAGATTTTTAAGTAAATAAAGTGACTGGGACTTGCAGCCTGATTTGGTTTTAATATTGTAGGACTAGTCAATATGACATTACATTGATATAATCATACGTTAATCATCTTCTTCTTCTTTCAGCTGCTCCCATTAGGGGTCGCCACAGCGGATCATCCGTCTCCATACTACTCTGTCCTCTACATCCGCTTTTTTCAAACCAACTGCATGTCTTCCCTCACCACATCCATAAACCTCCTCCTTGGCCTTCCTCTTTTCCTCCATCTTCAGCATTCTTCTACCGATATACCCCATGTCCCTCCTCTGCACATGTCCAAACCATCACAATCGGGCCTCTCTCATTTTGTCCCCAAAGCGTCCTACATGCGCTGTCGTTTCTAATCCTGTCCATCCTCGTCACTCCCAATTAAAACCTCAACATCTTTAGCTCTGCTACCTCCAGCTCCGCCTCCTGTCTTTTACTCAATGCAACTGTCTCTAAACCATACAACATCACAGGTATCCCCACTGTTCTATAAACTTTCCCTTTCATTCTTGCAGATACTCTTCTATCACAAATTACTCCTGCCACTCTTCTCCACCCACTTTACCCTGCTTGCACTCTTTTCTTCACTTCTTTAACACTTCTCCCTGCAACCGCACCACTCCATCCAACCTTCTCTCGCTCTTTAATTTCCCCGTTCATCAGCTGCTCAAAATATTCCCTCCATCCCTAACACACTCTCCTCACTAGTCAACACACTTCCATCTCAGACCTTTATTGCTCTAACTTGCAGCACATCCTTCCCAGCTTGGTCCCTCATCAGTATAAATCCTTTTTTCCTTCCTCAGTGTCCAACTTCACATACATCTCCTAATATGCCTTTTCCTTGGCTTTTGCCACCTCCTTATCACCTTTGTTCCCTTCACCTACATGCCCATTAAAGTCTGCCCCAATCACCAATAGTTCTTTCCTAGGTACCCCATCTACCACTTTATCTAACTCACTCCAGAATTTTTCCTTCTCCTCCATCTCACAGCCCACTTGTGGAGCATAAGCACTGATGACAGTTATCATCAACCCTTCAACTTCCAGCTTCACGTTCATCACCCTATCAGAAACTCTCTTCACCTCGACTACACTCTTACTGTACTCTTCCTTCAGAATCACCCCTACACCATTTCTCTTTCCATCCACACCATGATGGAACAGTTTAAACCACCTCCAATGTTCCTGGCCTCACTCCCTTTCGCTTTGGTCTCCCAAACACACAACATATCTACCTTTCTCTGCTCCATTATATCAGCTAATTCTCTCCCTTTACCCGTCATAGTACCAACATTTAATGTACCAACCCGAACCTCCACTCCCCTCCACTTCTCCTTTCCCTGCCGTCTCTGTAGACGTCTTCCTCCTCTCCTTTTCATCCAACAGTAGCTTAATTTCCACCGCTACCCTGTTGGCTAACAATTCCTGTGGTGGTCGTAACACGGACCTTGACCGATCCCCGTATGAAATTCTGATTTGTGATCCGCATATTTGATTTGGCACATGTTTTACGCTGGATGCCCTTCCTAACGCAACCCTCCCCGTTTACCTGGCCTTGGGACCAACACTAAGAGTGCACTGGCTTATGCAACCCTAATAGCTGGGTTGATATCATCATACGTTAATATTAATTTTTAATTGGGCATTTGAAGAGGTCCCCTGGTGGTCTAGTGGTTAGGATGCGGCGCTCTCACCGCTGCGGCCTGGGTTTGATCCCCGTTCAGGAAACCAACCCCAGCCACTCTTAGTGCCGGTCCCAAGCCCGGATAAATGGGGAGGGTTGTGTTAGGAAGGGCATCCAGTGTAAAAACGTGCCAAATCAAACATGCGGATGATCCGCTGTGGCGACCCCTGATGGGAGAAGCCGAAAGAAAGTTTAATTGGGCATTTAAAGGTATACACAAACACCCTTGAAATGGTCTCAGAAAAGTGGAAACTATTATAACAGCAGATGGGGACTAAATCTGGGCACAAGCTCATATGAATATAATGGTCACCTTTGGCCTCATCGAATACCAGCCAATGGCATCATGAAAGCTTCTGCATGCTTCATATGAGGCACATGAAGACAGCCAAACTGCTCAATAGCTGCTGGTATTATTTAATACAGTGTAATATCCTTGATAGAGAACACTATCTGCCCTCTTACTCATACATGCAGATATCTACAATTACTGGTAACAGGTATCACTATAATTATGAGAGGAAAGAGTACATGTCAGTCTCTTTTCTATATGTCCATGATATTGTCAGGATCTAAACTTGCAATCTCCTGAAGTTCAGATGAATGATGTTGTGTTAGTCGGAGTGATCCAACCTTTATGTTCTGCAGGTATTATTCACTGCCAATTGAAGGAGGGTCACCTGCAGGATGCTGAGCAGCAGCTCGAGTTTCTTACTGAAATTCAGCAGTCCATTGGCAAATCAGCGGTAAGTCACCAAAAACGGCTCAACAGTCCAAAGCACCAAATTTTCCTTATTATCATCCTATATTATTATTATTATTATTTTTTTTTTTATCCTTAATTCATTTTATAAGTAATTAGACATTTCCATACATCAACTTTGTTGTGCACACTTTAAAAGTGTAATGCTGAATCATACACTTTTTGCAATGGTCTGTTGGTTTGCTCAATGCTTTAGGCAGTCCTCATTAAATCCTCTTTAAATCATTCATACGCAGCTATAATTCACTGATGCAGCCGCTTGTGTTTTATGTAAAGGAGTTATCTCTGGTGTATAACGTCTCCCATTCAGACATGTGAGGCTGTTTTGTTGATGACATCAGTCAGACACAGTATGTGTTCAGCATAGCTGCAGAAGTGAGAACACTTTACAGTTAAGTCCCCAGTTACTATTTAACTTAAAGAAATGCCGTTACTACTGATCCAGGTGCAAAGAGAGCGGAACAGCAAGTGTAATGTTAAACATAAAAATAAAAAGTAGACATCAGACATAGCAGAGTTACGGTGTGATACATATGAGGTAGATGTGATGGATATGAGATTGGGATGTACATTATGTAAGAACAGAGTTAATTAAAGTGCGAGTGCACTTAAGCAAGCAAACCCATGCTAGTGATATTAGTAGATATTATCTGGACTTTCAACAAAGTTTTGACAAACGTTCTTAGGTGTTTTGTTCGTAACTGCATTAGGAGCTGCAGTATTTGCGGGTGGTCCTGGCCATTGGGAAACGGAAGTCTCAGGATGAGGTGACCAACCTGCTGAATGCCACTGTGGACATGCACTTCTCCACTCTCCAGGGCCTGCCACTCAGTGTCGAATACTATGAGAAACTAAACCCAGACTTCCTGCTAGAGATCGCAAAGGAGTACCTGGTGCTCTGTCCTGCCAAGGTCCGTCTCACACAGTGCGCAAACTGAAACATGACTACAATCAATGTTTTAGTTGGGTAACCTGTTTTGTGGTTAAAAATTTATTTTCCAAACTATATGTAAAACAATTGTGTGTGTTTTTCATGGGATTCCAAAGACTAAACATTGTTTTCTTACTAAAATTCCCTTTGATTAGCAAGCTCAAAGGTTAACATGCTTATTGAGCAGAAGTAACCCAGGGTCCTTAAGTAAGTCAACTTCCAGATATACAGTAGTCACACACAATGCCTCCTACTGTGTGGGTCAACCTGGAAGAGACCAGTGCAGCTTCAATTTGGCAGCATCTTATTTGTATTGTTAAGCACAGGTCACTGACTACAAAAGGCTTAAGAACCCTGCTAGACAAAGTATTTACCTTATAAAGGTAATTATTATTATTATTTTTTTTTTTAATATATATACAGTACAGACCAAAAGTTTGGACACACCTGCTCATTCAAAGAGTTCTCTTAATTTTTATGAATATGAAAATTGTAGAGTCACACTGAAGGCATCAAAACTATGAATTAACACATGTGGAATTATATACATAACAAAAAAGTGTGAAACAACTGAAAATATGTCATATTGTAGGTTCTTCAAAGTAGCCACCTTTTGCTTAGATTACTGCTTTGCACACTCTTGGCATTCTCTTGATGCCTACTTTGAAGAACCTACAATATGACATTTTTTCAGTTCACTTTTTTGTTATGTATATAATTCCACATGTGTTAATTCATAGTTTTGATGCCTTCAGTGTGAATCTACAATTTTCATAGTCATGAAAATAAAGAAAACTCTTTGAATGAGCAGGTGTGTCCAAACCTTTGGTCTGTACTGTATATATAATATATATACACTTTTGGTCTGTACTGTATATATAATATATATACACTTTTGGTCTGTACTGTTTATATAATATATATACAGTACAGACCAAAAGTTTGGACACACAAGGTGTGTCCAAACTTTTGGTCTGTACTGTATATATTTTGCTTGTGTTATAGCCTCCAGCCCAGGGCCAGGCTCCTGCTCCTCAGCTACAGCATTGTGCAGCTGTGTTGGACACAGTGATCAAGATTGTCCCTGGACTCCTCCATGCAGTGTTCCTGATGGCAAAAGTCAGGTTTCTGTCAGGTGAATGTTTAAATTCAAGATCAGAGTTCAATTCAATAGTTTTCGTAGTTTTTCTTTCTCTGAAAAAAAACAACATTAGGTCATATAACCCTTGCTGGTGTTTTTGTTGACTCTGATCTTTGTCTTGTTTAGGGAACATAGAGGCAGCACAGAGCAGTCTGCAACATTGTTTGGAACAGAAGCCCTCTTTTGCAGATGCCCACCTTCTCATGGCACAAATCCATCTCCTCCAGGGCAACTTCAAACTTTCTTCTCAGTCGTTAGAGCTCTGTCTCAGCCATAACTTTGAGGTGACAGTGGATTCCCCCCCAGGAAAACAATGATTGCATATACAAATATACAAGTTATATATATACAAGTTACAAACACTGATTAAAATGATCTCAACTATTGGGTAAAAATACTAATGAACACCCTCACAGGCATTTGTAAATAGTTTAAAATAGTAAGAAAAGCAGTAAGTAGTAGTGAATACATGTCTACTTCTGTATGTAACTTTTTTTAAGGAACCCCAGTCAGATAACTATTTGCTGTAAATAGCTGTTCCTCTTATTTAATTCCTCTTTATACTATGAATTCCTAAAAAAAAAAAAAAAAACCACAATCCCCTACTGCTCTAAGTGTGTGTGTCTGTGTGTGTCTGTGTGTGTCTGTGTGTGTCTGTGTGTGTCTGTGTGTGTCTGTGTGTGTGTGTTTGCAGGTAAGGGAGCACCCTCTGTATCATCTGATAAAAGCTCAAACACAAAGAAAAATGGGTGAGCTGCAGGAGGCCATTCAGACACTTCAATTGGCAATGAGTTTGCCAGGAGTGAAAAGACTAGGCTCCTCTGCCAAAACCAAAGCCAGGAGAGTTGAACTCAGCACAGCAGACTGTGTTTCTGTGTATCTGGAGTTGGCAGAAGCACTCTGGCTCAATGGAGAACAGGTAACACTTGGGGTAATGAGGGGTTAAAGTGATTTGGCTACCGATGTAACAGTATGAAGCTTTTTTTCTTTTGCTTAAGTTCATAATCTAATCCATTCCAAAGGATTTTTTATAATGCAGCCAAAAATCTGGTGTCTTTTTGTTGCATTCATCACAGCACGAGGCAGCTAAAGTGATGCAAGATGCCATAAATGATTTTACGGGAACTCTCGAGGAACTGCGCGTCTCCATAGCTAACGCCGACCTAGCCTTGCTGCGGGGGGACACGGAGCTCGCACTGAGCATGCTTAGAAACATTACACAAGAGCAGCCCTACTTTGTGCAGGCCACAGAGAAAATGGCTGACATCTACCTGAACCACAGGAAAGAGAAAAGGCAGTATGTTAGCTGCTATAGGTACGGGGCATTAGTATAATACAACTAAATATTTACTTGTAGAGGCAGATATCAATAAAATATAAGATTACTAAATGCTGTTATATTAATGCTTTGCAATGGATAGGGGTCCTAACCATGGTGAATTCACTATTAATGCACACAGTTAATATAATCTCAACCTCACATGCTCAGATGCATATAATGGAAACAAAGACATGCCTCCTGACTCTTTGACTTTTCAGTCTCAATTTTGTTTTCTTTAATATATTAACAGGGATTTGGTGGAAAAGATGCCCAGCTCTCATACATACTTGCTATTAGGTGATGCCTATATGAACATCCAAGAGGTTAGTATTAAATTATCTTATGTATTATATATACCCTTTATCTTTTTTATGTTCTTTGAAATGGGTAGAAACCGATAATTTGCAATGAATGCGACGTGTGCCATCAGGAAAAAAATGTGAGTCAATATTTGCAAAAAATCTGCTGTACAAATATTTACAATTAAGGTGTTTAAGTTTATTTAGTGGAGTGGCTCAATCAGGAATATCAGGTTTGCAAGCTCTCATGTTTACTATTGCTTAATGAACATTTGACTTGTGATCTCTCAGCCTGAGCTGGCTATTGAGGTTTATGAACAGGCTTTAAAGAGAAGCCCTAAAGATGGTGCTGTGGCTACCAAGATTGGGAAAGCACTTGTCAAGACCCATAACTATGTTAAGGTAAGATCAGGATGAGACTCCATTTTTATTATACGTTCACCAAAAAACATCCTCTCCTGCGATGTATACATCTCAGCCTTAAAATTTTGCATACCATATCATTTATAAAACAGAAATAAAACATGCTTACCTTGAATTAGTTACCAGAGTCATACATTTTATATTGAACATGATATTAAATGACCTTCATGTGCAAGCAGCTCAGCCTACAATCATCTATAAAACACTGTATCAGCATGTTTAGTCTATTCGACCATTTGAATAATTAAAAATGAGTGAATAATGCACAAAGACAACAAATCTGCCTCTGTTAGACACCAAGATATTAAACCAAACAATAAAAATTAGTTATATTCAGATTTCAGCAACACATCTTTTACATTTCTGTACATTTTAAACACCAAACATTTAGCAGTTTGCCCATGTTTATAGGAATTATTCATATCTACAAAATACCTAATAGCCTTGCTACTACTTACTCTTCTAGCTTGCCCTTTTATATCTTTTAATGTCTTAGCAGCCTTCTCACTTCTCCGTATACTCATCTATCGTTCATGTCTGGTAGATTTAGTACACTTGCTTCTAAATATTGGAAGATTCTTCCACAACACTAAATTATTACCTGTTGCTACACTGCAATCTTCGTTTTCTGCTGATTTTTTTCCCCTCAATAGGTCTAATATGTATTTGAGTTCTTTGCTAATTTCTTACTTTTAAAGTTTACTTATGTCTTAACATGTACCTCTATATATAATTCTATGTCCTTAAAACTAAAGTGATCTTGGTTGTGATAGAATATTGTATAAATAATATAGTTTTTGTTTTGACAATCTTTGGTGTCTGTCACCTTCTAACCCGCTTTGCCATCAGTATAAATCTGAGATTTTTTGCAGGCCATAAACTATTACGAGGCTGCTCTTAAGAATGGTCAGCAACGCTTCTTGCGCTATGATCTGGCTGAACTGCTCATGAAGCTAAGACAGTATGAACGCTGTGAGAACGTTCTTTACGAGGCTCTCTCGCACGACCCTGGTGAGACCTTGCGCAAACACAAAAACACAATAGCTTTGCATGCAGCCAAACGTTTACAGCAGATGTTTAAACATCTTTTAACTAGTTTCCTTCTAATTTTTTTTTTTTTTTTTTTAGTGAATGAACTGCCTTTGCTGGCAGCGGACTGCCGTTACCTCGTACTGCTGGCCAAGATTCAGAGCAAAGTCAATAAAAATGACGAGGCTTTGCTTTCGCTACATCGTGTAAGTCTGCTGTCATTTTTTACTGATCGGTTGTTTGTGTGATCCAGCTGATTTCTGAAAGTATGGGTATTATTATTGACTGCTGTGTTTGTGTCAGGCGAGAGATGTGCAGGCGAAGGTGCTAAAGCGTGTTCAATTAGAGCAGCCCGACGCAGTGCCCATGCAGAAGCAGCTCGCCTCTGAGATCTGTGCCGAAATTGCCAAGCACTGCAGCCACCAGCGTGGCTATGAGAGAGCCGTCAAGTTCTACAAAGAAGCGCTTGTGTACTGTGAGAGTGACAGCAAGGTCAGCACGGTTAAATCAGTGTGCGCAGTGTGCTCCTCTCGCTGCAGCTGTGTCTCACGAGTTTTTCAATTCTCGTTGTGGGTGTGATGGGGTTTCTTGTGGGTTGTTTAATAGGAAGTGTTTTAAATGATCTGATGATTATTACAATTTAAAAAGTGTGCTTTTGTGTTCTGTATATATATATATATATATTATCATAATATGTGGCAGTGTTAATTATGTGCTATCAGTTGTTCTTTTGTTTTTTTTACTTTGAGTTGTCTTTTTGTTAAAACAGGTGATGTTGGAGCTAGCCCAGTTGTATTTAACTCTAGATGATGTCGAGGCTTGCCAACAGCAGTGTGGTGTCATCCTGAAGAATGACCCAGTCAACGAAGCAGCAACGCTTGTCAGTCTTTTAATACCTCTCTACTTGCTTGATATCATTTTGTCTACAAGCCAAAATTCATCTGTGTTCTCTGTTTTGTGTCTATAGATGATGGCTGATCTGATGTTCAGGAAACAGGACTACGAGCAGGCAGTTTTCCACTTCCAGCAGCTGCTGGAGAGGAAACCAGGTGTGACAGTTTTATCTCCATCACAGTGAGATGGGATGAGTGATGAGAGAAACCTGAGTATAGAGTTATGTGCTGGCCTGCTGTGTGTGGTCTTTGTTTTCATGACTTACCCATGCCTAATCTCCTTCAGATAACTATCCAACACTGTCCCGGCTGATTGACCTGCTGCGCAGAGCTGGCAAACTGGAAGAGATTCCCAGGTTTCTGGACATGGCTGAAAAACATTCGCCGAGGGCCAAGTTTGATCCTGGGTACAACTACTGCAGAGGCCTTTACTTGTGGTAAGGATAAAGAGTGAAGAAAACAGTACTAGATCTATATAGATCCCTATAACTGGTTTAAAAAAAAAAAAAAAAAAAAAAACCTGGAACATTTTATTTGGTCAGTTCAGTACTTATTAGAACATTATATACATGGTGTACTTAGAAATTATGACAAAAAAATGACAAACAGAAATTTATTTATTTATTTATTTATTTTATTTTTTGTGCACCCTGGATCAAATCTGGCATATTAGACAAATTATTATAGCTATCCTGTAATACTATACTGTATGTCTCAGGTACACTGGGGAACCCAACGAGGGTTTGCGTCACTTCAATAAGGCTCGTAAAGACAACGACTGGGGTCAGAATGCAGTGTACAACATGATTGAGATTTGCTTAAACCCGGATAATGAGACAATGGGCGGTGAGGTGTTTGAGAATCTGGATGGAGACATGGGGTGAGTAAATACAGAGGCACCAAATAACTGTATTTTATTATTGGCCAAAGCATAATATAAAATTTCGATGTAAATATTTTCAAACAATTTGAAGAAAACTTGGTGAAACCAAAGCCATTGTAAATGTGTGTAAATACTGCGTCATTTGAAAGTTATTAGTGGTAGCAACCTTCACACATGCAAACAGTCAGTGTGTCACACTCCACTCCATTTGTTTGGTTAAGGGGTTTGAAGCAAATTAAGTAAACTTGGTGCTTTGTGTACTGATTAATTATTTGCCATATCAGGAACTCTACAGAGAAGCAGGAGTCAGAGCAGCTGGCAGTCCGAACAGCAGAGAAGCTGTTGAAGGAGTTAAAGCCTCAGACTTCTCAAGGCCACACACAGCTGCGTATCCTTGAGCATTACTGTTACCTGGCTACCAAGCAGAAAACCAACGTGGAGAAAGCACTCGGAGTGTTCATTGAGATCGCAAACACCGAGGTGTGCAAAAACCTGACGGACCGGATTAATTGTACACAAGAGTCCATATCAATCCACACACATGTGCACTCATGTCCACATGGGCACACACCTTGGTACACATAACTGTGAAAACATCCAAACGTCTACACTTGTTTACACTGCTAAAATTGACCTTTATAACATATACACATTGTATTACTTATTGTGTTTTTACAGACAAGTCACAACACACTAAAATGATTTTCATTCATACATTTTTAGCTCTGTATGCTGGTCAGGGTTGTGGTAGACCCTGTGATGTTTACACAATTGTAATACTGACTCTTTCCTCATTTTCTCACACCGCAGAAAGACCACGTCCCTGCATTATTGGCGATGGCTACGGCTTACATGATCCTCAAACAGACCCCTCGAGCTCGGAACCAGCTGAAACGCATTGCCAAGATGAACTGGAACATTGTTGATGCCGATGAGTTTGAGAAGAGTTGGTTGCTTTTGGCAGACATATACATTCAGTCCGGCAAATATGACATGGCAGTAGAGCTGTTAAAGCGCTGCCTGCGCCACAACAAGGTTAGCACTGTCGTTAAAAAAAAATGTGGTTATGATACTGTGATCTTGATTTTTAGCTTTTACCTGGAGGGAACACTTTTGTCAGGTTTAATTGAGTCTTTATAAAAAGAAGGAAAAATGTGTTTTCTTCAAAATACGGAGACATGAAGCTCAAAAAAATGTGTACTTCAGATATCTGAAGTAGGTCTCTGAAATCTTTTTTCTTAATACCATAAAGAGAACCTTTGATTAAAGAGATAAGGTTGGTTGCTACATTCCTCCTTGTAGTTTAATATACTTGTTTTGCTCTGCAAGTGTAATTCATTCAGTTGTTGTAACAGTATTCTACAAAATAATGTTGTTGCAAAACTCATTACTATCTATTTATTTTCCATAGTCATGCTGCAAAGCTTATGAATACATGGGTTACATCATGGAGAAGGAGCAATCTTTCAGGGATGCAGCCATGAACTATGAACTGGCTTGGAAATATGGCAATCAGACCAATCCAACAATTGGTATGTGCTTCAGTTCTTTTTGCTGACTTTCCTTGATTCTTAAATGTGTTGAAATTGAAATTTGAGTATTTGTTACAGGGTACAAACTTGCTTTCAACTATTTGAAAGCAAAGCGACATGTTGATGCCATAGATGTTTGCCATAAAGTGAGTGAATTCTTCATGAGGTCTTCTGAATTAAAAAGTGACATCAAAAGCTGAATAACCGAGAATCTTTTTCTTTCAGGTCTTGGATGCACACCCAAACTATCCAAGGATAAGAAAGGACATCTTGGACAAAGCCAGAGCTGCTTTGCGTTCTTAATATGGTGTGTGTGTGTGTGTGTGTGTGTGTGTGTGTGTGTGTGTGTGTGTGTGTGTGTCTATGTGTCTATATGTGTGTTATTTTTCTATAAAACCAAAAATGTGTTAGCATAACCTAACAACAGTGGTGTTTATAAATGATGATATACTTTAGTATTACATTTTGTAACTGTTATTTGATATTTTGGTGTGACTGCTATTTTTCAATATGTAGTATATTTTCTTGATGACTGTATTAAACTGTCCAAAAAATTGTTACATTAAAGAAAACGATTCATAATGGTGTGTCTGTACTTGCTAATATGATCAATAATATTAGTAATTATAATATACTATAATTATGAAATAATATGAATTAAATATGTATTTCTGTACTATATAAATTGCATCACTAAACACAATGCTTATTTAATTAGTAATATTTAACCTGCAGAACAGAGGGATTGAATTGGGCTATAGGAAGCTCAGTGAACTTCCAGTCCGCCTGCCTTTTCACTGTCAGGGAGACTGAGCCCTTTTGTTTTCTTTCTCAAGACATCCTCTCTTCTCTGTCCTATTGAAGGGTTTGCTCTTCGATGTGGAAAAAAAGAACATCCTTTGTTGCATTTGAGAATGGCCTATGTGGGGATTTCAGAGTTGAGTAATGAGTAATGTTAGTTCTGGTGGTATTCCAGTAAATAAAATCCTCAATAAATATCACACCAAAGCAGATGTGCTTCCAAATGCAGAATCGTGGTGATCTTGCTCTTTTAGTTGTGCACAGATGAAACAGCTTCACTTTGCTTGCTCAGTGAGGTGCCAATAAGGAAGAACAGAGGGGGAAGTCTCGTGGAGCTGAAGCTGGTGCTCCTTTTTGGCATGTCCGTGTATTCACAGCTCCAAGACACACCGCTCTTTCTGTCTCGTATGATGGCCATCATGTCTCCTGCTCGATCTCCTTTTCACGCGCGCGGACACAACACCGATTAAACAACTTTCTTTGTGTGCCATGGTAAGGATTTTGACTTCAGAATTAAAATGTAGGTGTGCAAGGATATAGAACATTTTTTTTGTTTGCTGTCCCTGTCAAAACGTCGGGGGTTCACATTGATCTTCATAATCTCTACAAGAATCCGGATGAGCGTCCGCGAGACCGCCGGCGATCAGACTCGTGCAGTTAAGACACAACCCGGACTTTCTCACGTGCGGTAAGTTTACAGTTGATTTTGTCACATGGTATTATTCTGGTGAAAACCAAAAAAAACCCCCCCAAAGTGCTTCCGGTTGGATCGTAACTTTCTTAAGTGTGATAAAGTTTCTGTGCTGTAAGTCTTTGCTTGCGCGCTGATGCGGTGCGCGCGCGTTCCTGTGCTCGCTGTATCCTGGCAACCGTTTGAGCGGCCGCTTAATTTCTCCAGAAACCTCACCGTACAAACTTCCTCATTCACAATACGATATTACCAAACAATTTAATAATTACCAATAAAACAGTTGTTGACTCTAATATCCGGTTTTGACTTAATATCAGACACTGTACTTTAAAAGCTGTATTTCATGCATCACTAATCCTCTCCTCCCAAATGTATAAATGAATGAAGGAATGAATAAGTAAATGATGAATAATTATTAAAGAAAAGCCCCACCCTGGGCTTGTCCATGTCTCCGGGGTGGGTACCTGTGACAGATCACGCTTTGTACCTGTACCTGTTATGTAGGCTTGGCGTGGAGCGGTAGTATAGGAGGCCTTTGCGCATGCGTGCTCGAGCCTCGCCTCCGCGCTTCTTACCTGACAAGCACACCTGGATTCCACACACGGAAGTGGAGTGTCGTAATTCATGAATCAGACGCGCGGTGTGTCGTTACGTGGCGGTTTCCTCCGCGGTCTGTTTGGAATAAAACCTGACCTCTTTTTTTTTTGGTGTGTGTGAAGATTCCGGATGAAACCTCCGTGAGAAAGACGCTGATCAAACACAGAGCCATACAAACCAGACATGCACACGTAGAGGTTTTTTGGTTAGACACTATTGACGAACATATGCTGAGATGATTTTAGTTGGATTGTGACTTTATTAGAAATTTCCCATGTTGGAATTCTGCTTGGAAGGAAAGCTCCTACCTGTCCTGATGAGACTTGGATCATAGGTTTATACTGGCAAGATTATGGCATTATAGCAGTGTGGGTAAGACTGATTTTCAATAGAAGCCATCACACTGTGTATATTGTGTGTGTGTGTGTGTGTGTGTGTGTGTGTGTGAGAGAGAGAGAGAGAGAGAGAGTGAGAGAGAGACTTTTTATATAGGCAGCACTTTGACATAGTAATATGTTGGTCTTCTTCACTTCAAGAAATTCTACTCCAGGTTTTCAGTGTTTTTAGAAAGCATTACAGACTGAAAAATATGGTGACTGCTGGGCTCCAAACTGCTTAAACCTAATGGGGAAAAAATGCTATAGGTAAATTCTATAACATTATATATTTTAGAGTTATCATGTTTCAGTTTTTTAGGAACAGAACCTCAGCAGTAATTTCCTGGAGCATGTATAAAAAGACTTTGAAATCATGTTTCTCTCATTGAGAACAATTTCCCAGTCATCTTAAAAGATCTAAAATGTCAATGAAAATGTTTATTTTGGATACCTTACATGATGAAACTGAGTAAACCTCAATATTTTCCTTTTCCAATCCTTCACTCGTGAGTTTCAAACCGGGCTGAACTGTTTTCGAACCATAACTAAATATTAGCCTTAACATAGCACATCCACGTTAATGTTTGTCACTGACATTTTTTTCTTCTTTTACAGGTTTAGGAGTCAGTGATGTTACTCACATCGTGTGTCAGGTGAATCATTATATGCAACACTCTAGAAGTACACACACACACACCACTATTCATTTCCACCACAGAAGAATGACTTTGATCCGCAGACTGCTACGCAGGCGTTTGCATCCATGGAAGGTTGCCATTGTGGCGCTAGTGTTCGTCACATTTTTGTTTCTGATGCAAAGAGAGGTGGTCAGTCAGAGCCCGCAGGAGGAGCCCTGGCTAAAAGGGATTGTAGAGAAACGGGACACCATGCTGGGCATGGTAATGGGGGCCATGAATAACTTTAGAGACTCCATGCCAAAGATGCAGATCCGAGCCCCAGTGAGGCAGCAGGAAAGCAGGAGCAGCCAGCCCTGTCTTCCTGGTTACTACACAGCTGCAGAGCTGAGGCCTGTCCTGGAAAGGCCGCCACAGAATCCCAGTGCCCCGGGCGCCTCAGGGAAACCCTTCCATACGGAGAACCTTGGGCCAGCTGAGCAGAAGGAGAAGGAGAAAGGCGAGGAGAAACACTGCTTCAACCTGTACGCTAGTGATCGTATCTCCCTCAGCCGAGACCTCGGTCCTGATACAAGGCCACCAGAGTACGTAGGCACATTTATTATCTTTTATTGTGTAAAAACATTCTAATATTGTGCAAGAATTTTGGCTAATTTATAAATATAGTGCCATCTACTGATTGTTGAATAATATATATGTTTGTCTTTAAACACAAATTAGCAAATTTCAAGAAACTTCAAGAAACAGACAAAAAAAGACACACCATTAAGCCGAAATAACATGCATATTTCAATTTCTACATCTAAATCGGCTAAAACCCGAAGACTCTATTTATATTTGGCTGCTGCCCCGAAAAACCACAGACTTTTTCCTGAGACATTGCTTTAGCATGCCTTGTTGAGGCGGCTGATTGAAAAGAAAAGAGGAAAGAAGGAAGATGTTGAGCTATGTCTGGCCAATTACACAAGTCTGTTCTTGTTCTTATTAGTTTGACTAGGCAATTTAGGCTGTACCAAGCCCTATTTTATTGTTTCTTTCTGTTGTAAAAGGTTTCTTCTAGTGAGCCACAGATATTTCTTGGATGTATTCAACTTATGGTTATACACCCTCTCTTTATGGCACTGAGGGAATGGCATGCATCATTCCAACCATTTCTCTATTTTTCTTTCTTTTTCCTATTAGATGCATAGAGCAGACATTTAGGCGCTGCCCACACTTGCCGACCACGAGCGTGATCATTGTGTTCCATAACGAGGCGTGGAGCACATTGCTGCGGACTGTCTACAGTGTGCTCCACACCTCTCCTGTCCTTCTTCTCAAAGAGATCATCCTTGTTGATGACGCCAGCGCAGACGGTAACGACTTCTCAGCTTTTAGTATTGCAGGACCACCCATCTGCTTAACTAAAATAAAGTCAGACAGGTGGCCCACTTTATTGCTCTCTAGCCAAACTGCTAGGGCAGTACAGGAGTTGATTTTTGTACCAGTGCTAAGAAAGCAACAGCTTTGCTTCCTGTGATGTCTTGTAACATCTATTGGATGTGTTTGGGGGATGCAGTTACAATGGAGTTGTTTAACAATCTTAAAACTAAAACAAAATAGTTCCACTGTTAGGCCTTGGTTTTAAACTTCTGCCTTGATTAAATCAGGGCAAGCAGTTTTCCACTCAGATCTTTTACCTCATGCAATTTTCTCTTTTTTTTTGCCTGTCAATCCATGTCAATCATGCTCCTTTATTTCCCTTTCCTGACAGATTTAGTTAATTCTGTCTGCATTGCTCTCTCTGTAATACCCTGCCACAGTATAATGCCTACTATTGCAGGCAATCTGCATGTGTGCAGGCCAGTCTCTGTGGTTTCAGTGGATACTCTCCTTCCATCTTACAAATATACAAATCACTGTTAATGATATTAGATTGTTTTGTTAACAATAAATCACACTGTGCTTGCGAAATCCAACGACTTTCTGTAGATTGCTTTAAAATGGTAGGCTGTAACACTTTTTATGGGGGACATGACAGTGTAGTTTATAAATATTTAATTGAAATAAGGGTTGGAGGGGTTCAGACTCCTGAATGTTCCTCTATAAACCCTAAACAGAGATTATTTTTGATAATGAGGTCATTCTACTACTAAGTGAAGTGTTATTTCCACAGTATTGACTAAACAAAAGCATGTTTTTGCACTGAATTCCTTATCAGTAAAGTAACTCGATTCTGCTAGCAGCCATGCATGTCATTTTCTCTAAATTATCTTTAGCTTCATTTTCTACACACTTTTTTGTTCAATCTCTCTGAGACAGGTTAATTTTTATCATAATATTTTTGTCCTAGGACCCTACAGGCCTAGGGTAATTGAGGCCATTCTGGCATAGGCTTCTATTTATGGTCGTCTCTGACACATATACCCCTTCATACTATGTGGTGTTCTTACGAAGATGAGTAATTTAGCTTTGATTGTTTTCTCCATGTATTAATTACTCGAGCTTCATCAATCTTTTTGGGGTTTTTTTTCTGATGTGTTGCAATTTTTCACCTCATTTTGTAATATTATTTTTATTATTTATAATCTTGTAATATTTTCAGCACAATATTCATGTCCACATGCAATAACTTTGACTCTGTTTCCCAAAAAAAGAATGAAAATTGTGTTTGAATGAACAAGTGCATTGACTGTTCTCACCAGTGAACAAATGTGTTTTGGTTTTCTTCTGTACAGAGCGGCTGAAGGAAGAGTTGGATGAGTATCTGAAACAACTGCACATTGTTCGTGTGGTGCGACAGCTTGAGAGGAAAGGACTCATCACTGCACGACTGCTGGGAGCCTCAGTAGCCACTGGAGACACCCTCACATTCTTGGATGCACACTGTATGTAAAAAATACTTAGTCATTATGAGTTTGGGTTTTTTGCACTTATACAAACCCCCACTGTACATTGCAGCTTAGTCATTGTTTCTCTAGCAAAACAAGCCTGATGGTAGTAATGATGGCCCTCACTCAAAAGTGTATGCTTCTGTGTCATGATGGTTAAGCTCATAAAAATTGTTGTTATTCTGTGTGGTTACACACACTATTTACCCAGAGACTTTCCAATGCACCAGTTCCTTACAAGCGGCTTGACACTGTTAGTCTTGGCATGTTTGTTTGGTCCATACCCACACATGGAGCTTAAACAATTAGTTTCCAACTTCTACCACAGTGGTTAAGGACTATTTTGTTAAATGGTCTTCTTGTGCAGGTGAATGTTTTAATGGCTGGCTCGAGCCTCTGCTAGCCCGGATAGCAGAGAACTACACTGCAGTGGTGAGTCCGGACATCACCACTATCGACCTGAACACTTTTGAGTTCATGAAGCCTTCTCCATATGGGCAGAACCACAATCGGGGAAACTTTGACTGGGCCCTGTCCTTCGGCTGGGAGACTTTGCCTGATCACGAAAAAAAACGGCGCAAAGATGAGACCTACCCCATAAAGTAAGAAACAGCACCTGGAAAGATTCTTTGTAAAGAACTGCCCTTCAGGTGGATCTTAGCTTAGATCTACTTAAAAATCTACTGATGTAAAGGGATGTATTATTTATTTATTTATTTTACTGTATAGAACACCAGCATTTGCCGGAGGACTTTTTTCCATCTCCAAAGATTATTTCTATCACATTGGGAGCTATGATGAGGAGATGGAGATCTGGGGAGGAGAGAATATAGAAATGTCGTTCAGGGTAAGCAATACATTTACCTCGGATGTAAAGACGTGTGTATGTATGTGTACATGATGCACCATGATGGACTGGGACCCCATTCCTGCTTTACACCCAGTGTTCTTAGCAAAAGGTCTGGGTCTACTAACAAAAAATAAATATATGAATTTTGTATCATGTGCAAAAAGAAAAATTAAGACATGGCCATAGTGAGTCATTGCCCTTTTGTCCTCATTAAGTAATGACTCAAAGGATAACAATTTAAAGGTCTGGCCAAAGTTACCAGCTTGAAGCAGAATCTCCAGCCACATTTAAAAAAAAAACACACACACAACAAGACCTTAAGCTAGCCCAAAAAATTCAGTGAATAGAAAAGGGAGCCACATATTTTCACCTTGGTGAAAAAGCATTTCTGAATTGCAGAAAGCTTATCTGCTATGTGTTTATCCTTGCCTGACCATCAGCCTCTGCATACTCCTTAAAAATGACACTCCCTTTTGTTTACCATACCAACTGTTTATTTATCTGATCTTTGGCAGCAGCAGAGCATTTTTAAATTAGCCAAAAAGGCACATGTGGACTTGGTGTTTCCACCCACAACCTTGTTCCAAACCTATCTCAATTTGGCATTAAAAACCATGACCCTGGAAATCCTGGTTCTAGAGCCTTTTTTTTTTTTTTCTTCTTTCGAATTTAAGAGAAATTCATTCAAAATATTGTTAATGTACAAAATAATTTTGTATTTCTTATTTACAAATATTCATTAGTAGTTTAAAATCTTCACACAACTAAAATCCTTTACACCTAGTTGCACAGAAATCCACAGCAGTAGTATTTGTATATGTTTCCTTCTTGTTTTCATACCTGCAGGTGTGGCAGTGTGGAGGTCAGTTGGAGATCATCCCCTGTT
The DNA here is from genome assembly GCF_014805685.1 of Silurus meridionalis. Taxonomy (NCBI): domain Eukaryota; kingdom Metazoa; phylum Chordata; class Actinopteri; order Siluriformes; family Siluridae; genus Silurus; species Silurus meridionalis. The sequence goes on from NC_060886.1 coordinate 19,504,113, forward strand.
CTATTGTGGGCCACGTTTTCCGCACCAAAAGCCCTCATACCTTTCCCAAAGGCACGCAAGTTATCGCCCGTAATCAAGTGAGGCTGGCTGAGGTCTGGATGGACGACTACAAGGAGATCTTCTACCGCAGGAACCAGCAGGCGGCACAGATGTCTAAAGAGGTAAAGTAAGGTTTTTAGGGATTAAGTTTCTAGCTGTGTGGCACAGTGGTCCAGAGTTAACTTTTACTTCGAGACGCAGCCTCTCGTTCTTTTCTTTTGCACCAAGTTGCACATGATGGAGGGACAACTTACTTTTAGTCCTTTGCTCTGTGTTCTGTTTTTTCTGTGGAACCAGGGTCCTGGAGAAATTGCATTTCACTGTGTACTGCATCAGCTATATATGATTGAAATGACAATAAAAGCATCTTGACTTGAATTTTGCTTTGTAACAGTGGGATACTATTGTTGGTAGCTTTAACATTCCACAGACATAAGCTGTATTCATGGGCAGTCGAGCATTAATATGCTTCATTATACAGTATAAGTTTCATGTATCGAAATTACATAGCCTCTCTGGTTGAGACAGTCAAGAACTGGTTTGTGTAACCTGACACCTAAATCATGCCGGCCAAGTGAAGCATGTGTGGATTTAATATTTTCCAGACATAGATTAGGATAAATATGAGATTCAACATGACTTTCAAAGAAGCACCATGAACATAATTAAATTAAATAAAATCTAGGTTTAATCATGTGCCGAAAAGATGGTCAGAACTGATCGGTGCTGGATAAAGTGAACAAAGGAGGAACAAAGAAAGTCATTCTTAGACTTCCATGCTCTTGCTAGCCTTTATTTTTCCATGGGTCAATTTCTCATGTTCACATTACACCAAGTTTTAAATGGAAAGACTGTAACGTCTGTCTGTGCTAGTCTTAATGGAAATCTTACACTTAAAGATCTATGCCTAGACTGCCTATAAACAGATGTAGGGTCTCCTGTAAAATATATATATGATTACACTTAACACCATTCTGTTGTGGTAACACAGCAAGACTTCTTTGGAATGATCAATGTTCTCAACATATCCAAGAAATTTCCACTGAGAGTTTACTCAATTTTTAAGTAGTCATGGCTTAGATGGGCACAGCATGAAGACAATACTAGATATACTGTGGACATTCATCATTTCCTATGCCTAGATGTTTGTCCTGTCATATTATAATGATTTGTGGCCATATATTTTATCTGGGGAAAAAAAATGCTTGGTCATTTTGCAGTGTTGAGTTGATTTTAAAGGTGTCCTGCCAGACTCTCAACATGAATCCAAGACTTGCTCCTCTTTCATGGCTCAAACCACTAAAAAAAACCCATCACCAGACTTTCAACATGTAGCCAAGATCTGCTGATAGTCTAAACCAGAGGGGAAAGGACTGCCAAAAACGGTTCCTACACAGCCTGGGGGCAACAGAATGGATGGATGGCTGGATGGATGAAAACCCCTCACTTAACGTTTATTAATGGCAGATTAATGGCAGTCTGGGTCTGTTTCCACAGAGGTCCTTTGGAGATGTCTCCAAACGCTTGGAGCTCCGTGAGAGACTACAGTGTAAGAGCTTTTCCTGGTATTTAAAGAACGTGTACCCAGAGGTCTTTATGCCTGATCTCAACCCACTGCAGTTTGGTGCGGTAAGTGTGTGTGTGTGTGTGTGTGTGTGTGTGTGTGTGTGTGTGCGCTTATGTACACAGTGGTGGGTCTCTTTTTACTCATTATTTCCATTTATTACATACTTCTGCCCATACGTGCACGCTCTCTCTCTCTCTCTCTCTCTCTCTCTCTCTCTCTCTCTCTCTCTCTCTCTCTTTCTGTCTCTTACTTTTTCTTTATCACCCTCTCATTTGGTTCTTTTAATTCTTTCTTCTTTCTTTTTCCTCTCTCTCTGTCTTACTCCTTGTTCCAATACTCCAGACCACAGAATGTTGTGTCTGGCCACTGTGGTTTCCCACAATGTTTCTCTCCCTGCAGAGGGTCTTTGAGAAAGCTGAGTTCCATGTTTTAACAGCTTGGATCTTTCTGTCCTGATGGCCCTCTCTTTCTTCCATTTTTTATTTTTTATTTTTTTTTATCCAACTCTTGCCTCTATCTACCCGATCTCAGTGTGTTTTAGTTTCTGACTGTCTGCTCACTCTCACTGCAGATAAAAAATATAGGGAAAGACATGTGTCTGGATGCAGGCGAGAACAATGAGGGAGGCAAGGCACTCATTATGTACCCATGCCATGGCCTGGGAGGCAACCAGGTATCACCATTAAAATATTACCATTTATCTGTTCTCTAAATATGTTTTTTCTTTATTTGATTTTTAAAGTTAATTTACTATAGTTAATATATTAACAAATGCTTAATTGAATTTAATCGGAATGAGTTTATCCTTATTTTACAATATCCATATTATATTAAAAAGCTTTTGTATTAAATAGTGTTGCTTTTCTTTTTCTCTCAAAACATTAATATAGTACTTTGAATTTTCAACGCACCATGAAATACGACATAACATTCAGAAGGAGCTTTGCCTACATGCCACAGATGGGCTGGTGAAACTTCAGGATTGTCAGTATAAAGGCCACAACACCTTGACTGGACATGAACAGAAATGGGAGCTGCAGGAGGTAATGAATCTTTAAAAGCTGCCACATTATTTTTACACTATTTACTAATCCGTCTCCCCTGTGGCTAGTCATACTGTTTGATCTGTGGTTAAGCAGCAGCCTAATGAGTTCTGAATGGCCTAAAGCACTGCAGCATTGTAGTGTTCACTGTACAGCATCGTTATAATTTAATAACATGTCAGAGCATGGTTGTCTGAGGTAGGAGTGTTATGAATGACAGAGATGAGTAGCTGAACTTACTAATGTACTCAAATTACACATGAACCGATCAGTGTTCTTTTGGATCTTTACTTTGTATTTTAGAAATAGAGAAGTTTTTTTAACTTGTATTTCTCGCTATAAATTTTGAAGTATTTGCTTTTATTGGATAGCAGTGATATGTTGCCAATCGCTTCTCTCTTTGGTTCTGTAGAATCAGCTGTTTTATAACCGCGGGCGGAAGCTGTGCCTGAGCGCTCGCTTTGAAAACCCCTCTATGGTCCCCTGCAACCCAGCGGACAGATTCCAGCTTTGGACTTTCACCTGAGAGGACAAGCCAATTACAATACCCACTATTGTTGCTGAAGTTCTAAACAAGAGAATTTTAATTTATTTTTATATGTGAAAATTACTGCTGCTGGAAAGATTTGAATATCATAATTAGTATGCATATACATGCACAAAACGGAAAAAAAAGCAACAAGGCACCTTTTAGGAAGTATTCCGGAGTTGTAAAGAACCACTTGAAGACTTGAACTATTATTATTTTCCTCGAAAATTTTTTCTCTCAAATATAAGGGCTGTTACCACTGTCTCAATGTAAGAATCTAAGAAAAACAGAGACCTTAGAAATGTTGGTCTTACCTGCACATTGTTTATGCACCAAAGAATATTTGTAAGCACAGTTTCACCAAGTGCAATTCCCCAATATGCACCATAAATTGTCTAATTCCTAAATAGTCCTATATAAGATCCTGAATTAAATAGGATGTTCTAGGTTAGTGCCATGCACTGACTCTTTCCTTTACCTCAGTGACAGGATTTCTTCAGACCCAGACCTGATTGGAAAAAGAGCTACCATTAAAACGTGGTCTGTATTTATTGAAGGAGTCTGCCAATGGTTTGAAATTGTTGACAAAATCTCTTACAAACTATCAAATCCATGGGTAGTGAACAAACCTAATGTTATTGTGTGTGATCTTTAATTCCTTTTCAGTATATATAAACTACTACTTCTGACTTTGATCCCTTGAATCAGTAGCAGCTGTTGTGATTTCTTTCCCCCCATTCCTTCATTACTTCAGTGTTTAAAGGCTTTTGTTCACAAATGACACCTTGTTTTTATAATAATACGTTGTAAGGGAATATTGTGTACAAGGAGATGGTAGTTAAAAGTACTATAAACTAACGAAAGAAAGTTTGAATGAACAAGGGCAAATTGTGCTTTTAAAATAAACATTTCAAAAGCTTTTTATGATCTGGGACATGCTGGATGGTTTTGTCTGTGTTTGGTTGGATTAATTTTTTTTTTGTTTAAACATGGAAATATTACCAAATCAACATTCAAATGAGACAAATATTTGTAATGCATCGTATATGAGCTATTCTCACATTTTCCTGGAAATTTATGAATGAATCAGTATATCTTGAGCAAGGAGCATAATCTACATGCACATGAATTTGTGAGTGAGTCGGTGGAGTATATGAACAAAACTTAAACTTGAAACAATTTTATGTTTTATGCATTTATATTCTCAACCCAGCCATTAGGGTTGCACAAGCCAGTGCACTCTTAGTGCCGGTCCCAAGCCCGGATAAATGGGGAGGGTCGCATAAGGAAGGGCATCAAGCGTAAAAAAACGTGTGCCAAATCAAATATGCAGATCACGAACCAGAATTTCATAGCGGATCGGTCATGGGCCGGGTTACCAACGACTGCCACAGGTATTGGTATAAGGAGAAGTGTAGGAGAGTGGAGATTCGGGTTGGTACTTTATACTATGTTGGTACTATGACTGGTAAAGGAAGAGAGTTAGCTGATATGATTGAGAGGAGAAAGGTAGATATGTTGTGGAAAGGGAGTGAGGCCAGGAACATTGGAGGTGGTTTAAACTGTTCTATAATGGTGTGGATGGAAAGAGAAATGGTGTAGGGGTGATCCTAGAGGGAAGAGTACAGTAAGAGTCTAGTGGAGGTGAAGAGAGTTTCTGATAGGGTGATAAACATGAACCTGGAAGTTGAGGGGGTGATTTGTGATAGAAGGGTATATGCGAGTGTGAAAGGGAAAGTTTATAAGACTGTGGCGAGGGAAAGACATGTTGGTAGTTGGTGTGAAAGAGGCAGATGTAGAGGACAGGGGGTCATGGAGACGGATGATCCGCTGTGGCGACCCCTAACGGCCGAAAGAAGAAGAAGAAGGTATTTATATTCTTGAACAGAGATACATTTTCAGGATATGTTTTACAATCTGCTGATTTAATTCAGGTCCCTCGATCTAAGGCTTTTGAGTAATCAGTTTAATTATTACTTATGCAAAGATACTTCTGTTCTTGAAAATATTTTTCCTAAATTTCTTACCTTTAGAAGTTCTAAGTAAGTGTTATCTCTGAAATGTAGTGTATAGTCCATAAAAAAGAAAATGGATTTAAAAAGTATTTCATATTGTTTAAATATATTATTCAGTATCTGTTATCTTTTTAAACTCAAACCGGCATGCACAGCTGAGCAAGAGAGAAGAGGGGAAAAAAAAAAAAAAAAACATTTTTCTCTCTCTCTTATATTTATATTTATATTTATATTTATATATATATATATATATATATATATATATATATATATATATATATATATATATATATATATATATACACACACAGTACAGACCAAAAGTTTGGACACACCTTCTCATTCAAAGAGTTTTCTTTATTTTCATGACTGAAAATTGTAGATTCACACTGAAGGCAACAAAACTATGAATTAACAGGTGGAATTATATACATAACAAAAAAGTGTGAAACAACTGAAAAATGTCATATTCTAGCTTCTTCAAAGTAGCCACCTTTTGCTTTGATTAGCTTCAAGAGGTAGTCACCTGAAATGGTCTTCCAACAGTCTTGAAGGAGTTCCCTGAGAGATGCTTGGCACTTGTTGGCCCTTTTGCCTTCACTCTGCGGTCCAGCTCACCCCTAAACCATCTCGATTGGGTTCAGGTCCGGTGACTGTGGAGGCCAGGTCATCTGGCGCAGCACCCCATCACTCTTCTTCTTGGTCAAATAGCCCTTGATGCCTTTAGTGTGACTCTACAGTTTTCATAGTCATGAAAATAAAGAAAACTCTTTATATGAGAAGGTTTGTCCAAACTTTTGGTCTGTACTGTATATATATATATATATATATATATATATATATATATATATATATATAAATATACAAATATATAATTTTTGGCACTGTGACTCGGTCGCATTGCTGAATTGAATACAAGCCTTTTACAGTACATTTAACCAGTAAAGACTGGGATGGGGCAGAATGAAATGGATGCATTGTGGTGTTTCTAATTGGGTTTGTCGACCACATGATACACTTTGAACCATTTTAAAATCATATTCAACAAATTGTATATAATATTATTTCAATTCACTACGGGCATCTGTCACTGTATTCCTCTAATTATCTTACCTGCTAAATGCATAACTATTACTAAATTTATCTGCATAAAATAAAGATAATTTTTTATATTTGACATAGACCATAAAGAGATTATGATACTTCTAACTATTGCTTGTTCTGCTCAGCCCTTTGATGGGTGGAAGGCCCACATTGCAGGCTTTATTTATGAGCAGCAGAGGGCGTAGTCTGAATTCCTATTGAAATTTCAGTTCATGGCAAGTCTAGCAGTGGTGCAAGACATCCAATCTATTTGTGAGTTTGGATCTGCTGCCAAATAAAAACAAATTTGCATAATGGCATGATGAGACTGTTAAAAAATGTAAGACAGCTTTCTGAATCCTCTTAGTGATTTCCAGGCTGAGACCAAAGCCAATACTGCAAGTACAGGAACATTTACTACATCAAATATGAAACGCTGCCCTGGTTTATAAAGCAATCCATCATTTTGTATAGATTATTTCATTTTTAGGAATGTGGAAAAATATAACAAACTTTGTGAAGAAGAAAAGAGGCACTAAAATCAGTGATTTAAAAATATTTTCTAGCTTATAACTACCTAATAGTTATTTTATTCAGGTATACAATTAATGAGAGTAATCTGTTCATTTCTGTGTCAGACTTTTCTATTCCATTCCTTACCGCAGTACTAGCATCGATCACATATAACTTTGCTGATGGGCTGCATAGGTAGACATAAAATCAAGCCCACTTTAGAAAATGCTTCTATTTTTAATTCTTTTGTAATTTTATCCAACCATTTTCATTACAGCTGATACTACTCTACAACAACCTGAGTAAAAATAATTTTAAATATTTACATGAATTTTAGAGTTTCTTATTTGCTTTGTCCCCTTTCTGATTTAATGATAGTGTGTGCTTGAGCTAGCATAAATTCACACATTTTTGCAAAACCTTCAGATCCATTTCAGAAAAAATGGCTTGAATGGTCATTTAAACGCATGCATCAGTATAAGAAATTTGACATGATATCATTTTAATACATCCTATTTACCATTATACAACCTTGTATTCCCAATTTTAAATATTTTTTAAAAAGAAAGTGCAAAAATCAGGTTTTCAGAGTGACTTTTGAACCTCACTGCAGAAATAGTGAATCTATCCAAAAAAAACTAGTGTGTGTATGTTGCCTATGTTAAACTATAAACCACAATCAATAAAAACATGCAACACATTAACTAGCATGGAACTTATAGTGGAAAGGTAGCTGAGGAAATAGTGAGGAGGAAATAGAAGAGGAGAACTGCCACCTCCATGAATCACACACTTCAATATACACTAAAGAAAGAAGTGTATGTATATATATATATATATATATATATATATATATATATATATATATATATATATATATATTAGTATTAGTTTACCGTTATATCCTCTGACTAAGATTCGGACTGGCCAATGTACCTCTGTGAGCAGGTATCGTTAGCCAAGCACAAGGTTCTAGGCGACTCCAGCACCATAATGAATGACTAATTGAAAAACGGAATGCTTAGAATAATCTAATAAAAGTAAAGAAGAACAACCAAAAAGGTGATCAGTTTGAATTAGAGATATTCAAGTTGAATCTTTACTATTAATTGGAGTCAGATTAGAGGTTAAAATTGGATTCATGTAACAAAGTGCAATCCATTTGAGTAATCTTTTACAGCCGCGCAAGAAGGACTAACACGCAGCATACCTTCACCCACACCAGTGGATTCCGTGGTTGGACCATTGGGTGGGCACCTACAATATATAAAAACAATTTTATATATATATATATATATATATATATATATATATATATATATATATATAAAAACAATTTTATATATATATATATATATATATATATATATATATATATATATATATATATATATATATATATATATATATATATATACACACACACACATTTTTCAGTATTATTCAGTCCTTAAGGATAATAAATTTTAGGAAATAAATTGCTGTAAATATAAAAAAGATGCCACTAGTGGGTTTTTTCCCATTTAGCATTGAACACATTGCAGCATATTTAACAATAAAGGGAGAAGGAGGTGGGTGTATAGAGTTGGGTGTTTCTTTTTTGTATATTCATGGAGTCAAACATTTAAAAAACTGAGACTAGCCACTTCCATTCAGTGTTCATTGTAAAAAAAAAAAAAATCCTTAACATAATTATGAATGAATGATAAAGCTTCTTAGCTTGTACAATCATTTGGCAGCTTAATTCTTAATATAGAACCAATTAGCTATTGTTGCTATGGATTACTGTATTTAAATTCCAATTTCAACTCCTCTTCACAGTCCTGGTGAATACGCTCTAAAATGAAATGCTGCAAAGTCATTCAGAAGTAGCTGTGCTCATTAATGATTTCAGCTGCCATTCACACAATTCAACCAAAAGGATCATTGTTTGATGCTACTACAAGAAATAATATATATTATACACTATATTCTGTGTATTATTCTATACTATATATTACATATATAACATTTCAAACAGCGTCAAGGAACACGAAGGACACCATTAGCAAAGAAATGTTTTATTCAGCACATACCATTTCAGGAAATCACAATAAATACACATTTCAATAGATCATTCAGAATAAATACTGCAAACAGAGTGTGGTGGCGATGCTGGATATGCTGCTTCCCGTTATAGCACGACCAAGACATCGCTTCGTATGATGGACTCCAACAGAGAATGAGGTCAAATACAAGCTCTGTCCATTTAGATAACAAAAAAAGAAATTTAAAATACTAAAAACACAAACTGTGGAAACAATGGGACATGAAGGTCAAAGGCAAACCCAAAACGATCAAGACTTAGTCTGTCTCCTGATAAGATATCCCATTTTACTTTCAAGAAGAAATGAATAAAAAATCAAAAAAATAGAAAGGCATTTACTTTGGGTTTAGTCACACCAAAGGCAGACCTTTCAAACTATGTTTCCTTTATATCTAAAACAAAACAAAAAAACACTTCAGCAAATGAACAATTTCGCATGAAATTTTGTTCCAGAAATGAGTGTATGGCATATAGATCTGTTAAAAGGCTGGCTGTATTGAGCTCTGTAGTTCTTCTATACACTGGCAAAACCACTGCAGGAATATGATTGTCCTCTTTCTGCTTCTTGAAAAACAACTATCTGCTTTAAAAAATAGCTTAAATTTCATCGAAACACTATTGAGGAATTCGTAACACTATTGTAATTGTGCGTGAAATACGATTTCTTTTCAAGATCAGTCAGCAGATTAGATGAAAGAGATGTCTGGCAATGAAGGGCTGACCTCCAGAAAGTTGTGATCCTGTTACACTATTGCACTCGACTGACAAATCAGTCTTAAAAAAACATTTGTTCATATAATTTAAATGAATCATTTGTCCGCTTTACAATTCAATTCATTTGAAGTCAACTAAGAGAAGTCAATTCAATTTGCCAAATTTGTAATGCCTCTTTAGCAATATGATTTTTAAATACAGTACTCAGTAACTAGTGCTGTATAGTACTAAATATGCTGAAATACAAACCAATCAGAACTCAGACCTGTTTTATCACTAGGTTTCTGATTTTCCACATTATGATCCATTTAGCTTAATAAACTTTCTACAATTTCATAAATATTCTGTCTTTTTTTACTTTTTTTTCTTGCTTCATCGATTATTATTTCATTTGAACACATAACTTCATTTTAAAAGATATTCAATGCCTCAGAACAAATTAATTTGATGCTTTTCAAAGTGCATTTGATTAGATGTCCCTGTAAAATCCCAAAGATATTAGTTGGAAACGCTAAAAATGAAGTACTCTTTTATCCGTCTCTCCACCGGCATGGCGGAATGAGGATTAAATAACGGTCCAGTAAAAGATAGTTCACCCTATCAGTGCTCTGCTAAAGACTATATGCCGTTTGCATGGCATCAGCCTCTGGAAAAGTGCATTGTCTTCAAGAAGTGTATTATATTCACAACTTAAGTCATCTGATTTGGTATTGCAAAAACAGCAAACATTTCAAGATCAGGCTTCATGCTTTTACAAATGCTTTAAAAGCATGATTATACATATGTAACAACGAGAACTTAACTTTTTTTTTTTTTTTTTAAACAATACATCAATGCAATCAATACAAAAACCATATATTGGCAACAAAAGCTACAAAAGAACATGCGCTTTTATCAAAATGATTAAGTATACACATTTTTTCTTTTATATATTAATGAACGGCAACGATTATTTTTTTTTTTTATGCACCACTGACACATAGACATAGAAAAGTTCTATCCACAATAATGGCTCAAAACTAGAGCTTTGACTTTTGAAATACCAGATAACATTGCACAGGCCTAAAGCTTACAGTTTATATGATCTCAGTTTGCACTTAGATTAATGGATTTTTTTTTCAGGCTCATTGAAAAATACATGACTATGAATATCATACACGTTGACATCTTCAAACTAAACTATGTCGAGTGTCGAAACAAAGACCATTAATTGACTCTGTGTGGTATTTGAATCAAACACCTAGCTTACCATTTGTGTTTTCTCCTCATGGATCTAATATATGTATCTAAACAGGGGTGGGCTCAGGGAAAGACTCCAGTATCGGTCCTTTGGTGGTGTCTGCTAAAGAGGGAACCTCAGAAAGGGTGCGAGATACCTCCTTCGTCTGCTCTACAACAAAACAGTTCCCGTTAGTCGTGTATCCCTCATCTGTGTTATTGTTCAGATAGTTCTGGTACTCCATCTGACTCAGCTCTCCTGATTGGCTGTGGTGGTAGGTCCCTTTCGACTGCATGCTTTTGTCCTGTTCTGGTTCACAGCAGCCAATCGTGGCTGAAGATCCATTAGTGAGAGTGAAATGATGATTGGTGTATTGTTCCTCAGGTGGCTGTGTATAGTCAGTGTAATGCTCAGTGGTCATGTTAAAGGCTCCTGGTGCCATCACTCCATTAGTGTTGCTCAACCTTTCTTGATATGAGGCTGAATCTCCTCCGTAGCTCTCGCTGGCCTGATTAGCAGCTGCTAAAAGAGACGCTGAGCTGGCATTCTCCATCTGATAATATTCGGTCGAGGAGTTGATAAAATAATTGTTGCCGTTGGTTTGGTTCTCCTGTGTGACTGTGTTCTCCGAGTAGCACATCACAGAGGATGGAGAAACCACCTCACTGTGTGATAAAGGAGCGATGGTCAGGCCGTCCTCAAACTCCTCTGCCTTGTCTCCTTCGTCATCGACATCATCGTCCTCCTCCTCCTCCGAGTCACTGTTCGCCAGGCTCTGTGTACTCGAGTCTGACAGGCTACACAAACTGCTGCTCTCCTCTTCATCATCCTCATTTTCATCCTCATCTTCATCCTCATCTTCCTCATCCTCCTCCTCTTCATCCTCTTCCTCTTCCAAAACCTCATCCATATCATCCACAGCTTGCAGGTGCATGATGGCATTTTGCTGGACGGGATCAGGGACAGTATATTCTAAAGCATGTTGGCCTGATGTCAATGGGCTACAGTGGCCATTGGTGTCGCTGTGGTAACCGTTGCCATTGGGGGCGAGGACAGAGGTGGGACCAGGAGCTGAGCTCTGCTGCTGCTCCCTACTCTTCTCAAGCTCCAGTTTCATGATGGTGTGCAGGAAATGTGTGCGCACACGGATGGGATTAAACTCAATCCGGCCGGCCGCATTACTGCAGCCCTCTTTAGTGCAGCCGCATGGGAATGACATGCGGTCCACCTGCATGAAAACAACACAACCGACACTTAAGCTTTAAACAGAACTAAACATGAAACCTCATTAAATTGGCTGAAGTACAAGCATGAGACGTCTTAACATAAATTAACTCAATGTATCAACTTAATCTCATGCTTATCATCAATTTTATGCTTAAAGGCTTAATTTGATATGATTATATCTCAAACAAAGAGAATCTTGTTCAAATCAGTTTTAACTTGTCAGTCTGCCATTTAGTTCTGTGTTTGACTTGTCTTTGTGTGTAAAGTGACAATAATAATAATAAAAAATAAAAACAATAAAAATAAAGAACTGTGTGCACACTTTCATTAACAATAATATATATATCTTTTATAATGATCATTTATATATAAATATTTATATTAAATATTTATTTTTATATAGTAAAGTGTGTGTGTGTCTGTGTGTGTGAGAGTATCTTTGCTGACTAATCAAATGCTAGGTCATATTTACCTGGCACTTGATGCCTGCCAGGCTGCAGGTGCAAGTCTCTGGGTCGCAGAAGAGTCTGCAGTCACAGCCGCAGTCCTCGCGTGACACTCGGATGGCCCTCAGCTCATGCTTCTCCTCCACGTCAATCTTTTTTACACCAGATGAGCGTAGCAAGGCCCGGCGCTTCTTAGTGGTCAGCGGCTGAAGAAAGAAGTATTCATCTACCTCTGTGTTGTCCAGGTCCAGGTCATCATCTGAGATATCATCCACCGTGAGAGCATTGGCCTCTTCCGACTCGACAGAATTGTTTTTAGTCAGCTAGGAACAGAAAAGCAGTTCACAGAGTTAAGTTACTGCCTATACCTGTTGTAGCTCACTGGCCCCCTCTAACAGTCATTCAGCAGAACATTTTTACTAATGGAATCTGTTCAGTACCCTGAGTTTGATAGAGTTGAGTTTTTCCTCCTTCAGGTGGTCTCTCAGCATGTCCCTGTGTATGCGTTCTTGTTCCTTGGCAAACTCGCCGAGTGTGTACTGCCGTACAGAGCTGTGTCGACTCGACATGCCCAAGGTGCTGCCTCCCTGACTAGGCACGCTGGTAAAGCCTTGCCGCCGGCTGAAATAATACACCGTCACCTTTTCGAAATGCACTCTCTGAGTTCTCATCCGCTTCTCTCGCTTTAGGATGGAAGAGGCTGGAGGAGGAAGAACAAATCAAGTCACAGTCATTAAAAAAAGAAAAGATTTTAAGTCAGAAATGTCTTTCAAAACAGGACGGCATGAAATTTTGTATGTTTTCAGAATATGCCACAGAAATGATGAAGTGATATTTTGGAAACACAGGATTCTGGGTTCTGGGCTTCATTTCCTTCTTAATAGTTTTCCCTGTGAATGATGTATGCTATAATGTTTATGCTCAAAAAAATGTTACTGCATATTGTTAATAACATCCTTTAGACTTCAAAAAACACAAACAGTCCATGACCCATGTTTATCTATGTCTATCTAATACGAACAACAAGCAATGACGTTTAAAATTACAATATATTTTAACTTTTTGAACCGTACAGGAGCCTCACATGGGCTCTATAAAACAAACCATGTAAATTATAACAGTCATCTCGACCTGGGAATCAACACAGCTTGTTTAAGTGCAGCCCTGTGGTGAACTCCGTGCAGTCCTTTAAGAACGTGCATGTGGCCTGTGCTATCCCACAGAGTTGCACTGTAAAAAAGGTGAAGGAATTACCATTATTAGGCTACAATTAGGCTACAAACAGCATTAAAGTCTCTCATATTGGCTTTAATGTCCATGGAGTTCCCTACAGCCTCTCCTTGAGTCCCCTTCATGTCAGACACACACAGGACAAATAAAAACCATCTGTTCCTGCAGCACCACCACCCACAATCATGAGCACAATATAATTCTTTACAGACATGAGCACGCTACACTCGGACTTGCTAATGGCGTGGAAAAACAGACACTTTCGCATTAGCGTATTGCAGAAGCACACTGTAGACACGATTAGATATAATAATTTATGTTTCCACAAATATATAAACTATTGCTGCAACTAATCGATCAGATCAACAATAATCGATAATGAAATTTGTCGCCAACGAATGCTGTTATTGATTAGTTGGGCTGCTCAAGTTACAGGTTAGCGTGACTGAAAGATAGCACAGCCGTTTGTAAAATGGTGAAGAGCACAGGGTCAACGGGCAGCAGAAAAAAGAAGCAAATAAAAGCAGCAGTAAACTTTTAAATTTTTTAGTCACTGTTTTGGTTTTAGGCGGATGCTTATGCATTTGTACAACCATGTACATTTTTCCCCTAACCCTCTTTTTTAAGCCTGTTAGCTTGCTGCGTTTCTCCGTTCCATTCGCTTTTTATTGCATTTGTCTACTAAAACAGTAACTTGTCGGTTTTTAAACGTGATTTACTGCGGCTTTACTGCGCTCAAATTCTCGTTTTTCAATGTTTGTACACAAAAGTGAATAAATGATATTCTAGATGTTTATATCTTCACAACTGAACAAAATGTCTGTGTATTTTGTAAACAAAAATTGTCAAAACAATGTATCATATTTTATATTGCCATCTGCAATTATCATTAAAAACAATACAAATGTTGATTTTTACAAATTGCATCACCTTGCATACACAAATGCTTGTTTTAAATGGATTTATTTTGTGGGGGTTTTTTATTTACAGAAAAAACCCCAGCATGAGTGAATTTGTTAAAGGAGAAATCCCCCATGCACTCCTCAACAAGCAGCTACTTTACACAAAGAAGCTTTAAAATATCTACATTAAAGGTAGTTAATCTTAATATCTGGCTTTTGCATTTTTTAGTACACTTTTATACATAAATACCCTGAATTAGGGTTCTATATAGTTATAATAAGCAAAACCATCTAATTAAAATTTTTAGATTTTTTTATCGGATTAATCAGCCAATAACAATAGTAATTATTATAATAATAATAGTTATCATCCGATTATCAATTGTCAAAATAATCGTTAGCTGTAGCCCTATTATAAACATAATAAATGTGAAAAACAGAGCCTGTGACAGTAAGCTTGGTAAATAGATGAGTTACCTTCTATTCCTTTAAAGATGTCAATGTAAAACACGTCTACGTCTTTTAATGCAATTAGCATGACTATATATCTTATAGAGTAAATCTGTAAACAAGCTACTCAGAATTATGTTTTCTGCTCAATCCTAAAATGGAGGGTGTTTTAAAAATGACGGACCGATATTCTCCCAGTATTTGGAATCATACATTTCTGTTGATTTAAACCTGCTAGTAAATGTAATCTTGTGTTCTCAGGGTAGCTGACAGCAGGATAAAGCAGTAAACAGCACTGAGGTGTGATGGAGCTCTTAAAATTAAATGCCTCTCCAGATGGTGGGAAGAAGAGCCCACGATGTGAGAGGCATGAATGATTGACAAACCACAAGCAAAGGTCTACCACTTTTTTTTTTTTTAAACATGCTTTTACATGTGCTGTACTCACAAGCAAATATTTGAATTGTGATTATACATTTAAGTATTATATATTAGATCATTTTATGGTCTCTTATGATAAAGATTTCCGGAAGAATTCTTGGCATGTTTAAGACTGTTCACTTCCATGAAGCTGCTCTATAAAGAACATTTAAGCGTTCTCCAGATGAATATTTATTAAAGCTTTTTAAAACAGCTTAATGTCCTACTCAGTTTCTTATATTGCCCTATAAATGAATAAATGAATGCTCCCTGATTCTTCAGTTTTTTAGTTTTTGATACAAATAATAAATAAAATCTATAGTTTATTATGGATATATATCCATTTTAATTTGTGCATGGACTCATTAATTAAAAAAATAAATCACAGCAATTTACATTGTTCTATTTAAATATTCAATTTAAATATCTACATTTGTATCAATTTATTGATACATTTGAAGTGTTAGTTCTTGTTATTACTACTGACAATGTTGTCATCCTCTCAGGAGTCTTTTTTCTTTCTTTCTCAGAGGCAGAGAATCTAGATTGCCATGTTACTGAGAAACTAGAAAAAACACACAAAGCTCTCTTCTAAACACTTAGCTGACTCTGAGTGACCCTGGAGACTTCTTCCATAAACATAACATTTCCCTTTATTAAATACTAACACATTTGTACTTATTTGTCATTAGGTGTTTTTGAATGAGCCTGTGTGGAACATCTGCTATTCAGTCCCTGTGAATGAAAGAAACGAAATTCTAATATATGAAGTGAAAATTCAATTTACCACCTGGGATTAAAAAAGTGTATTTTCATTTTCTTAACATCTTCTGACCAGTTAGATTTAAGAATTCAACAGCTACAATACTGTTCAAATGTGTTAAATAACTGATTTGACAACCTATTATTCACAATATAAGATAGACATGTTATAGATAGACATATTTTACAAAAATACTACAAAATAATCTAATTAAAGTGTGTATTTGGTAAAGCCTTTTGTGTTCTCTTAATTTCTCAAATTTAGTTAGTTTAATGTTGATTGTAAAACAGCCAGTCAAATAAAGTGTTTAAAAAAAAACCCAGTAAATCAAAAGTATGTCATTCTGGAGTAGACTACACTCTTGAACAGAAAAGTAAAATCGTGTTATATGTATGCGCTGAATGTAAATCACTCTGAACTCCCCACACACCTTGCTATCTGTGCTAGCCACTGAGTTAAGACCTCTGGGATGTGTTCCTTCCCTCGGAAAGATCTCATCTCCCCTCTAGGAGGCAGAACAGAACAAAAGCCCTGCTCTTCTATTAGCAGTGAGGTAGGCACCTTTGGTGTTATTAATCATTAATAAAGAACCAGAATCAAGCACTTAGCTGGCATAAGTCATGAAAAGGGAGCTGTTTCCTACAGGCTCAGTGAGCAGATCATGTACAAGCCCATGTGATGAGCAATAGGGGGTAGATTTACTCAGCTGTGGCTTTTTTCTTAGAAACCCACACACACACTCTCACTGAACTCTGTCTGGGGTGAAGATCACAGATTCATCGGTGTGGCTTCGCCTGCAGCAGCTTTAAATCACAGATTCATTGGCCTGAGCTTTTCCTGCCGTAGTTCTAAATAAGAGACAGCTCGAGGTTTTATTGCAGAAGCAAGTGCAGCTGAAAAACAAATCTGTAAAACGACTCGTTGCAACCCAAATACCTTTTGCGAAATTAAATGAAGTAATGTAATAAAGTGGCTCTTTTAAAAAATTTCAAGAGAGATTATAGTCATTGTGTTTTTAGGACAGTGTGCTCTTAAAAACTTAGTAGCTCTCTCTCATGTTTAATGAAGTCACACGCCGGAAAACACAAAGCACACATGGAGTGTTGCCACTTGATGCTGAAAACTGTGAGGTGTGGCCGTTTCAGGTTTATTGTGATAATTAATATTTTATTATGGACCCAATACAGACTCAGATGAAAATCAATATTAAATAGCAGTGCTAAATTCAGCTGTCAGACGAGACCCTAAACACGGTTTCTCATGCCAAGAGTACGAATGCAGAAACGTTTCTCATTGCTTTATGTGTTACAAACCAATCAAGAACTGAAGACCAACTGAAAAAAAAATATATATCTGGCTTTTGGCTTATAAGTAACTGCCTTTATAAGGGATATTAAATATGATTCATCAGGTAGGACTTTTATTTTATTTAATTTTTTTTCTTCTAACAGTAATGTCTAAGATGGTTTTAAGTCTAAGAGGAAATGTCAAAGCTGAATCACTAGTACAAAGTCTAGCTTGGTGAGCTATTTCCCTGTAATATACAAAAACAGACACTGGTGTATATTGATGACGATGATGATAATAAAAGGAAGCAGTGATGACTCACGTGTAAAGAGAGAGGCTGAGGGGTTCACGCTGTCGCTGCTGTCTCCACTCTCGCTGCTCGATATCTCCTCCTCTTCTGACTCCCTCAGCGAGGAGCACGGTGATGCTCCCTCCACCTCCTCAAACTTCCTCTTCAGTATTCCACTCATGACTGCTGCTGAGCCACACCTGCCTGTGTGTTAGGAAGACAGGCAAAGAGGACAGTTCTTTAATATCTTTGCTTACGTCTGCTACAATACTCAAAGCACTTAATTAGCAACAAGCGCTCTCTCTCTCTCTCTCTCTCTCTCTCTCTCACACACACACATTCTGCCTTTCTTCCTTCCTTTTCAAGGGAGAATGATCACCTTATACAAATGGCCTTAGATGGAAGATAGAGGAGGAAAATTGACGGCATTTAAATTTCAGGATGTGTGCTTTAAATGCGTGGCTGCAGAAAAATAGGGGTTTTCATGAAAATCTCCTGATGTAGTTATAACAGTACAACAGTGTGGCTAAATAATGAGGTGAAATATGGTTAAAGCTTAAGCTTTGGGATGCAAATCATCATCTAGACATACAATGGGAAGTTTAAATAAATGTTGGTAAATAATGGCATCTAAAAAAAACACAACAAAAGCTGTAGTTTAATTAGCATTGCTCTTAATATTGACAAATGAAGAGCAGGCAAATAATCACAGTGAAAGTATTTGTGAAGGAAATAAAGAAATATATGAAGCAAAGGTCTCTTTTTTGAGGAATAATAAAGTGTGTAAAGAATTTTTAAAAAAGAACAATTTATAAAATAATGTATGATCACATAACTAATCCAACACAGACTGTGTGGTGAAATTCTGCGTCTGTACAATAATGAGTATGACTGGTTGTAATAGCAACTGATTTTTTTTCTGTTATCTGGGATTTGATAAACATTTCCAAGTCAACTTTTTCACTTTGCAGTATGCAGTACTTGGAGAGATTCTTTCTGTTACACTGTATGTATCATAATATTCAGGTTTATTAGCAATAAACAAAACAGTAAAACCTTGAAAACAGTATAAAGTTAAATAAATCAAATGGTTACAAAAAAAATATAGAAAGAAAAGGCAATTTAAACACCAGTTAGCTACTTGTTTCTAGGAGTAAGTCATTGTAATAAACATGTAACGAGATAAAAAAAATTACAATCAAGCAAACACGGCATACTATAGGTTTTGACAAACCTGTAATATCAATTAAAAGCTGTAGACTTTTAAATATGTTTATAAATTCACTTTATTTTAATTACATTTGTTTTGAATTGTGTAGCATGGCAATGTCCCTGTGCCTCAAGCAAAGTCCAGGAAAATATGGAAGACCTCTTTTCCTGAGATCAGTGTGTGACCTAACTGATGCTCATTTGGCTGATAGAGCGTGCAAAGTTGTGCACTAATATCTGGTGGAAAGCCTTACCTGAGGACTAGCAGTTATTCTAAGAGCAAAAAGGGAACTAAATCTAAAACGGGCTGACATCACATATGAGTGTGATGGTCAGGTGTCCACAAACTTTTGGCCATAGAGTTGATATTTTCTTAACTAAGATTTGTACAATTGGCTTCAATGTGTTTTCCCCAAAAGAATCAAAATCAGTGAGCGTGAATAAAAAAAAGCTTATCGAATAAGCATTCTATTTGTGTAAAATGAGTTCTAGATAACTATGATGCATCACCAATGTGGTATTTTGGGTTTTATATTTGTATAAAAAGCATCAATGAATAGATGTGGTTAAATTACCCTGTGTTAAAACTCAACAGGAGTATCTAGCATTAATCAGGTAATAATTATGCTCACAGTACGGCTTTAATAATCAAGGCGGAAATCTCAGTGTTTTTCCAAACCTTTTTTTTTCGGTCATGTAGATAAGTGCAGTCCTATACTGATTAAAAAAACTTGCATCATAGCTTTGAGAACATCCCAACAGTTACCTCTCACACACTCACTCGCTCTTGCTTTCCAAAACTAAAATAGCCACTATGATGAAAAAGCTGCAGGAGGAAACACAGATTAGTGGTGTGCCAGGAGAGAAGGAGAGAAGGAGAGAGAGAGAGAGAGAGAGAGAGAGAGAGAGAGAGAGAGAGAGAGAGAGAGAGAACGAGAGAGAGAGAACAAGGCAGACTGGGACATGCTGATGTATTGTTTCATGTGGTTAGGCTCAGAACCTCTCGGCGCTATCGGCTGATTACAGAAGCCCAGACGGTGCAGGGGGCGCTCGGCTAGGCTCTCAGCACAAGCCTATTGTTCTGTGTGTGCTGATGGAGTGAGGGAGGGATTGAGAGAGTAAGAGTGAGAGAGAGAGAGTAGCTGGAGAAGCTCCAAACCACAGCATACAGTGCTTCTATGGAATGTCTGGCATTTTCCCTACAGTAAAAAGCACACTTTTATTATAGTCCGTGTTGTACAGTCAGGCTGAACTAATCTAACTTCTTCCTCAATCAGGAAGAGCATACGGTATCTACTCAGGACCCTACTGATAATAATCTGCTTTTTTTTCTGCATCACTGTATCATTATTAATATAAATCAAAACCACAGCGAGACATCTTCCAATAAAAAAAATCATTCAATTATGTCCATTTTGTGTAAAGCCTGCTGTTCTCTCTCGGATTTACAGACGGGGTGAACGAGATAACTGAAAATGGCTCGTCCAGGTTTTTTCAGATACAATGTAGCCCTATTTCCTTGTAATCATCATAATTAGTTCCCCCTTGTTGAAAATCCATTCGCATTCTTAGCCTTCAGCGCATGCCGCACTGCTCTTTCATACCAAAAGTGGTTGCTATGGAGATACTAATATACTTGCACAAATAGTGATTTCATGTCAGAGACATTTTGATATTTTTTTTATGTTTCTGGCATCTAATACACACCCCCAAGTTCCAAAAATAAATACAAGCATCACGCTGCATCACACATACATAATCAAGTGGCATTTATGAAATCATTGATGGAGAAAAGAGGATTTCTGATCAGTCTCTTTATGTAAGATCTTACTTAGGCTGTTTGCACATATTGTGATTTACACCAGCAAAGCAAAATGTTTATTTCTTCTAGAGTTTATATACAAATTCTTTATGGCTGCTCGGACTTAACTACACCAAGGAATAACTGTAGCCCTATTACACAGAAACATGCAATGCAAATAGGAAGTGGCTCATGTCAAAGTGGTCACCTCTCCTTGTTGAAGCAGAGATGCTTAACTGGATCGGGTTCCATCCATGATCACAGCAAGAGAAGCAACTATTCATTTTTTGACACAATGAATTGGTATGACATCATGGGTAGCCCAAAGGTAACAAGAGCTGACTGCTGTAGTGTGCAGTGGGAAAGACACAGAGACAAGGAGAGCAGTAACTCTCTAGTATATCTAGTATATTTCTTCTCTCCCTCTGTCTCTCGCTCTCTCTCTCTCCCTTTGTCTCTTCTCTCTCCCGGCTAGGCTGCTGTACTTTTCCACAGCACATATACTCCATGTTGCAACTAAAGCATTCTGCAGCAAAACCCATCATAGAAAATTTGGCCACCCCTGACCATTTCGCATGCATATGTACACACACACACACACACACACACACACACACACACACACACACACACACACATATATATATATATATATATGAGCACAGTCACTAATGCATCACCGCCACAGGTACAGTATCACAAACTGAGAAACGAAAGCAACATTAGCAGCTACTGTATGTCATTTAAAGAGAAGCCTTTTCACCTGAGTCAGTTAAACCCTGCTGAAGCCTGGCATTGCCACATGAGCTCAGCAGCAAGCAATGGGTTGCACGCCGGGCTTTAAAGGAGCCAACTGACCTGCGTCCACCACTGATGTGCTCCACCCGCTACTCCCTCCAATCACACTCAAAGTGAATGGAACGATTCAAGCCTGGATGAGTCGTGATGAATGAAGGCCTCCCATTTTACTCTCCCTGAACTGGGCAGCATATGTGTGTGTGTGTGTGTGTGTGTGTGTGTGTGTGTGTGTGTGTGTGTGAGAAAGAGAGAAGGAGAGAAAGAAAGAGAAAGTGTGAAGGGGAGAAAACCAGGAAAGTGGCAGAAGAAGGAGAGAGAGAGAAAATGAAGAATGTACGTATGTATGTATATGAGACACGGAGAGAAACCTGTGCATTCAGCAGCAGCTAGGTCTTTACTGTTGTTTCCAGTAAAGAACTCTCCTCTTTCCTCTCCCTGCTTCTCTCTCTCCCTCTCTGCTACTCTCTCTTATTCATTCCAGCCACACAAAGACTCATTAGGTGCAGCCAGCTGAGGGCTGGAGACTGAGCACAGCCTGCCTGTGAGATCACATGGGTGGGTTGTCTGAGAGAGCAAAAGAGAGAGAGCAAAAGAGAGAGAGAGAGAGAGAGAGAGAGAGAGAGAGAGAGAGAGAGAGAGAGAGAGAGAGGCACCCTGTTCTGTGCTCCTGCTGTCTGCAGATATTTTTACCAGTGTTAGAAAGGAAAGGAGGGGGTAAGAGAGAAGGTAAGAGAGGGAAAGAGAGAGAGAGAGAGAGAGAGAGAAGAGAAAGTCAGAGAAAGAGAGGTGCAGAGATTGCATGAAGAGGGATGTAGGAAAGAGAGGAAGCTAC
Source organism: Silurus meridionalis (assembly GCF_014805685.1). NCBI lineage: Eukaryota > Metazoa > Chordata > Actinopteri > Siluriformes > Siluridae > Silurus > Silurus meridionalis. The sequence continues at coordinate 19,526,575 of NC_060886.1, forward strand.
AAGTCAATACCATGAGATTAATGGATACACTAACAAATTAGCCGCACACACAAACACACACACACACAGTCAAACACTCACACACGCGCACACACACACAGTCAAACACACACAGGCACAATTGTGTGGCAATTAGGAGTGTCTAAGAGGATATGAGATCTCTAAATCTCTACTATTAAAATCACACTGAAAATGAGGGGGGAAGCATGGGTGGTGTCCTCTTTGACCACAGTTAGCTAATGATGCAGTAATCATTTAGTAAGATTGCAGCACAAATTAAAACACCAGGTCACTGCCGAAATAACTGTTCAAACCTAAACTGAGCAAAAGCTCCTCAATAACTCATTGTACATTTAGGGCAGGATGGGTAGTAGACTACTGTTGCTAAGCAACCTACCTGCCAATCAGTGATCTGCAGGGTCATGTGGCAAAGCCCTCGGGATCGGCCTCAGAAGTACAGGATAAATGAAGGTGCATATATATTTACAATCTAAATCCCAATGTGTTAACACTTTAGATTGCAGCATGTACAATTGCCATGAAACTGTTTCCTTAATTTAATACAAATACATACACAGTAGATTAAAAGATTGCCAGACACTTGGTAGATATGTGCTCAGTAAGGCACATAACAATGATTTAAAGTTTCAGTCGATTTTTTTGAGGGAATAACAAGAATGAATGAAATGAAGTCGATTCAATTAAGTAATGTCTACTTTGTTTAAATCACCTCAAGCTACAATAGGAATACATGTGTAGGCATATTCAGAACCACAGCGTAGGTTTCATTCAAGTCTCTAATCTTATTAAAGAGTTTGGTCCATTTGTAATAAATAAACCAATAAACGTTCTTTTTAATGTATGTTGCTTCACAGACACTTCACAGAGCCATCTAAATGTGTTTGTGAATTCAAATTGTGTTTTGCATATAAAAGACATGCAGGCAAACATTGCATATATTCAGATGGCAATAAAAACCTTTTTTTTCGGATAGTATATGGTTTTTAAAGCATGAGAGAATTATATAGAATATAGAAGAGGCTTTAGGGATGCTCTGTGAATGGTCACCAGCCTCATCAGGATAAAGCTAATGTGTGTTATGGGTTTAATTGACTGACTGTACTGGAGTTTTATTTTTCCCAGAACCCACTCCTCAGAAATATAGCAGCGTTTCCTAGTGTTTGTGGTGATGGGTAACCCTTTTGCACTTACAACGTAGAAATGTATATTTTGCACATTAAATGGTGCACAAATTACTAGGGCTGCACGATTCTTGCTAAAATGTGAATCACAATTTTTCTCCTTGGGAATTGAGATCACGATTCTCTCACACGATTCTCATGTTTTCAACCAAAAAGTAAAGCACTCAAGTAAAAACAGTGCTACACAGGATTTTCAGTTATAATAAAAGTAGTAGTAATTTGCATTTTGCAGTTCTTTCTCGACTGTCATGCGACACTGAGTATATAGACCTGGCAACGCAACGGATGAAAAATAGTTGCGAGAGGGCAGACAGTAGCGCTTGTCTAAAGTCTTTATCATTGCCTTAAATCCCTCGTTTTCAACAGTGTTTATAGGAGCCATGTCTTTAGCTAGGTGATAAGCGATGGCGTTTATGTCTTTGTGCCGCTGGGAACTTGAGGGGTATGGGGATGCACCGTGTAATGTCGGAGTTATTGAAGTTTGTGTGGTCTGGCGGCTGGTATTTTTTGGTGTGGCTCCCTTGTCTTTCATGGCTAACTCGTACTGTATTTTGTGGCGACGTCTGAGGTGGTTGTAGAGATTGGTGGTGTTACCTTGCGGGGCTGCCACAATGCCAAAGCACTGCTTACAGATTACGACTCGTTGCGCATCATCGTCAGGTTTAAACCCGAAAAAATTCCACACGGTGCAATGTGCTCCTTTTTTCGTTACCAATGTTGCTGCATCGTCGCCACCAGGAATTTCCGAACTGGCGCTCATTTTTTCCTCTCTTTTGAATGAAACCAATGTTACCGCTCTAAATCCACCAATGTATTCGGGTCTGCCGCTTTGATACACGTCACGTGAGTAACAGCAGAACGCCGCAAATAAGGACGAGGGAGGAGAGAAACGATCGGGTCTGATTGGTGAATAAATAGGGTTTGGTTTTACACAGTGTGAGTAAGTTTGACTGATATAGCATCTTAGAATGTTGTAAGTAAATACGTGAACACGTGAATGCAGCATCTGAATACAGGGAAATACTATATATGCACGTGAATCGCCGTCATTTAAAAAGAAGATCGAATGTATGTATGAATCGAGAACGTGATTTATTTTTCGATTAATCGTGCAGCCCTACAAATTACCTGCCATCCTTTCTTTCTTTTTTTTTTTTTTTTTTTAAGAGTTAAAGTACATTACATGCATCGTTCTAGGAAATGGTTAAATACTATAAAAGGTTGTACCCTTGAGGTGCCACTCTAGCAACAAAGAAATGGCACAGTTTAGTACCCCATTTTTTTCTGATAGCGCATAGCCCATGGGTATAAAATATTGATCGCTGAATGGATGAACACTAAAAGAGACTAAATGGAAAATCATTCCGAATGAAAGCAGCATGCAATTTCCTCATAATACTTGTGTTGCCTAATATTGTTCCATAGAAAATGCTTCTGTTTTCATCCAGTGACCAGTCATTAGGAAGAAAAGCTCAAGACCCTTCCCATAAGTGCACAGGATAAATGCTCATATGAGGAAATAAGCATTGTGGAACCTGATTTTCCCACAAGATTTAATTATTCTCCTCATTTCCTCTCCATCTTGGGAACATATTTACTGTGTAACAGCAAAATATCTAATTTCCATTTTTTGCCTTTCCTCACCTTATGGGGTATCATACACACTGCTCCATTTCATAAACAGAGCATAGGTCCAGCGGAAACAGTTTTGTTACACTGATTTGAGGAGCCACTGCATCAGAATGAATGACCCATTTTTGGTAATGTGTGTGTGTGTGTGTGTGTGTGTGTGTGTGTGTGTGTGTGTGTGTGTGTGTGTGTGTGTGTGTGTGAGAATTTAATGACATTTAGTGTGCAGCTGAATTTACAACATGTTAAAATGTGATGTCCAATGCTTCAATAGATTCAGTGAAGAAAAAAAAAAACAGTCTGATTATGACATCAGCAAGAGTATTGAATGAACAACATTTTTTAGTTTCCAAGCAGCAATAAAATCAAGGCCAATACGCATCAAAGCAATCCCTAAACAGATGTGAAATTCTACATGAACAAATCATATTTAATGTTCTGTGTTCTGTCAATTTTTATTAACCCACAGCTACTTCACTGACTCTCGAACCAGCAAGAAGTTCTTACACAGTACACTACATAAACAGGGCCTTCAGATAAGATGCTGAACTCTCCCTTCAACACAGGAACGGTAGTAAATAGTGGAGAAACCCTCCTGCTGCTGTGATGCAAACCCTGCTCAGCACGCAGCATGCTTCTTTTGTCACCTCTATTTAACTCCCTTTGCTTTCTGCTGTCTCCCCATCTGTTCAGCCTCTATCCCCAGCCTGTGCTTCCTCCTAAATGTTTCATACTACGTCACTGCGGCTTTTCCATAACCTTTAATTAGCAACATGCTAACCCTTGAATGGCCTCGGCCTGGAGAATAGCTGAGCCCAGACACTCCATGAATCACACGGGTCAGTCCAATAGCGCACTTCCTGGCCCTGAGGCTCACACTCCTGAAAACAAATAAGTGCATGACCACTGTTGCAAACAATACTGGGAATTAAAAGCAGACTCGGGAAGCTACTTCTACTATTATTGTATTTGCACACTAAAAGGGGTCTGCATCGTCTTCCTGTACACAGCCATGTAACAATTATGAAATCCAGTGATGAGTAATAGTCGTACACAAAACTGAAATTAATATTTTATTTTTCTGCTGACTATACTTTTTTTTGTTATTTATACTAGAAAGCTGTTACACATGCACAATCTATTATAATTTAACAACAATCTATATAAATAGATTTGTCTTTGAAACAAATATGGGAATTCTTCGGGGATATAATGAATAAAATATATAAAACATTAATGAAGCACACAAAGAGACTACTGGGGAAAAATTAGAATGTCTGTAATATCAGACTAAACAATTACACTGTTAATCATGTACCTAATCCTGCCATTAATAAAATATTTTAAGAAGAATTGGCAAGTTAAAATTTTTTACAAAATGTTATACAACAAATTCATTAATCAATATTCTAATATTTACCCCAAGAAATGGACAATTGGACAATTAATGCAGTGTTAATAAAATACATACAAATACATGAAAACTTATTGCAGGATCTAATAATTAATTAAAATCACCTACAATTAGTCCCATATCATTACAATTAACTGATTATGGGCTAACTGTGAAAGACCAACACTGAGTGCAACATTCCACTTGTTTAGAGATGAACATTAAAATAATTTTTTTTTAACGTTTTAAACTGGAACATCATTATATGGCGTATCGGAGAGAGCTAGACTAACTTTTAAACTACTGCACACATGTCATGTAGCTGGAACATACAGTATGTTTACACGGTGTCTTTATACCATATCAAAATGACAATTATTTTTCCAGAACAACATTTTTGACTCATTTCTGATTCCAAGCACAGGTTCATACTAATGTGCTTGATTTCATACAATATAATCTTAGACCAACAATTAATGAATTATGTAATATATATATATATATATATATATATATATATATATATATGTTATATCCTTATGAAGGTGCTTTCTGTGAAGTGGTGATTTTTATAAGCACTCGAGTGTTAGTTCAATGTAACAGTTTTTATAGGAATTAAAAATGGCTGTGACTGCAATAAATAGCCAACATCTTGTGGTCCATGTTTAAATAATACTACATTTAATAGTAGAATCGTTTATTTGTGTTTAAATAGAATCAATCAAATTGATTTTACAATTAAAAGGGTGGTGGAAAGAATTATGCGCAACCCTGCCTCAGACGGCAGAAGAGAAGATTAAACCAGTGTTTGAGGATGACTTCCTCACCCCTTCTTCTCTGCAGTCTAACAAACTAGTGAAGCCAAGGCAACTGCACAGTACAGCATGCACAGTCTCACTGCTCCCAGACAGAGAGAGAGAAAAACCGAGAGAAAGACTGAGTGAGAGAGAGGCAAAAGAGACAGCAAGCAAGAAAAACACAGTAGAAGAACATTTGGCCTGCCAGCTTTAGCTAAAGCTCAATATGGCCCACCTCATCTCTACAACGCTAGTGTTTTTACTGTTGTATGGCACAGCACAAACATTATTCTTCCCATATGGCTGTGCAAGTTTTTTTTAAGCTTCATACGCCAAAGGAGCGGCTGTCTTGGCCCACTGTAGATGTAGCAAAGACTGACAGTGAAAGTGGAGCTTAAAAAAAGAGAAGAGTAAAATGCCACCTCAGGAGAAGTGTGGTAGAAGTCCAGACTGTGTTTAACCTCACATATCACACACACACACACACACACACACGCGCAACGCGCACACACACACACACACACACACACACACACACACACACACACACACACACACACACACACACACACCAGAAGCAGCCCTGAACAGGAAACTTTAAGAGCCAGGTCTCCTTTTTTCTTCAAGTGAAGAGATTTCTTCATTAGATACATGAAACCTACAAAACTGTACCCAGTAATGATTATGTATCAAAAAATCTCCCTCTGCTGATATACACTGTATGCTAAAAGGTGCCAAAAGGCCATAAATGCAGTGCTGATACATGACATGTTTGACATTAGACTTGAGAAGTGTTGACTACTGTACACAGGGTTTGTTTCATAAAAAATACCAAGGCAGGAAGTTTTTAAAGGTCATTGCTTACTCTTTCAGGACTATGTTCTAAAGCCACTGCATTCTGTAAGGTAAAGTAGTATGGGTAATCCTGTAAAAAAAATAAAAAATAAACTCTTTATTTCTATAATGTCCAGCAATATATTTAAATCTGCACATGAACATATAAGAATTCTATGTATAAAGGCAGCAAAACCTATGAATGTATATGCAAATATACACTGTGTATATATATATATATATATATATATATATATATATATATATATATATATATATATATACACACATATATTATATGTATATATTATATATATATTATATTATATATATATATATATATATATATATATATATATATATATATATATATATATATATATAAAATAATAGAACTAAGCAAGCATAAGCCTGAAAGTTTCACTTTCTCAGTAATGCTATTCACACAAAAATATACCATTAAAATCTGAACGGCTAACTACATTTACACTAACTATTTTTTTTCCTTATTAGCGTAATGTACTAACTTAATAAGTTAACTAGCTTATTGATCTGATCCATTAATGGAATTAATACATAAAGCTCCTTAAATCAGAATTTGTGCTAACTGAAGTCTCAGTGTTCAGCTGATCCTAAATCCTAAACACTAACCTATCAAAAGCCACCCCTTACTAAAAATCATGTTATACACTAAGGACTAATTTGTAAATGTTCTGTTAATAATAAACATGGCTACAAAGAGATGTAAAAAAATATTGCATATTATAAAACAAACTCTCAAATTTACAAAATAAATATTACAGAATACAGGATAAAAAGCAAGGGATATAATCGGACACCTTTAAAAATCTAAATTTCAATGAATGCTTAATCAATCTGGAAATGATGGACCTGTATATCAATCCCAATCTTAATTTATACAAAAGTACAGGCTTCTGCTTATTGTTTAAAAGGATCAACAGCCCACACAACCTGCTGAATCGACATTTTCCAATCACAACCTTCAGTAAAGCAAAATGTCTCTTGCACAAAAGAAAAACAACAACAAAAAAACGAAGACTCCACAGAACTTGTCTTTTTTTGGGAGCAACAAGCACAAAAAAGAAAAAAAAGAAAATATACGAGCCAATTAAAGACAAAGAAGCCCATTTAAGCAAATGTACTACATTCACTGTTTTATGGAAATGAGGCTTCATTCCAGCTCTGTACATTTGTTAACTTGCTGTTGCCCAAGGCAAAGCATTAGTCATCAACACAGACACATGCACTCACACACACACACACACACATGAAAGGAGCGAGACAGAGCTGGCTGCTGTTCAGTATCCTGCACACGGAGCAGACTGCTGCAGCTAGTGCCCAGCATTGATCTCCTCATCCTCCACCCAGAACAATGAGGGGGGAAAAAAGAAGTACCATTTCTCCACCAGTCTTGTGCATGTGCACAGGTTCAGCTCTAGAGTGACACAGAATCTAAACTCTGATTGTGTTTACTGAAATGGACTGCATTCCCTCGTGTTACACAGAGCCTTGAACTTTCGATAGAAATAAATGCCATGCACAGAGGTTGCTCCTCTCATCATAGCTTGTGTTAGAGCATAAATTAAGAAGGACATTAAAATATGCACTGCGCGAGAAACACAAACACTGAGTGGTATCGGGTCCTAGTATGGTAATGACAGTACTGGAGCATTAAGAAAATTGCAATTTGATAAATGAAAGCTTTTTTTTTTTTTTTTTGAGAGCTGCTTCTTTAGTAAGCCTCATGTAATATCGATTCAAATTGGCTCGAATTTTCTAGACACAGAATATTAACTGGACAATTAAACATAATAATCGAGTTTAGAATTTTCTCAATTTACGGAAACGTTTATTTTTGTGTACAGCACTGACAAAGTCAATAGACACTAAATAAACAGCACGTAAAAAAAAAATCAAATTCTTGTACTGAAGAATTTTTTTAATTCCTCTCCAAATGTCATTCCTCTCACGTTCTTCGGTGGCATAATCAGGGACTTTCACCCTTATGTCAATCATAAGACTCTTCTAAATAATTCATAACAATATTTTTTATTTATGTCTGCATTTTTCCAATGCCAAAAAAAAAACTTAGGAGAGGCATGAAGCTCTGAGTAGACCGAGACGTGCAACACCTCAGATAGTGAACAATGCTTTCATCTTTAATGCAAGCGCTGGGAGGCTGGGGTTGTCTGGGTCTACACAAACCCACACATTATTAATTCACTTTCACACCGAGATCTGATAACATTTTCATATTTAAATCGCGAAGGGCTGTTGTCACAAAAGATGTACGACACTAATCTTGTTTGTGTTAATTGTGAAAAATAATTACAAATAATTTTTTTTTTTTTAAATCTCCTTTGAAATGGATTCAATAACAAATTGCTTAAAGCTGGATCAAATATTTAGGGCGAAGAGAAAAAAAAAAAAAAAAAAAAGCGTACATACTTTCTTTTTGAAAGGATTCGTTTCAGACATGCCTCAAAATTTAAAACTTCTTTGTCTGATCCTGAAAGGGACAATTATCCTTAAATTCCTAACATCACATCTAAATCGACTGCTGCAGTCAAGTGAGTCTAATGATGTGGTTATAATTTGAAGCTGAGTAAGCCTGTAAATGACTGAAACAGTGCCAGGTGTGGTACTCGTTACTGACTGGCAGCTACCTGACAGCCAGTGTGTGTGTGTATGTGCAGTCTAAAATTAGATGAGTGCATGTGTAGGCTGAGACACTGAGTGTGTCACCAAAAGATGACTAAACTGCCATTCATGCCAAACAATCACTGTGGGACAGAAGAATTATACAAGTATGTGCCTACAGTGAAGAAAATTTCAGCAGAATAATTCAGTCTTTTATTTTATCCTGATGTGAACCACCTAATGTTAATCTAATTAAGTATTAAACAGTGATGCAAGAGTCTGAATGCCACTCTACTAGCGCTGTTCCTATCGAGATATCTCTGTGTAAAGCTGTATGACGACAGAATCAATTACTACTGCACTGTATTGTTTGCTGGCACAATAGTAGGATCTGACATATATTTACTACTGATATGATGGTGAAGTAATTACCCCGTGTCCCAACTGTGAAGACAAATTTACAGCTGTGCGCAGAATGGCTTTTTTAAATTAATTAATTTTTTTTTTTTTTAATCGCTCTTTAAATTCAGTCTTTCTCCATATTCTCAAGCTCAGTAATTGGTAGCCTGGTCTGGTACTGTTCAGTATTCAGCACTCCAGTGTCAAAAATATATGCTGGAACAATGCCTTGGCATTGCAGCACTTATCTGTTACAGACATGTAGACATTCAAAAAAATATATTCATACTCCAGTGTTCCCTGGGTGGCTGAGTTAACCTTAGTTAACCTCAGTCCAAAACATTTAAGAGCTGCAGCCATGCAGAGAAAGACCCACACAATTATTGACACTGCACACACTCACACATGCAAAACACCTACACTTCTCCATAAAACACACACAAAAAAACTCAGCATAAACGAGTGCTTTAATGTAATTCGAAGATTTACAGATTTGATTGTTAATACCGAATGTGGCAGAACATCCAATTAGAAAAAAAGGTCTGTCCGATTAATATTAGTGACACATCTAAAGAGTTACGGTAGACTGCACCAATTAGTCACGTCGTCATTCACGTCTGACAAACAAGCACATTATTCCAAGTTGTCTGTCTTGATATGGTCTGGAATATATAAACATACGGCAACTGTCTCTCCATGCAGTTATTTTAACCACATTAAAATTGGTTGCCATAGCAATGTGTGAGAGAAGAGATAGAGAGGGGGGAGAGAGAGAGAGAGAGAGAGAGAGAGAGAGAGAGAGAGAGAGAGAGAAAGCAGGCTGTGAATAATATGAAAAGAACAATACAGAACAACATTATTTTTTAGAAAATAGGCCCCAATTTGTGTAATGACTTTGTATAAAGTCCCTCGTTAGAAAACATTAAAATCCAAAGAGCATATATGCGTACAAATGCAGCCTGATCAAAAATGCCAAACCCTCAGTCACGTTGCCTTTTGTTCACTCGTGTCCTGCTCATGTTCATGTTTTAGTCTGATATTAAAAGGCAACACTAAATAGACTGTCCTTTCCCTGGTTCTCTTTCTGTTCCTTTTGTGTAAAAAAAGATGTCTATATAATTGTACCTCCTCCAGAAATATGACCAAAAATGAGTTTTTACGCATTATATCACTTATATGAAGCATTTATGTTTTCACAACATTCTTTCAAACCTTCATGACTGAGAAAGTAAAGTACTCGATAGCTCCATTTTCATGCATTACATATATTTAACTTTAATAAAAATAAAAAATAAACACTTCAATAAGTCAATGTTACCAAAAATGTTTTAAAATGTTCTCATAAGATCTGAAGAGACTCTAACCCTGGTCTTTAAAATGTCGTCTATGTTAATCTAAAGGGAGAAATTCCAAATATTAATGAATAAAAAGGATTTACATGTCAGATGCAAATACAAGTGATACATAACTAGTCCAATGCTAATTTTGTCAACACCTTGAATATTCCTTAAACCATATCTAAATGATTTTGTGCAGTGTGGCAGGATGCATTATTCTGCCATTAGGGAATACTGTTGCTGTGAAGAGGTGTGCTTGTTCTGCAGCAATGCTTAGGTACGTGGTATGTATCAATACAACAGCTACATGAATGCCAGGACCCAGATTTTGCAAGCAGAACACTGCCCAGAGCATCACACTGTTTCTAGTGGCTTGCCTTCTTCCCATAGATCACCCTTGTGCCATCTCTTCTCCAGTTAAGCAACACAGCCATCCACATGATGTAAAAGAAAGGGTGATATTTGACACCAGAGCACCTTCTTCCATTGCTCTATAGTCCAGCTCTAATGCTCAGATGCAACTTGTAGGCCCTTTTGGCACTTTTTATGCAGCACTGTGTTCTGCTACTTTCAATCTGAGCTACAGTAGCTGTTCTGTTGGGCTGGACCAGGCAGTGTTGATTTTGCTTGCTGTGCTTTGGAAGCCCAATACCCTGTCACCTGTTTACCGGCTGTCCTTCCTTGGACCAGTTTTTAAGGGTACCACTGCATACCAGGAAACAACCCAGAGTAAGTACAAGATAATGCAACACCAAGCCACCACTGCCCCATAACCCTTAATTACTAAGTCGTAGTGTACTACAGCACTTGTTATTGATTTTAATGTTTGATTGGTTGATCGGCTGATCGTATAGTGTACATCACTTATCGCCAGTTGGCTGAATTTATTCCAGGGCTGCCAGGTTTGATATCCAGTGAGTGAAAAAGGACTCTATATATATATATATATATATATATATATATATATATATATATATATATATATATATATATATATATATATATATATATATATATAATATATATAATATATAATATCTTGAAACTATCCTGACTGTGTTATAATGTGATGACACCTTCTGTGATGTCATTCCATTAGCCTGCTTCCTAAAGACACTTTCTCACACCTTTAACGATGATAGCCTTCTGCAAAGTGCAATTGTATTTCAATGCATTGATTTAGAGCAGGATAATTAACTGCAGACAGGGTGAGAGGTGAAGAGGCATCGTGAAGTTTTCTGTTTATGAAAACATCTGTTCAGTAGTAAATCTACTGCCATTCTCATTTCAGTGAAAATTTAAAAAGAGGATTTCTTGTTCTAAATGCAAGAATATCACTGGGCTTGAACACTGGAAGCAGCATGCAGGAGTGATGTGTTGACAGCTACGCTGAACTGCAAAATGCCTGACAAGTTACACGAATGAAACACTGCTAAAGCAATTAAATGCAACAACCAGACAATGAAACTTCTGAAGCTTCAACCAACTACAATTCCATAAGAGCAGCATCATGTAAATCCCATTAAGATGATCTGAGAGAGAGTGGATTAAAGACAGGGACTTTTGAATACTATGTGCACTACTTGCTGCACATATACACATGCTGAACATGCATTATGGCAACCACTTCTACCAGCAAGATCCTACAAATCACTGAGATATGGAGCCGACACAGAGACAGTAAAAGGAAGACAACAGGGAGCATCATACCCCCCACCCCCTTGCTCTAATTGGATGCCAAAATGGGATGGATGAATGCCTGTGTTTCTTCATCATGACTAAATTTACTGCAGTATCATATTAGCAAAAATCACAGATTATTCACTGTACTATTACATATTTCATTTTTATTTATGGAATTTGGCAAATGCCCTTTTCCTGAGCGACTATCACATTCCTACAACTGAGCAGATATGGGGTTAAGGGCCTTGTTTAGGGGCCCAGAAGTGGCAACTTAGTGTAGCTGGGATTTGAACTAACGACCTTCAGAGCCAAAGTCGAAAGACATAAACCACTAAGCTACCATCTCCCTCATATACATATCACATATGCATATGTAAGCGGGTTTCAGTATTTATATGTACAAGTCACACAAAAGGCCCACGTATCTGAAATAAAATGTTGAATCACCAGTGTGCAAAAAAAAAATCTAATCAGTAGTCTATAAACAACTGCAATATGCATATATATTTCTTTAACAATGAATGTCTTGGCCTATATGTATCACAACCATATAAAACATTGTAGAACTTTGTGTGGTTAGAAAAAAACAAGATATTTTTTGTATTTAAAAAGCCCTTAGGAGTCTATTGCTCCTCAAATTAAAAACAGATTATTGCATCCTTTGTTTTTTCCAATCCCCATCCTCCCCACCCCCCTTCCCCCTGAAGACATCTACGCATGGCATGGCACAGGGCATTTTTCCAAAGCAAGCTGTCTGTTTCTGTCAACGTAGCAGCCACTGATCTCTTTCACTAACGTCCCTTGCCTAAAACAAATCGCAAATTCTGACCTTTTACAGCACATCTTACCTTAAATCAAAGGAACTATATAGACATATGTAACTACTGTGGACCATTTCTGGTCATTCTGGCATTAAAAGGTCCTCTATGTATAATTAATATATATTGCACTCTTTCTTCAATAGCCACACTATAAATTAATTAATATATTTGTACAACCATTTTAATTTACACAAAACAGTGAATATAAAAAATTACATTGGTTACAATGTCACTGAACATGTACTTTAATAGACTTTTAGTAATAACATGATATTTCCATTAAAGGTGGCAATCATAATTGAACAGATATATGTCACAAAAAAAAGAGAGAAAGATATATTGTTTAGACTGCATTTAGGTATGAAGTATAGAAAATAAAACTATTCATGATTGAGTGTGTCTTTCTGCAGATACATTTGCGTGTACGTCCCTGCCTTTTTCCTGAACAGTGTGTGTGTGTGTGTGTGTGTGTGTGTGTGTGTGAATATGTGTGTCCATGCTGGGAAGCATTACCGCACTCAGCTGATTCCTTGCAGAAGGGAAAAAAGGGATTGGTGGAAGAGTAACAATAGAAGCAGATAATGAGGCACAATGCCACATTCAGACCTGCTGCCTACCTTATGTTTCACCTCGCTCCTACAGACCACTGGCACCATGTTAAACCGTTTACATTGAATTTGATTTGATTATGGTTGCAGTAAGCAGGATTTCACATTCTTTACAGTCAGTTATATAATAAAAATGGTCTGTCCTGGCTGACCGCAAAACATATTATAACATTCGATAATACAAAATAGCCTCTACTGACATGACCACTTTAAAAATAAATAAATAAATAAAAGTCTATAGACTACAACAAGATCCCACATGACTGTATGACCCAGTAATATATGGGAATGATCATATTGTCAGTTTCACCCCCAACAGTAATTAAACCACCAAACAGTTGACATTTATGTCATTGTTTTACATGCAATTTTTAAAAACGTCAATTTCTTAAAGAAATATTCACCATGTACATACATCATTTCCAAAATAATCACAGCAATCTTTATAGATTTTTACACTAAATCATACTTGCTTCCCAAATTAAAGGGTAACAGCATATATTATAGGAGCAGATAAGAGCAGAAACCATGCAATATCCTAAGCACAAAGAATGACACAATTGTAATATATATATATATATATATATTTATATATATTTGGTTGTTGTCGAACTAAAGGTTAGTCAAATAATGCCTGAAGCATCTTTGTCACATACTTCTAACCAAAGCAGGGTCAATCAGGCTAATGAGAGAAGTATTATACTCAGGACTACCCTTTAAACCTATTAATTGCAATCCATCATTGAGGAAAGCCACTAAGGATCTAAGCCAATCTGCTAAAGAGAAAGCACTAATACCCATTAGATTAGCGTTCCAATTAATGACAAACAGATTCTCAGGCTAAACGAATGGTAAAAGAATGATCAGCTCTGAGACCCCGGCTTCAGATGCTGAGCAATTATCTGTATTGACAGATGAGAAGCAACTCAGCCTTGTGAGTGATGAACATGAGCCAAAGTGATATTATTTCTGAAACAACAGAAACTCAAATGCAAAAGTCTTTGAAAGACTGCACACCATTGAGAAATTCGCAGGGGGCCTTTAATTGCAGTCATAACAGTTGCGAATAATTGGATCATAAATTCAAGGCAAGAATCAGTCTCTACTAAAAGAATACAATAAAAATTGACAAAATGATTTCTTACACAAACAATATAATATATATTATATAACATAATATATAAAATATATAATGAGACAGGTTCTTACCTTAAATGAAGAATATGTGTGACTTTAAATTTCTGTTTGGAAAAAAAAAGAAGAAATTCCTTATTAGACATAAATCATCAAGTGGGGCAGAGGGTGGAACAGTATGACTCATGGTGTGATAAATGCACATCCAGTGCAACATCACAGTTTTTTTGACACATTGTGCTGTCTATCTACCCATTCTGCAGTTTAACAATGAACACCACTGCAGCAATGCAAATATTAACTACTACAATACTTTGTCTAGATTTTCTCTCGAATCAAGAGAACATTGTCTTGAAATCCCTCTATCCTCTCTTTGTTATACTGTACTTTGTTATATCCACGGTATAACAGCTTAATTGTACGGCTCATTATTACTTTGCTATACCACATACCGTTCTTACAGGCATATTGTCATAGACATATAGTCAGCACATACCATCTAACGTGGTCCACTTTTTTGTTTTATCATCTCGGCCGAACGTGTTTATGATTCAAGGCTGTTATGATGGGTAAAATCAATGTGTAGAGTGAGCCTGAGCCCCTGCGTGGGCCTTGTGAATGCTCCCTCATTACAGGAGAGAGCTATTCCTATGGGATTTGCAAAGAGGCAGAGCTCTGCCTGACACAGCTGCCTGTTCTCACAATGAGATTCGCTCACTATTATGTCCAGCAGCCTACATGTGATTAGAGGTTGTTTTTAAGCGAAATAAAAAGCATCAACCTTTTTTCTTTTTTTTTCCTTTCTTTATTAATTCTCAGCATGGTGTTCCTTACATATAAAAAGACACACATACACATGCAGGCTACTCATTAACATAATATACATTAGTATAATATATATATTCCCAATGCAATTCTTGAAAAAAAACATGCAAAATACTGTAATTATTTGCATGCATATAGTTCGAACAAATGATAGATTGCTGTACTCGTATGATCTAATTAGTACCCTCTATGGGCTATTAAACCTCCTGCTAATGGCTTGCTGCATTGGGGTTTAAGAGTTGATCATATCAGTTATACCTAACAGCTGACTGCAGGGACAGCGAGCACACCTTAGGACAATTTTACAATCTGAAGAAAAAAATGCCTTATGGAATAAATGAGGTCTGGTGTCCACCTGAGAAACATCTATTATCCCCTGATGCTGACAATGAAGAATAGCGCGTGCAAATACTCACCATTCATTTTGAGATCCTAAAGAAAGCTTGGAGAAGTGACGCTTGATCATGTAGGGCGGTTGGTGGAATAATGCTTGAGGATCGCATGGCATAAAGGCAGTGACAGTGTTACAGACCGGTGAGGGGTTTTTTTTCTTCACTCAGCCGGCATTCGGCGCCTCCTCACAGACGCATTGAGGAGCATCAGCGCTGCTCTGGCAGACGAGCAAACAATGGTGCAGGCAGGGCCGCTCTGACAGCTTCGCCGGCCACGTGATCAAACTCAGCCAATCATCGCACGACTTGGAGGGGGGGGTTCTGGGTCGCCAGTTTGGAACGGCGAAGCGCCCGTGTTGCCAGATTGGGAGAGTTCCCTTCCCACATGAATAAACTGGCAACTCAGCTGGGGTGGAAATGTATAGCCTGAGGGGGGTGTATTTATTACTTACAGGTTCGGATTGTTCTGCAGTGAAATATGCATGTTAAACGAAAAGGATCTTCTTTTTCAGAAACTATTGTAAACTGGTCAGGGTCGTGATGGATTTTGAAAGAATGTCCTGGGAATAGTGGATAGAGGTAGGGTAAAAATACAAACTGGGAGGGACACTAGACACCACAGGAGTCCTTTCACACACATTCACACACATTCACACACACATTCACACCTAGGGGCAATTTAGATCATTCATCTTGTGCCATGTTTCTGGATGGTGGGAGGAAACAGGAGAACCAGAAGGAGATTGATGTGGACATGAGAAGGATATTCATACTCCACAAAGACATTAACATGGATGGACTTGATCAAATTGATGGCCCTTTGCTGTGCCACTGTGCCACTTTACAAAGTTTCTGAATATCATATTCTGTTCTGAGGTTCTGTGTGTCAATTGGCTGGTTGTCAAAATGTATTTATATATATATATATATATATATATATATATATATATATATATATATATATATATATATATATATATATATATATATATATATATATATATATATATATATATATATATATATATATGAAGTTATCATCATCTACAGTGCATAATATCATCCAAAGATTCAGAGAATCTGGAACAATCTCTGTGCGTAAGGGTCAAGGACGGAAAACCATACTAGATGCCCGTGATCTTCGGGTCCTTAGACGGCACTGCATCACATACAGGAATGCTACTGTAATGGAAATCACAACATGGGCTCAGGAATACTTCCAGAAAACATTGTCGGTAACCACAATCTACCGTGCCATTCACCATTGCCGGGTTAGGGTTACGGTTAGGGTTCGGGCTCTATAGGTCAAAAAAGATCTAAACATGATCCAGAAGTGCAGGCGTTTTCTCTGGGCCAAGGCTCATTTAAAATGGACCATGGCAAAGTGGAAAACTGTTCTGTGGTCAGACGAATCAAAATTTGAAGTTCTTTTTGGAAAAATTGGGACGCCATGTCATCTTTTTGGAAAAATGGGACTCCATGTCATCCGGACTAAAGAGGATAAGGACAACCCAAGTTGTTATCAGCGCTCAGTTCAGAAGGCTGCATCTCTGATGGTATGGGGTTGCATGAGTGCGTGTGACATGGGCAGCTTACACATCTGGAAAGGCATCATCAATGCTGAAAGGTATATCCAAGTTCTAGAACAACATATGCTCCCATCCAGACGTTGTCTTGTTCAGGGAAGACCTTGCATTTTCCAACATGACAATGCCAGACCACATACTGGTGTAGAAGGGAGTATTTTCAGCAGCTGATGAATAAAGAAAATGAGAGAGCGAGAAGGTTGGATGGTGTGGAGTTGGTGAAGCAGGAAGTGGATAGGATTAGTAAGGAGGAAGTGAGAGCAGCGATTAAGAGGTTGAAGAGTGGAAAGTCATTAGGACCAGATGACATACCGGTAGATGCATGGAGATGTTTAGGAGAGATGGCAGTGGAGTTTTGAACAAGATTTTTCAACAAGATTCTGGAAGGTGAGAGGGTGCCTGAGGAATGGAGAAGGAGTGTGCTGGTAACGATCTTTAAGAATAAGGGAGATGTGCAGACCTGCAGTAACTACAGGGGAATTAAGTTGATCAGTCACACCATGAAGTTATGGGAAAGAGTAGTGGAAGCCAGGCTGAGAGAAGAGGTCACCATCTGTGAGCTACAGTATGGTTTATTGCTGAGGAAGAGCACCACAGACGCATTCTTTGCTTTGAGATGTTGAGATGTTGATGGAGAAGTATATTGAAGTTTAGAAGGGTTGCATTGTGTGTTTGTGGATTTAGAGAAAGCGTACGACAGGGTTCCTTAAGAGGAGTTGTGGTTTTGTATGAGAAAGTCAGGTGTGTCAGAGAAGTATGTGAGGGTGGTGCAGGACATGTATGAGGACAGTGTGACAGCAGTGAAGTGTGCAGTAGGGACAACAGACTGGTTCAAGGTGAAGGTTGGACTGCATTAAGGATCGACTCTGAGCCCTTTCCTGTTTGCAGTGGTGATGGACAGGTTGACAGACGAGATCAGGCAGGAGTCTCCCTGGACTATGATCTTTGCAGATGATATTGTGATTTGTGGTAAGAGTAGGGAGCAGGTTGAGAAAAGCCTGGAAAGGTGAAGGTACGCGCTGGAGAGAAGGGGAATGAAAGTCAGTAGGAGTAAGACAATGTATGTGTATGAGAGGGAGGGCAGTGGAGTGGTTCGGTTGCAGGGAGAAGAAGTAGAGAAGGTGGAGGAGTTCAGGTACCTGGGGTCAACAGTGCAAAGTAATGGAGAGTGTGTTAGAGAAGTGAAGAAAAGGGTGCAGACAGGGTGAAGTGGGTGGAGAAGAGTGACAGGAGTGATTTGTGATAGAAGGGTATTTGCAAGAATGAAAGGGAAAGTTTATAGGACTGTGGTGAGACCTGCGATGTTGTATGGATTAGAGACAGTGGCATTGAGTAAAAGACAGGAGGTGGAGCTGGAGGTAGCAGAGCTGAAGATGTTAATGAAATTAGATTATTAGAGGGACAGTGCATGTAGGACGTTTTGGAGACAAGGTGAGAGAGGCAACATTGAGATGGTTTGGACATGTTCAGAGGAGGGACATGGGGTATATTGGTAGGAGAATGCTGAGGATGGAGCCACCAAGAAGGTGGTTTTCCTGGCACATGTAGACAGATATCTGTTCAACTGCATACTATACACGAGGTGATGAATATTAAAATGAAAAAGATAGGAATATAAAAAATAATGTTTAACCCAATTTGAAACATAACATAAAACATTTAAAACGTGTTAGGAATTAAACCCAGGAGCACAGAAAAACTAATCACGAGCACACAAAATACATGGTCTAAACTTCACCGATAGGCATTAAGTGCTGTGGTCAATCAAGCTCATAATCATATATTTTTTTAATACCAGCATGTTAAGTAAAAAAAACACTGAATATAAGGAAAAACATCTAATACCAACTATGACCATAACCCTGAGGCTGTTTTGTAGCAGGTAAATTAGTGGCTTTTGGGGGGAAAAATTGTATCCTGAATTATGCAGGATATTTCAGCCCAAATTATAGTTGCATCTGCTTGGAATTGTAACATAGAAATGTTTTATATGAAATTTTTTCGCAATGACCATCTCACTGTCCGGACTTGAACTCTACTGAGAACATGATCGCAACAGATGAGGGAAGTCTCTATGTACATGCCAAAGAATTTAAAAGAATTTGTGTGTTCTGCATGGAAGATGCCCAAATAACAGCAATAAACATTCATTATAAAGGTGTTAAAAATACTCATTGTAAAGGTACTTCTTCTTCTTCTTCTTCTTCTTCTTCTACTTCTTCTTTCGGCTTTTTCCATTAGGGGTAGCCACAGCGGATGATCCGTTTCCATATCCCCCTGTCCTCCACATCTGCCTCTTTAAACCCAGCATGTCTTCCCTCAACCCACATCCATAAACCGCCTTGTTGGTCTTCCTCTATTCCTCCTTCCTGGCGGCTCAATCCTCAGCAATCTCCTACCGACATTAAATCATCTTAATCTCACCTCCCTCACCTTGTCTCCAAAACGTCCTACGTCCACTGTCCCTCATAATAAACTAATTGCTAATCTTTTCCATCCTCATCACTCCCAACGAAAACCTCACCATTTTGCTAATTGTAAAGGGACACTATTATAAAAACTATTAAAAATATGAAAATAACCCAGCCATTAGGGTTGCATAAGCCAGTGCACTCTTAGTGCGGGTCCCAAGCCTGGATAAACGGGGAGGGTTGAGTTAGGAAGGGCCTCCAGTGTAAAATATGTGCTATATATATATATATATATATATATATATATATATATATATATATATATATATATATATATATATATATATATATATATATTGTGTGTGTGTGTGTGTGTGTGTGTGTGTGTGTGTGTGTGTGAGAGAGAGAGTGAGAGAGCGAGAGAGAGAGAGAGAGAGAGAGAGAGAAGGGGTGGAGAAATTTAGCCTTTTTCTAACAACTATCAAATACTGCCCTCTACTGGCTAACACTACGAGTTACACTGCCAGTGTTCCCAATAGCACCGGATGTTTTCATTTGCTTTTTAAATATTTTGTAGTAGAGTAAGATTTCAAGCTACAGTATTTATTAACATTTTATGTATCATGTCTAAATTACATCTAAAAATATTTCTTTCTGTAAATTAATCTAGCTAATCTTTCACTATTTCTTAGATGTAACACAAGACTGCACCATATATGATATATGTAAAAAAAAAAGCCAGAGAAAGAACTAAAATTCTTAAACTAAATTGAACAACATTTATCTATCAAATTAAAGTGAAGTTTGAATTGTTTAGATTGTTGGCTGCTTAAATTTTATTCGATGTGGAATAATCCTATGTGAAAAATATCACTTACTTATAAAATGTAAGACATGTTTAACTGAATGCAATTTTTATATTCAATCTTAAATAAATCAAAGGTCTAAGCAAAAAATAAAGTTACCCCATGGTCTTAGGTAAAGTTGAAGACCAAATTTGATTATTTTCACACAGTATGATATTTTGCATGTGTGTGTGTGTGTGTGTGTGTGTGTGTGTGTGTTTGAGAGAGAGAGAGAGAGAGAGAGAGAGAGAGATGATGTTGCTATCCCCCCCTAACCAGTTTATTAAGATTTTAAATTGTGGAACATTTTAAATAAATCCCATTAAGTAAAATATCTGACAGTGAACACTGGATGTCAGTAACAACACTGTTTTGATGTACAGTACATACAAACTCTGATTTTATTTTTAGAACCCATACACTAACTGTACTCCTGTATAACTAAAAATATTGTAATAGTAAATGATGGCACTGATACATTGTTCATCATGCAAAGATGATCAATTTGTGCCTGAATCTGTGGGATGTTTTAAGATTAGAAAGATGTACCATTTCAGGCTGCTTGTATAAAGAAAAAGTGACTGTCGGCTCATTTTCTAGTAGTCACCTCTAATTACTGTGATGCTACGAAAGATTAATTATGTCATCAGTGAATTCTGACATTTTTAACCCTTTAATGAACTCTCATTTTATTGTACATGATCAAAATTAATTAGTGTTATAAAGAATGTTAGCATTTTTCATGTATATGGAACTATATATTTCTAAATAAAATAAAATAAAATTAATGAAAACCCTGAGAGTAATTTATTAATACACTTTATTTAAATTCCATTTCTTTGAAAACCATTGTGTGGATATAAAAATCCTTCTGAGGATTTAATACAATATTCTCTAATGTACATTTGCATTTTTACACAACTTTTATTAGTAAGCTACATCTGTAGTTCCATAAGCAAAGCACTGATATCATTTGATTGTGCTTTGCACTGTATATTTTAATTATATTTATGTTTGCATTGTGTCTCATAAACCCATAATGACTACAGGATTGTTTTTTTTTTGTTTTTTTATATTTTTTATTGAGATTCAGATGGCATACTTCATCTAAAACGGCACTCCAGCATTAGGGAACTCATTTTCCTCTGATACCAGGGGAGCTAAAAAGAATTCTTATTAAACATAACTGCACCTGTGTCCATTTCATATAATCGTTATAATGCCTGGCAACAATGCCTAGATACAGGTTAATACAGGCATTAATAGCAAGCGTCTACAAACGCTACAGCAGTATGTGATAATTGGTCAGGCGATAATTGGTCACCATCACCATTGGCTCTCTTTAGGTGTCAGTAAAAGTGAGATATAAAGTGTAGCTTAAAAATTTGAATAAAGCCTATTGTCTGAGTCATTGTCTGTTGAAGACAATTGAAACAAAAGTGAAAAAAGTCCTTAAGGATTTTTTAGTTGTCCCTCTGCAGGAAGCAATAAAGATTCTGTGTAGAAGAATATTTTTTTAGGAGACTAAGAACTGTTACTCTTCAAAGAACCTTTTAAAAGAACCCAATTTTTGATACTGGGTAATTAGTAGAAATAGTATGTATTAAATACATTGTATGCATGTTTGTGGAATAATTTTATCCTTCAGACTTTTATTTCTTAGTAATTACTTTATCCCGTTTGGGAAATCAAATCATATCCCTAGAACCCTAGTTTAATAGTAATGTTAGTGGGTAACATGTTGGACTTCAGAAGCTCTAATAACAGCACTGTTACTGATGGGCCCTTGAACAAGGCCCTTATGAATAAGGTAAATGTAAGTTGTTCTAGATAAGGGCATCAGTCAAATGCCATAAGTGATAAATAAACATTAGATGGGGTACTCAAATACTTACATGGACATGGGGAGAAGATGTACAGAAACTCCACACAGAGTAACCTGGAACTACAAGGTGGCATACCTATCCACTGTGCCACCCTCCCTGATATTGTGTTGTGTTTTGTAAATAAATAAATAAATAAATAAATAAATTACCCATTTTTGTATCTACAGATACCGACCCCAACCTCATTAAACTGTCTGCACTAATCACACACAGATGTATCTCATTTTGTTGAAATGAGCAGTGTGAACTCTGAAATAGCAGCTCTCCAGGGTGGGTCTTGCAGCTTTCATACTCCTTATTCCTGTTTGGAGCTGGAACTGGTTTTAGGATGACTCATTTGCACACAGAGCATGACATGGAAATGGAAATGTGTATCACTGGAGCTCGAAGCTCATTAAAACTTTAAATCATTAAACGAAATTGGTGTCTCGCAGGACAGCCGCTTGGTTCTCAGAGCCACATGGGTGCAATAATTTGAAGTAATGTGTTAAAATGGCATGCATTAAATATGTTTACCTGTGTGGCCTTTTATTTAGTGAGACAGATTTGTGTACAGTATGTGAAATGGTTTGTGTTTGTATTTGCCAGAAAGATATTCGTGTCGTTTTTAATTTAACTTGAATTTCACAAATATAAAAAAAAAGAAATGTTTTCATTACTTAATGAAATGAATAATCATATGCATCATTATTACTCTTTTCATCATCATTAGGTAAGCCATTCCATCATTGCAGCCACTCAGCGTGCCTTGTTTGTTGATGGTAATTGGGTGCGAGCGCTAGTTATGGTTTGATACAAGTGACCTTGTGTGTGCTTGCTCTGTCAGGTGTAGCTTGTAGAATTCTGCATGGAATAATGCAAATGATTATGTCAGGCTCTGTCTCGAAGCAACAGAACAGACCTCTATTTGCATTTTGTAAATCCTGACATGTCAAATGTATTATATATGACATGCCTGTTCATAACAAAACCAAATCGGAGGTCCTCTCACTTTTACCTTCAGTGCCTGACCATGAATAAAGCTGCTTCATTCAGTTCTTTCAGTAGTCGGTTGGCTGTAAAACCTACAGCTTTCCTGAATATGAGACAGCCAGGTGATCCTCACATTTCACAGGTGATGTTGAATTATGCATAGATGTCAGGTAGACTAATGCTATCCTATGGCTCTCATTTGGTGCTGCACAAGAGGTAGTTGTATTAAAATTTATCAATAAGGTTTTTTTAATCTCTGTCTTAATAACTCATGATCAGTTTGCTTTAGTTTGATGCATTTTGGAGATATCTTTCATCTCTAAATCTAACTTTCTCATTTTATCTGCCACTTTGTCTCCACAGTACATGCCCATTCTCCTGTGGGACAGCGATTCAGTGTCCCTAACAATGGAAATTCAATCAGGAAATGGAGGAGCTGCGATAGCTGCTCATTTTCTCTCTCTCTCTCTCTCTCTCTCTCTCTCTCTCTCTCAGGGCCACAATTTGAAATACTGGTTGCAGGAAAGCTGAAAGGTCTGCGAAGAAACTGGAGGGATCATTTAATCCCTGAAAACACATGAACGGTGAGTATGTGTGCTGATAACATTAAAATCTATAGTTTCAGTTATCACTGTGTGAATCTTGAAAAAAGACGAGGACTAGTTTTGATTTGACTTAATTACTGTGGATTGTTGTGGTATTATATATGTTGCTTACTGTCCTTTGTTTTGCACAAATGAAGCAGGATCTTGAATAACACCATGTGGCACTGAAGTGATGTTTATTCAATGTCATTGTTATTGATAGTTTTATTTATTTATTTATTTATTTTCCCTCAGTGAATTTATTTTTTATGTAGCAGATTTTGCCAATGTTGAGCACGTTGGTACACAAGGAGCACAAGGAGCACATTTCTGTAATAAGCTCATACCCAATAAATTTGGTATGAGTTTAGCGAGAATCCTATTATCATTTCCTGGCACGTTAGGACTATCTTTGGAGTGACATGGCACAGCTGAGATTTGAGTTTGATACAGAAAAGGAAAAGAAAAGCCTCACTGGTTAAATTGCTGAAAATTGCAAGCGGTTGTTTTTTTTTTATACAAAAGCATCATGTAAATACGGAGAAGAGTGTGCAGAACCCATGTCCTCTCCTGCCAGGTTTAATTGAAATGCATTGGTGAGGCACTGAGTAACAGAGGGTGCAGAGATATTGTTTTAAAATCAGTGCAGCTTAGCGAAACACTATAAACGTTTATGGAAATGCAGAGCTTATATGTAGTGTGCTGCTTTCTGCACCGCTGACAGAAAAGAAGCACATCTCTGCTTTCTGCACAAACAACACATAACTAAACTGTTTTATCCCAGGATTTTTTTTGAATAAGAAACAACCAGGTCACTTACTATCATTACTCATGTGGTGTACATTTACATTTCACTTGATACCATTTGGCAGACACATTTATCTAGAGTGCTTTAAAGTCTCCATCAAAAATAATCCATGATAGTACGAATCCATCAGCATCTAAAAATACTCTTCAGCTAAAAGCATGCTAGAGAGGAAATCTCTAACCAAATGGTCCAAGGCTAAGGTTTTTTTTTAAATTAATGATCACCAAGTAATTGGTAAAGCTGTAGCTGGGATATAAATATTATTGTTTTATTTTTAGCATCTTGTTCCTTGAGAAGAGAGAAAGTCTTAATTAAAGATACAGTCAACATGCATTAATTATGCATTGATGTTTAACAGTGTCACAAGAGCTGCTCGGGTATTGCATTGCCATTGTGACGGTAAAAAAGTTTCATTTATTTATGTTGTTCTCTCAAATAAGAATGTCAGAAAGAGTGTGATAAATATGGAAAGATGAAAAAGACAAAAGTCCTTTGTTTTCCGGGGAATGATGCAGCTACAAAAGTGCTGCCTATTTTTTTTTATGTATATTTGAAACCTACTCAGATCTGAAAGTCATTTTTGTCATGGGTTTTTTGTTAAAAAAATAAATAAAATATTTAAATGCTACAGCTGACAACTTATTTCTTTTTGCTGTTAGGGAAAAGTAAGTGAATAGTAAGTGACATTATTCCTGATTTATTTAATGTGCATAGAAGATGGATTTTGTGTCTGTTAAGGCTTTTTTCTCTTTTTTGGAAGCCAACTGTGATCTGAATCCAAGAGCTTCATTTTGTAAAGTGTAACAGTAACAGTGAGACGAAATGCTGTTAGAAGAGGGATGAAATTAGCCATATCTATGCGAAAGTCACAAATAAGCACAGTGAGTCTTTCACTGTGGGATATCACGGCATCTTCATGCCTTTGTTTTTTGATAGGCGCAATCAAAGGTTCTTACAGAGGCAATAAAAGAGCCGTTCTATATGACTTTAAAAGGGTTATACAGTATATTCCATTACCTTAATGATAAAGTTAAATTGTGTGTCGGATTGAATCTAGTAGATTTTACAAACAATTGCAGCAAGTTTAGACTTCAGAATATTTTGCCTTTTTATCAGAAAGAGATTGAATGCTCAGGATCCCACAGGCATTCTTGGCCAGGGGTAAAACAAACAAAGCTGGTCATGATTTCTTGGTGAGTGCAAATTTTCTGCTCAGTTTTGTTCAGGACTTCTATTCATCTTTCTTGTAAATACTGTTAATGCAGTACTAAAGAACTCTGGTCTACTAATTGACTTTTGTCAAGGCTTTTTTAATAAAATGCCACAATGTGTGACTGCACACTAACTCATTGTACATGTGCAGTACAGTAGTCTTCACTAATTATTTAGGCACAACTTCAGCGAGGGCAGACTGCTAATGAAGCATTACAGTGCGGCCGTACTGTTGATCCACTAAATACACTAGGATATAAAACATTCTTAGTAGCAAACCTAATTAGATGAAAACTGTTTTTCAAGCCCCTGAATCTATATCCATCACCTCTAAGATCGTTGATGCATCAAAAGAAGCAGTCGTGCAGACTAAAATGTACCAGAACTGATTATATTCCACAACATAACATTTCCTGTTGGACATTTGGATGTATCACTTGCCTAAACAATTTCAGAGATAAGCAGTTTGACCATGGGCAATGCAAAGTGAGATCCTATGCTCAGTTAACTGTTTCTATGGAGTTTTGCATGCATTTCTCATGTTTGTATGAGTTTCCTGAGGCAGTTCACTTGACTTCCAAAGAGTAGATGGATGTTGTTCATTAAATGTCAATGTGCATAATATCATGTGATGGACTGGAATTACATCTAGGGTGTATTCACACCTCACAGCATGTGTTCCTGAGATAGGCTCCAGAGCCACTATAACCCTGATCAAGATAAGGCAAATACTACAATAAATTAATGAATGAATACATTTGTTAGATTCATTAGGATTCCTGCATAATTATGATTTGATATTTAATATTTTCAAGAGTCTTTATAATAAATACCGCATTATATTACATGGAAAGAAAAAATTGCATAGTTCCCACCCACTCACTGAATTAATTGGAAAAAGTGATTTAAGTCACCATGCGGTAATTTTGTTACATTTAGTGATGGCTCATGTCTAATTTGCTTAACTTTCAGATTACATTCTTTGACCCAAAGCCCAGTCATTTGCTTATTAATGAATCTTAATGGAGCTGATCCTTCACACGTTTCTCTGTCTCTGTTTCTCTCTCTCTCTCTCTCTCTCTCTCTCTCTCTCTCTCTCTTTGCTGTTTGTGAAGCACACTCCATCTACCCCTCTGTTTCTCTAAAGATTGATTTTTGTTCCCTGTGTTGTGGCAAGGTGACCATAGAAAAATTAATGGATAGACAAGCCTTGATGGTAATTACACAGGAGAAAATGTTGCTGTGCCAAACAAATGTATGACATTGCCTTAGCGGTGCTTTTGCTGTCAATCAAAAATGCTCAGTAGACTCAATAACTGTAATTTTTTTTCCATTGATTTGTGTGTCAACATGGCTTTCTGAAGCCTGAACAGAATTTAACATGAATTGAGGACAATGTGCTACAGGGTCACAACGCAAAATTCATCAGTCTTTATTATCTGCCTTCTTGTCTTGTCCTGTTATTATTTGAGATTAATTACAAATTTGCGAGACTAAGCATAAAGATAGGTTAAAGCCGTGCCTCAAATTGATGGACTCCATAGAAAGAAGAAGAAATGTGCACTCATATGCAGTGTGTTTTAATGAAGACAAATGCTGAGTATGAGTTAATATGTGAAAGAGAAGATTGATGAGAGGGATGCTGTGTTTGTAAGGGATTGAGAGAAAAAAGCACGAACAGTGACGCCATTTTCAGCTGTGGCTTGCTGAGGAACAAATCATCTCATTAAATCATCTCATCTCATTACTTGCAAATGAAAAGGAAGTATTATGATTCTGGAATGATTTGAAGCCTAATGAAGAGTTAGTAAGTTTACAGTTTCAGACAGAGTTTGTATAATGTGACAGCAATGTAGACAAGTGTAGCTTGGGTATGGCTGACACTTCGGTTTCCCGGGCATGAGGAAATATATTGACACGCAACCCCTTCACCACAGGGGAGCAGGGGAAACAAACTGTTCTGTACTATTTTATCATTTCTATACCTATACAAAATATCATTAATTTCATTTATTCATCAGTTAGCTTCAGTAATCATTTTATGTGTGTCTGGCCATAGTAACATACAGTATGTTAACTACACTGTATGTATTAACATATATACAAGGTGTTATAAAGTATGCAAATGATTAACTGGGAACAGAAATCTTTTCATTTCAAATATATTTCTGTTATAAGTTGAATTTGAATTTGAATTAGAATTAGACCTCAGATTTCGGTGCATCATATCATGTCAAAAACAAGAAAAATCAATTACATGAAGCAATATGGATGTTGCTGGCTATATTTCCAGCATGCTTGGGATAATTAGTATTTTATAAAATATGGATAGATGTAAAACAACAATTATGAAAATCTTCAAGAAACCACTCCATATCAGATAAATCTATGTGTAAACAGGGCTCAGTTATTTGATTTGATTTTGTCTTCATTTCCCCAGAGAAAAAAAAAAATACAAAAACAAACATAAAGGATGAATCACATATATTAAAAACGATTATTTTTGATAAATCTTAGTCACATGTAGGTGAACATTCTCAGTGTGATATCAAAGGTCTTATTTCTGCATCTGGCTGTCATCACAGGCCTTTGATATACAATGAATTGCTGGAGCTTCTAGATTCTCCCATGTGTGGTCGGTTTGTGATGGCTTTGCTTGTATAGATGCAGAGATGCTTTGATCTGAATATTTTCATGCCATCTCACATCATCAGCATTCCCCCAACACTTTTTGCAAATTTTGCAAGCTAGCAACCATATGGCCTTGTGTTGAAATGTAGGTCATCCTGGTCCTTGTCCTGCTCTTTTGTCACTTGAGACAGTTATATTTAGCTTCTCTTTTGGAGATTTTGAGTGCTGCGATTGGGTGTCAGGACTGACTGTCTCATAGGGTGAGCAGGGGCTAAATATACATCCTGTTACCATGAATGTCATGTTATGCGCATCTTAACATACCCAGAGTCTCCCAGGCCTCATCTGCAGTAAATGTGTGAAATGCTGTCACTCTACTCTTTCACCTGCTTTTCCATTTTTTAAGTGATTTCTGCAAAGCCAGCAGCAGTCCAGATTTATGCAATGTTAAGCCCTGTGAAAAAATGATTCTGACGCCAATTTGTTTTGGATATTTGCAGTGACTGTGTTGTTTTGTTTCTTATCTTCACACCTTCATATGAGAGTTTCTCCGTTTCTCCATTTTCAAAGTATCTAGAGCAGCACCTAACAGAAAAGTGATTTCTCCAGAGAATTTTCTGGGCTCAACAGGGGATGAGGGGAAGATCATTATTTTTCTTGAGTGCCGAGTGCACGAGAAAGACAGCTGTGTTTGTGTGTCTATGTGTGTGAGAGAGAATGAGAGAGTTATTCGTTGTGGGGGCAGTCTTCTCAGGATGTTGGCATGCTTGACTGTGGGTTTTTAGTCAGTGCCTGCTGATGTAACCCCTCTAAACTCAGCTCAGAGTGAATATTTTTCTAAACAAATGTTTCCAGCATACTTTTGCTAATTCGCATCCTCAACGCTCGTTAAGTCCTGCTGAGATTTAACAGATAATGTTCTACTTCAGCAGGGATCTCTATTTCTATATTTAAAATGAGAAATGCAGAAAAGTTTAGGCCTCCAAACTGCATGTGCTTTGGTTAAATATAAATGTGAAAATCTATATTTAATTTTTATTGATGGTATCCTTCATGCTAAGAGATAAATATGGGCAGATCAGCACTGTATGCCCAAATCAAATCTCTATCCATGAGCTTTATTTAATGTTTACTCCTATATTGTAGCTGAAAGCCCAAAAAAATTAGAGAAGGGAGAGAAAAACCGATTAACTTGTACTGCCTTTCATCTTGAGCCCCGTCCACACATGTGGTCTTGCACTTTAAATTAATTATCATTTTTCTACCTTATTCCCATTGCTCCTATTCAGAATGTCTCTACCAACTCACAAGGCAGTCTTCACATAGCAATAACATGGCCTTAGTAAATCCACAGAGAATTTTCATGTACCTTTTCATTGGGTTTGCAAAGAATCCTGTGTGATTCTTTCGGCACTTGTGTTTGAGTGTGTGTGTGTGTGTGTGTGTGTGTGTGTGTGTGTGTGTGTGTGTGTGTGTGTTTGGGTGTGTGAAGACAGAGGGAGGAAGTGGAGGTGGATGGAGGGCACAAGATGCCACTACATCAATTATGTAGCAAAAAAGACTGCATCTTCTGGCAGAAGTCCAGAACAGTCTGCCAAAACAATACTCTGGAAGTAATAAACAGTAAAAAGTGTGAATATTTTGGAGGAAAACTATACTATACTCCTTTTTAAAGTCAATTAAGCAGCTCCTCATAGAGCTATGAACAGCCAGATATTGTCCATTGTCAAATGTCTACACTGCACCATCATTTGGTACAAATTGTTGATAAAGCCTCAATTAGCACAAGGTTCTTGTTGCTTAAAGCCTGTAAAATTAATCAGTACCCTTTACTTGGGCAAATGTGTAGACGTTATAGTGCCTGACAAAGAGCACATATAAAAGCAAGGACTTTTCATAAATTAGGTCTGGTTGCCATAGCAAAGAGAAATGAGAGAGAGAGGTTGTGCATGGGAGAAGGAGAGAGAGAGAGAGAGAATGTGTGAGAGAATGAGCATGAGCATGTTTTTGAGTGACTGAGTGAAAGTGGCTGTAATGGGAATTGTGAAGGTCATTTCTGCAGCTTGCATCAGACTAAAGCATTAACAGTAATTATGCCCCCTCACATGCTCTCTATTTCTCCCTTTTTTCTTTCTTCTCTCTCTCAGCCATTCTCTTTGACTTTCAAACATTGCTACATAGTAACCACTTAGTATGTCTCTCTCTCTCACACACTTTGCTTCAAGAAACGAACTGAACCAGCACTGACCTCCAGCGTAAGTGTGTGGGTGTTCAGAAATGATGCCTTCACCCACACCAGATTTAACACCAAATGGTTGATCGGACATGCGCACACACACGCACACACACACACACACACACACACACACACACACACACACACACACAGCTGAAGATGATTGGCTCTGACTTTGTAAAGGGAGGATGCATGATGATGATGGCAGCAGAGAGGAGATTTGCATTGATTAGGTCTCAGCACAGATAGAAAGAGAAAAGAGTGTTGAGCAGTAAAAATAGGCTTTAGAGATTCTGCAGTGGCTGCAAGTGTTTGTGCGCATTTGCATATCTGTACGCAGGATTTTCACTTCAGACATAATACACCACTGTGTCCTGCCAGTGTTTGCCCTTCATGTTTGGATGCTTGGCACTTGGCTACTGAGGTTCCAAAAGGGGCTGGCTTGCACTTTTATGTACATCCTTTTTTGGAAAATCACAAGGATATGAATATGATATGGTATTTCTTAAGCTAGAGTTCTACTTGTAGTCCTGAGATTTACATTTTCATCTGTGTGTGGCCAGAATTTTATTGTGCCATTATTAAAGTCCAACAGTTCATTCACACAGAGCATCTGGAAATCAGGCTTCTTAACCCAGTTCTCCTTCTCAGTGCTAACACTCTTTCATTCCTGGATTACCATGTACTTAATATTTTCTCTATATATTTTCAGGTCTCTATTCATTTATCCACAAGCTTGTTAAGCTGTCTAATATGTGTGTGATCCTAACCAGCTGAGATGTCTGTGCATGTTCTCTTCATGACCACTTTGTGGTTTCCTCCATGTCTTCACTGTTCTATAAATTCCCAGTATATTGCAAGTGGGTGATCTGCGTGTAGATGAAGACTCGCTGCAACCTTGAACAGGATAAAGAGATTACTAAATATGATAGGATGTGAGATTTTCCACTTTTATATGTTAAACAAAATAAAATTATTGTTATAATATACTCTGACCCCAAGATTTTATTCTGAACACAGCAACCAGAAAAGAAACAGTAAAAAAAAAAAATGGTGAAATTTGTCTGTGGCCTACTGTCACTTCTCTTACCTCCTTTTCAGTTTAACTGAAAACAAAGCTGTGTCTCCTCTAAACAGACTGAGGAGCCTGGACCAGCCTGTGCTGTTTAGTCAGCCTACAGCTATAGAGCTGCGTGGGCTGCACGTGATTGGCTTCTCAGTGTTCCCAGGATACTGCAAGCATCAAAGGTGCCAAAGAATTCCAGATGAAGCCCTGCAGCCAGCAAATCATATCATCTCATAATGAATAGAAAGAGAAAAAAGCTTTATGTCTGACAAATATAACCAGCTTGTCTCAAGACTGACTAAGAGAGCAAGTGTTTCTGTAGCATGAGCACAGTGTAGAGAGCCATGGATAGAAACAATAATGGATGAAAGACAGTGAAAAAAAGAACTTGCATTTCAGATTGGTCTTGACCACTTGACACTTAATAGGTACAGAAATAGAAAATAAAGTGTACGTGAATACACCCAAATGCTTGTCCACATGATGAAGATTGATATAAACATCTTGTCTCTCCACTATAATTTTTTTTGTGGGCTTTGATGTTGAGCCTGTGATTCATGCTGAATACAGAGTAAGAGCTTTGGCTGTTCTTTAACAACACATTTACTTCTCTCTCAATAAACAAGAGTAATAAAAAAGAGGGCTCCAGTTCTACAGTCAATCATCATGTGCCAGGAAGCTTTTTTACAACAAAAGACCTACAAAGGAAAATTTAGACCTCCTCTATGTGATTTTTCACAGAGTTGACTCAGCAATTTTACATCCTTGAAATTGTATTTAGTTTATCTAATGCAGTTCTGCTTGAATAATCCAAAAATGCTTTAGTGTTCCAGATTAACTTCAAAATGCCAGGAGCATGTCTGACTTCCTTGGACCCTCTAAGCAAAGCTGAGAGGAAGAGATCTTCAGAGCATCAGACCTAAATCTCCCCGGTATTTAGCGGCATTACAGTCCAACACTTTTCACAAAGTGAAAATCTCAATCTCAATCTCTCCTGCTGATCCATCTGCTCTAAGCTGAGCAACAACTGTTTACAACAATAATCACTAACACCAAGAAGCTTACAGCCTCATAGTCCTCATAGTCCAAACATTCAATGTTTTTTTGGGGGGGAATTGGTGCATTAGAGTTTCATTAAAAGTGTAAAAGAGTTCCAGAGTGGTACATCAGAAAAGCATTTAAAGCATTTAGATAATCAACAGGAGATAGCAAATACAAATTCCAAAGATACTGCAGCCATTCATGCTGGAATTCAGCTGTTCTTTCTGGGTGAGAAGGATGGTATTGTTTGTTCCCCTAATAATCAGAGGAGCAGTAACCAATCTGTGAGATCATTTATGCCATTTATTATGAGTAGTTGGTCAAAAGTCTAGGAAGAAGTACGCAGTTTGCTAGCTGTCATATGATGGGGAGTGCAAGATATGACGAGAATTAGTAAATTACTAAACTAGAAGAAAATCAGTGCAAAATAAATGTTAAATATTTTTTTATATTTAGTCAGCTTTAGAAATACTGGTACCCATTAATTGGTAAAAAATCTAGTCACAAAAGAAGTTACACACCGTTATTCACATTTTCTTTGAAACTTTCTTTTTAAGAGTATTTTTTTATGTCCTCCCTGAAAAAAATCTATTCACAAGGTGAACGCTTGCAAAATTTCTTTGTAGTCCATCAGCATGAGGCACAAAAATTCACTTTCAACACTAAAGTCATGCAAAAAACACATAGGCACAAATAATCAGGTTCTGACCCCAGAAAATTGGCCACATCCAAAAAGTCAAATATAAAACTTGTAATAATTTTAACAGCAAAAAATCGTTTAATTGTATTGCAAAAAAATTGCAAGGAAAAAAAAAAACACTTTAAAATCATTTGCTTATGTAGTTTTGTGAACAGTTTGGGGAAAAGCCAGAAACAGAGAAATTCCCATATACAGTTTTCTTGTATGAATTATTTACGTTTTTATAAAACGTAATTATGAATTACGTTATTATAAAATCATAATAATTATTCAAATGTTTGGTATGAAATTAACATAAAAAAACACATCTGCATATACACAATTTTCCAAAATACATATATTGAAAAAAGAAAAATTGTCATTGTTTTATTATCTGCCACATTGTCAAATGCCTGATAACAAGCTCAATACATGGATTAACATAGCAGGGAGGGATCTATATTATTTGTTACATTCTTGCTAATTTCCTGCCCAATCATTTAACTTAACTTCACCCTTGAAATCTTTTTTGTTGAAAAATATTTTGCCATTTAGGGCAAGATTTGCCTGGCAAATTTTTTTGTGTATAACAGAGGTTTCTGCAGGAAATAAAATTTACATTAAACATTTGGCAGAAAGAAGATGACAAGTTCCCTGCTGTCAGTGTATTGAGTCGGAGACAGATGCAAGTGGAGATTAACATTTAATAGGTGAAGCTTATAAAAGCAAAATATAGAACATACATGAAAAATGAAACACAAAACAAAGCTGACAAAAGCTAGACAACGGGGTGCTGCTAAAGAAAGAACTTAAAAATGTGATTATTAGACTAGGCCTGATTGGATACATATTTTTATATGTTCAATGTTCAAACAGACAAAGAAAGCCCCATAGTTAATCAATAAACTATTAGATGTCACCCCCTTTATAAACTTCATTAGCTGTTTGGAAGAATTGCACAAAAATCGGCAAAGGAACTTTATGGTCAAATATATCACTGGCAGCTTAACCAAGAAAAAGATCTGCATCGAAGAAAATGCACCTGATACCAGTGCAAATATAGTGCTTTGGATTTTTTTGCATGGCTTTTCATCCAGGAGCTTTTGTGAAGATTTGTATACTCATGAATTGTGCAAAAGCCCACAGTTTTCAGTATAAAGGTTAAGATGAGCATAGACTGATTTCATTAAAATTCCAGCATGAACACAATGTCAATGTTTTACATTGCCAAATTGTGATTTTAAGGTTGCTCCAGCTGTTACATTTCAAAATAGTAATAATTATGAGCTCATTATATCACTCATGGCTTGTGGAATGTATGCTATGTACCTGTATTCATTTTCATTAAGGTTGGCAATAATTTTGAATTTGCTATAAATTTCATCACACATCACACTGATGTTCATATTCAGTGTGGCTCTATATAGGAAAACAAAAAAACCCAGCGAAATTCTTTTCTTCTTTTCTCTTTTTTTCTAGCTTGTTAGGAAGCTGGGATCAGAGTACAGGGTCAGACATAAAACAGCCCCTGGAGCAGAGACAGTTGCTCAAGGGCAAAACCATGGCAGCTTTTAAGTGCTAGGGCTCAAAATCTCGACCTTATGATTAGCAGCATATGATCATATCAAAATATCACGCAGTATTAATTTGTATTTAGACTATACTGAATATGTCCATAGTATAAAATGACCAGTGTCTGATTTATTTTTCAGCACTGGAAAAAATCCTTTGCTAAATATATCACACACACTAAGAAACACACCTTGATCCCAGCACAAAATCCCAGCTCCATAGCCCTGCTGGTTTAAAAAGAAAGATCAGAGCCTCAGCCTGAAGGACCACTACTGTTCAATGAGAGGCTGAGAGGACTTTAGGCTAGCATGTGCTTTTCCGTTTGTTGTACTGGAAAAGGTTGTGCACTTCACAGTGATTTTCAGAACTGTTGTTAACACATAAGTAGAATTTTCCACAAGGGGAGATGAAGAGAGTGGGAGGGGGAGATCAGATATAATGACAGATTATCATTAGAGCCAGGGGGAGATCATTCCTGAAAGATCCACTGTAAATTATCTGTTGTTCTCACTTTTGTCATGGCAATTTTTTTTTGGTCATGATTTTTCAGAAAACAAAGCCAACCCAAATGAGACTTGACTGCACTGGTGATTAGGAAGGGTTTTACTCTTCCCACCACTGTCTACACACAATTCCTCTAGTGCCAGCATCAGGGGAGTATTTGATTTGCAAATAGATTTTAGAGACAAAAGTGAAGTTTGTTTTTGAAGACTGGAGGCCTGATCAGTCAGTGTGCTCAAGATGACTTTTTAGCATTTTAGCTTACTGGCTTCCTGAGGATAGAGATGGCTTTTAAAAACACGGTCATGCTGGTTTTCAAGGTTGCTATAGCAGCAGCCTAGCAAAAATGACAGTGGTTTGATGATTTCAGATGAAAGACACAATTTAGTGCTATTACAGTACATTAAACCTGGGGCCATCTTGGTGAATCCAAAAAGGGCTGTTTTTCCAGATAATTTCATTTTCTGTTCATCCCACCTTACAAGATAGGCTTTTAAAGGGAATGTGTGAGAAGGGGGGTAGGTGGGGCGAAAGGGAGAATCACAGATAGTCTTTGAGATAAGACAGGAGAATGAAATCTATATACAATAACAGCATACAATAGATCATCTCTTTTTTTCAAAAGTTAACATTAAAACAAACAAAACAACTATGCAGACTCGATACGTACTTACTTTTCTTATTTCTTCAGTTGATACTTCTGGTATACCTCCTCATCTGGAGTGTCAATGGAGATAAAATCAAAGATAAATATTGCACATTTTGGTTACTGACAAAATCCAAAGATGCCACTAGCTATGCTTGTATTTTTGTACCTTTCTGTGGCATTTTCTGTGGTTCTAATCCTTAGAATATAAACAAACACCAGCCTATTTTAATCCATTATGACTATGACCAAACAGTTATACGAATAATGCCATCGCTACGACCCTCCATCTCACCCTCATCCATTTGGACAAAAAAGTTCCCATACTTCAGCACCTGATTGAGAAGCTGAGCCTACTGGGCCTGAACATCACCCTCTGCAACTGGATCCTGGACTTTTTAAATGAGAAACCTCAGTCAGTCCAGATCGGGAACAGCAAAATGTTCTACAGAGGGACCAACGAGAGCATCCTGAGCAGCTGCTTAACTGTGTGTTTCTGAAGTGCTACAAACCTGAACTCATACACACACGCAATACTCATTTCAATTCATAAACTTTCATGTCTTCAGCACCACCCATATTATATAATAATTATACTATACCTGTTTATATGCTGCTTTAGCACTACTTAATTGCTGCTGTTCCTGTTTTGCACAAATTTTAGTGTCTATGTTTACAAGTACACGCTTGTTTACAGGTCACAATGTAATGTATAACACATTTTACAGAAGGTATACTGGTCAGGGATATTTTGTGTTTTGTGTATCTGTCCTACACTGTTTTTAGCACTTCATGTGATTAAGACAACTTATTTTAGTCCTTAGCTCTGTGTTCTGTATGCAGCTTTATGTTGTGTGATGTAACTCTATGTTGTTTTATGTAGAACCAGGATTCTGGAGAAACGTCTCGTTTCACTGTGTACTGAATCTACCACAGTATATATGGTTGAAATGACAATAAAAGCTTCTTGACTTGACTTAAAGCATTCAAGAAGACCTGCTAAAGTATCTTTAATTTTTTTGCTTATTAACAGTGTCTTGGCAAAGTCTTTGCTTTATTAATGGCCACTTTACTGCCATTGATACTTTTTAAGTTGAAGATCAAATTTAGACTTTGATGAGCTCTTTAGGGTTAGGAAACCACTAATGTAATAACATGCTAAAACAACCTGAGCAGCCAATCAGCTAATATTTAAAGCACACTGAAATAGAGTGTATATATGAACGGGCTGTGATTCCTGGGCTGCAGTTTCTATATTCAATCTTTTTAGGATGTTCAAAATAGAATACTACAAAAATAATTGTATGTTAATTCCTAATAATGAGAATACTTTTAACACAGTTTCACAGATTTTTTTAGGAGGTTAGGGGGTGCAGACATCTACTAGATGAATAACTTGTCCGTTTGAATTAAATGGTAAATGCATATATTGAGCACAGTAGATCAGTGGAATGGTTTTACTACTACAAATGTATTTGTCCAAGTATTTAAATAAGGAACTACAATAAAATTGATAGGACAAGACATGACATGATTTTCATTATATATAAAACAAACAAATCACAGAACTCTATTGAAATATAATTGAAGAGATTTGCTTGTGAGATTTGGGAATGTTTTAAACATTGGCATCACTTTACCCATGTAGTAAACGTTTTCTTAAAAGTCGTAAAAAGAAAAGGTAAAAAACAAAAAAGTAAAAATCATTCCACTTTAATCATGACAGCTATTTGATTAAAAATTTCATAAAATATTGTATAAATGACCATACAGACCTTGAATGTGTTTACTATATATTTTATTTTGGGCTGCTGCCATGATTTCAGTGTGGTCTGTCAGCAGGGTACGAGGGGAAAGGTGGGTGTCTCGTCAGTGCAGAGCACAGGAATGCTAAATGCAGATATCTTCTGGTGTGTAGGTGACATGTACACCCTCGCTTCCATTCAGACCAGATACCTTAGGTTCTGCATTTACAGATTCACTACAACGTTAACGCCTACAAATAGCACAGAGTCCCATCTAAACTATGCCCTTAAAACAGGAAAATTGTTTTTATTGAGTAATCTGGTCATTACAAGCAAGCCTCGCTCTTTATATTTTTTTATGACTCTAATGTTCACTGTATTGTACTGAATTTTAAGTAGAGTTGTAAACTTATTGCCAGCCATAAACCAACACTGATCTCTACTTCAATCTAAACTTCTGGAATCTTCCCACGATTCATGCCCCAAGGCTTGACACTTAATATACAGATTTAATAAAGTCAGTTGTATTATAAGAAATTGTTGCTGCACCCGTAATTGATGGGTGGAAATGCATAAGCGTATGTTTTCAGTAATGGCTTTCTGATTTCAGTGGGCTGATGTAGAAGGCGGATTTTGACAACATTACAGATAGAGAATAGAGTGCATTCCATGCTTTACAGTGTGCCACTCTTCCATTATAGACTACTGTGTATCTGCTGTAGGACACTCACTTAATGCTGTGTATTGGTTTGGTCCATGTTAAAAGTAACTATTTACAGCCTCTTTGGCACTGCAGTACTGACGCTTAATAGCCTTTTACTAATACTGCTTTAAACGACCCAGCCAAGCACATGGGGGCTGAGAATAAAAAAGGCAACCTTTAAAGTGCAATTAGATGTGCCTGGTTTAATGGTTTTGAAGCGTTTCTTGTGTCTCTGGTTTTCCAGTAGGAACCAGTGAGTTGATCTCTTATTAGCAATGCTGGCCTTCTTTTTTATTGTGGCTTTATAGGAACGAGCTGTTGCTAAGTGTAACCATGACTTCAGTAAAAGATCTGATAAGTGTACTATTCTCTGTGAGGGATAAGGCCAGTATGGAACACATAAATGCTAAACAATGGTGGCATGGAAACAATGACCTCGTTTCACCACTTTCTCACTCCTGATATACAAAATCGCTAATTTATACATGACTGGTGAAATGAACTAATGCTGTAAAATAGTACCAGATATGGATTCAGCAATAAACATGACATAATTTAATTGACATTATTTAATATTAAAATATCAAATTTAGTTGATTGATCAATAATTGTTTTGATAAAATCTGTTACTGTTCATTATAATGTTAATATCAGGATTATGATGATGATGATGATGATGATGATGATGATACTAATAATACTAATAATAATATTAGTGTTGTTATTGTCATCAATAGTATTAATATCGATGACAATAACAATACTAATATTATTCTTAGTTGTAGTAGGTGGGTCCTAATGCAATTAAGTACTTTATATAAAACAGATTAAACACAAGTTAGCAATGACAGCAAAATTAAGGTAAATTAATATCACAGGATGCACATACAAAAACAAAAATAGGATTAACTGATAACTTACTTACATTGATGAGGTTTAGGCCAGTCTAAAAGGTTGGTTTTTAAAAGCTTGTGTTCTTACTATTCTCTGTAGGATAATCAGAACGGTATCTGTAAATGCAGAATTAAATCATCGTGCCACACATATGGCATATACATATACCTAACACCTTTGCTGAGCAGACTGGCCAAGCACAAAGGCTAATAACTTGAACTAGTGCCAAAAGCGCCTGCGGAGAGGACATGAGAAGAGAGGAGAGGTGACTTTTTTGCCTTTTCAAAGTTATGTATTTTTATATTAGATCAAGGATAGACAGAGCATAAAAGCATTGAGAGAAGAGAAGAGAAGAGAAGAGAAGAGAAGAGAAGAGAAGAGAAGAGAAGAGAAGAGAAGAAGAGAGAATGGGAGAGGAGAGGAGAGGAGAGGAGAGGAGAGGAGAGGAGAGGAGAGAAGAGGAGAGGAGAGAAGCGGAGAGGAGAGGAGAGGGAGGAGAGAAGACTGAGGGGCTTGTTTACTCTCCCCACACCAACATATTCCACTGTTTTTTTAAACTACAACAAATAAAGCAAAAGCTATTTATAAGAAATTAACAGTCCAAATTGGTGGTTTACAATGAACATTGTAAGGGTGGAGCTAGTTATGATCATTATTCACAGCCTCCATTTTAAACAAGTATTGGGCTAAGATAAGAGTTTCATTATTTTTAGCAACCACATCCATCTAGTACCCTACAACACCTTATAGAAATAATGTATATACTGAATAGAATAGATAAGATTATTTCTTGACACAGCAGATTTCTGCTCAAAACACATCTAACCACCTAACAGTGATGGAATCACAAAATAATCGGATTTAGGTGCTCAGGAATCGTATACTGTGATTTCAATTCCCCCCAAATCTCCTTCACTTCTGCTTCCATCCGCTTGCAGCAGGTTGCATAATGCCTGACATGCAGGAGGAAAAAAGTGTCCAAGAAGGCACATAGCAAGGTCAAGAATATAGTAAGATGCTGTAACAAGACAGTAATACAAATAGAATCCTATTTCCATAACATGTTCCATACACAAAAAAATTATGATAATTTAAAATACTGAAAAATTGAATAAATGCAGTAAATATGCAAATGAAATATCATCAGTAAAATGTTAATAATATGAAAGCAAACATCCAAACATAAACAGAAAAAGTTTTTTTAA
The DNA here is from genome assembly GCF_014805685.1 of Silurus meridionalis. Taxonomy (NCBI): domain Eukaryota; kingdom Metazoa; phylum Chordata; class Actinopteri; order Siluriformes; family Siluridae; genus Silurus; species Silurus meridionalis. The sequence continues at coordinate 19,567,513 of NC_060886.1, forward strand.
GGGAAAAAAAAGTCTAATTCTCCATTTAAGAGTGTTTACTGATTCAAATAGAAGACTACAACCCTTCATGTTAATATTTAACACGTGGTTTTAATGCGCTTCTTGTTCAGGCAGCAGCTCTGCAGTGCACCCACCATTCAGAGCATCATATTCTGTCATGGAAAAGGTCAAGCCCGCATTCAAATAACCCACAGAACACTGTAAGACTAATGACAGCACACACCATTGCACACTATTGCTGCAGTTGTCAAGAGGTGACACAACCTCCGCTCTAACAATAACCCAAATACATTTGTATTCTTCTAAAGAGCAAGCCTTGTCCTTATCTCTGTACAGTTGCAAGGACCTTTTGTAAAACCTCAAAAATTGTTCTGGGAATCGATGTTGCATCATGTTCTTTCTTCCCACCCCCCCCCTTTTCATTTTTTTTAGACAGTCAAAGCTTTTTTTTATATGATAGAAGCTGGACATTTAGGCTTCTATTTTTTTTTTCCACAAAATAATTGTCTGTCCATGCTGTAACACTGTACCTTAATACAGCAGCTGCATCTGTCAAAGTCCAAGCAATAATTATGTGATCACTACAATTTTACAATGATAAATTGAGCCAATTTAATATATCAGGACACATCATCAATGTTGAATGTAAAATGCTAGAAATTTACATGCCTTTATCAATTGTAGAATTGTGATTATTATTATTATAATTATTATAATTATTATTATTATTATTATTATTATTATTATTGCAGATCTGATTATAGTATTATATTATAGTATAGTATAATAGCATTAATTCCCCCCCTTTTTTTTTGGAAAATATAGGATTAGCATTCAAAATAATATAATTGCTTGCTCACCTGATTGAAAACAAATAGATAACAGCATTTTACCAACATTCATTTTGGATATTTTAAATAAAACAATTGAATAAAATAAAGGCAACTTTATTTTACTTAAGGTTACTACTTATATTTGACTGTGTTTTTAACACATACGATGTTTAAAAGAATGTGTTTTTTGAGATAAGGAAAAAAACAAAATTTTTTAGTTAGATGTTTAGTTTACTATGTAGTTAATTTATCACTATTGATCAACAACATTAACAACTGTTTAAGGAGGGCATTTGAAACATATCCTGATACACATCTTATTAGTATTTTGTTTTATTTCCTGTATGATTAATTGCTCCATGTTTTACAGTAACATAACCACAGTTTAATCTTTACACATTGCTGTAAAAACGAAACCCATCACTTCATTGTGTGTTGTGCTCCATTGGAAATATCTGTCTCCATTTGGTTCCCCGGCCTTCTCTGATTATGGCAGCACCCACACATCATGTAAAATCTCCTTGGTCAATAAATACTCTTTGGTTCCTGCATTACCTTTTTATATCTTTTTCCATGTATTGTTGTGCCATGTTATTGGCTGTGGTTTTGTATTCCTAGCTCTGATTTTGTATTGTATTTTGCATTTTGGTTTTGCATTTGGCTGCCTCCATGGAGACTGCAGATTTACTGATGCCAAACATGAAGCCAGTTTTGCGCTCATTCTATTATTGGTTTTCTTTGTTTTTTGTGAATAGGATAATTATATTTTTTTGCATGGTAATGGACATGGCTAACTCACTGAAATACAACTATCTGTGATGGTGACTAGGGCATATTTATATATATGATAAAGGACTCAAGTCAAATTCAGAATATCAACCATAATAAAAGGCTGTGGATTGTCATTGGTAGAAAACAGAAATTAAATCTTGCTAAAGACTGAAGCGTGTCATCGATATTTAAGGTATTAAGGTTATTAACTCTTAGAATCTTGAAGAATTAGGTTTTGTGTAATAGACTGAAGCAGTCTGTACTACGAGTTGACCCTGGGAATGTTTGTGTTTTCAATTAAAGCTGGTCAAGAAATTATTCAAGGTAAAGAATGCATTTTGAGACTAGTTAGTGTATTTCTACTACTATTATTTTAACTATAGAAGGAAACAGCTTACTATTATTCTTTAAAGCTTTTTTCTTAATTTTAGTTAGCATTATAGACATACTTTAGATGAATGCACATTAAAACAATTATTTGGATAGGGAAATAACCTTATAGAGGCCTTATAAAGTAAATAATTATCCATGAGATTGACAAGCACTGACTGTATCTCTATATGACAAAATCGCATAGGAGTTTTCTTACTGTGTTGGGTGAGTGAGTGGGTGGAGAAATATGTGACTAAGATTTGATCTATAATCATTTTCACATGCTCCTAGTTATCTTTATGTTCAACCTTTTGTCAAAGTATAAAAAAGACTTATTCAGGATACAATAAAACTCGAAACAGACCTAATCTGACCCAATGCTTTCAGATAAATGAATTTCTTCAGCTTCTAACTCACAAACTATATTCCTTTGAAAATGAGCTGTTAGTTAATGTTTGTAATCTTGCTGTGTATGTCAATCACTAAGTGTGACGCCTTTGGTGCTGCTGGTGAGAAATACTAAACACAGGCATGTACAGTATGCAGCCCACACGACTACAGGCACTTTAAGGCTGTAAATTAGGAGCTGGATAATGCTACACTGACAGGATTCAATAAAAAAGCCCAACCGTGTCACTACCGATTCACTACCGATCTGCTGTAAAAGTTGTGTCAATCTTGACCTCGGAAAGTCCTGTGTGTTACAGAGTCTGTGACAGAGTCAAAAGAGGTGTAAAACATTGCCCATGATGACTGCAATGGAGTTGAAAGCAGGTCGTTCATTATTTTCTGCCATGATGACTGGGTTCCTTCTCATTTTCTCTCTCACTGTCAGTCTCTCTCGCTTTCCATATCACCAGTCATATGTACCAGCTCAGAGAGGGTGTAATGGAAGTCACCACTGAGCACCTGTGAAGGATACTGAGAGTGATGAGAAAAGAGAGGGGTCCATGAGGGAGGAAGACATCATGTATGTTAAAGACAAACAGCTGTTTGGGGGAAAAGAAAGGGATGGTAAACTAATATGCATCGTGGGATTCTTTGCATGACTTGAACTGTTAACCATTAAAGGATGCTGACAGGAACAAAAAGCTATAAGCGATGACTTCACGAACTGTGTAAAAAAAAAAATGCTACCTTAACTCAATAAATACAGATTAGGTTTTAAATGTCTGAAGGTGGAATGATGAATGATGATCCTGTTGTTAGATAATTAAATTGAAATGTGCCCCAAATGAACCTCTAATGTGTGGAATTTCATTCTATTTTATGAAGATAAAGGAGCAATTGTGCTATATTGTTTTTTTAATCAAAGAAATTAAATTGCATATAAAACAGTGACAAGAAAAATGTGCAGATACAAAAGCAAAAAACACAATGAGAAGTTCAAAAAAGACTACATCAAAGAACCGAAAATTACTTTTTAATAATTAAAACAGCTGTTGAAAATCATGAATATTGTAAACTAAAATGTGCTCCACTTTATTTTGGAGGGGTAATGAAAATCCAAGGAATTAGATTAGAATGTTAGAATGAAGTGAAGGTATGGCTGTGGAAAAAAAAACAGTCAAAACAAGTACTTTAAATATAAAATATTAATAATTATAAATAATAATTGATAAAACGCATTACAAGGGGTCTCAAGTGGCTCGAGAACACAATGAAAAATGTTCTATCATTTTTAATTGTAAGTTTCAATCCCACAGCCACAGCCATTTATGGCTGGTAGCCAAAGAAGCAAAAAATCGCCATGATGTCTGGGTGGGAGGGATGACATACTATCTCCCTTGTCACTTACAGCAACACTAGCCAATCGTGGGTGTCTGTGAGCTCATGAAGGTGGTTAAGGGCAGATTGTGCTGTTACGCTGCCCTGTGATGTAGCAGTTAAAAAAAGGTGTGGTTGGCTGGCTTCACAAATCTCAGTGGAGCCACATTCACTTTCTTCCTTTCCAGCTGCTAGCTGTCGTATGCTGTGAGTGAACTGGATGTTGGGTGGGATTTGACAGGTGATTAAATTGTGGGGAAAATATAGGGGGGGTGGAAGATATCTTGTTAGATAGAACATGAAGAATACAACCATTGAGAATGACCAAGACTTTTTCAGATGATTTATCACAATGTAACTTTTAAATACAGATTTTTACTTAGTAATAATAACCATAATAACAGCGTTTCTTTTACTGAAGGCAGAAACCCCCAGGTCAAGTACAATTAACTGTATAATAACTGTATTACAGGCACTTCTAATTGTAGAATGTAACCAAACATGACCTTTTTATTTTTAAAAGTATCTAATTTCTTAATGTCTTCTAACATGGAACTATATAAATATATAAATAGAAATCTATTTATTTGTATTATTTTAAATGAATAAAATTAGAGACTTTGGCCTGGAATACACCCTGGATGGAATGGCAGTTTATCACAGGGTGTAATAGCGTAATAGCAATGTCAGATGTGTACATATTTATGACAATTAAACAGCAGCTGTACATTCTGCAGCCGTTCTTACAGGTGCTCTGGCATGTCTATTAAAGGAGCTCTCACAGATTTGTGGAGCTGGATGAACCCCTCTCACAAGCCTTTAGACTCAGTTTCTCCCAGAGCAGAAGATATTGGAACAAGTGGGTTATGGTCATGTGACTAAACAGACCATTCTGCTGCAGTCAGTAATAAACTGTAAAATTGGAAAGTCCTCACACTTTTAGCAGTATATGTGTGTGTATTTATTATATTTTATTCTTAGTTTTGCATATCCATTATGTCCACTTTGTAATGCTTTTCATACTTTCTTTATTTGAATGCTAGGAGATATTTTTCGTTTTGTTATGAGGCTATTTTCGTACATAGGTCCAGCTTTGTTTATAGGACCAAGGGAAGAAGTGCATATTATAAACTCTATTGTAAAGAGTCAGATCATATGGCATTACTAACTAATTTCTTTCCTTTTACAGCCTAAAGAAGATAGTCTAGGCCACCGAACATCCAGCTGAGACTGAAAGGACAACCTATTTCCTCTCTATGGGCCTCAGGGGTCTCAGCTGCACAGTTTGAACCCACTCAGAGCCTTTATTATAGAAGTGGCCCAATTTAAAAACCTGAAACACCTTCTTCTTTCAGGCTTGCTCCACCGGGATCTGTGTGAGCTTTGAGATATTGTTTGAACAGTGCAGCATTTTTTCTATTTTAAATGCAGTCAATTGGACATAGGCATTTTTAAGAGCAGATAGAAAAAACGTTTCACGTAGCGTTTGACACTCCGCTGTGTTAAAATAATAAGCAAAACAATAACCAGACTACAATAAACCACAAAGCACTGTTTGATCAAGCATAGGTTAATAAGTTGTTGCAGGTGCGTCTAGTCTCATCTGTGTAAGGCCAATGTGTGTGCAGATTTGATAACCAGAAGTCACAATTGATTCAACCTGTTTTTAGTCTGTGTAGCTAGGCCTTCAATTAACTATAGGGTGATGGCTCCTGCTTGGTTGGAATGGAAAACCTGCAGCCACTCATGCCCCTTGCAAATATGTTTGAACACCCCTTTAATCGAGGGACGTGATTTGAGCAGAGACATCAGTAGAGCAACATTATTGTGGTTCCTTTCATAGCATTATGTCATCTCTATTGTCAAAATGCTTGTGGTGATTTATTAGAGAACAGGAGAGGGCAGGAAGTCCAGGGAAGTAAATATTAGGGACAGAACATGGAAGGCATTGGGAAAAAAAAAAGCTCTAAAAAAAGCCTTAGTGGTAGTACGTGGGATTGCGCAGTCAGGGGAGAAGAAGGCTCAGAAATAAAATCAGCTGTCCCACAGTGCTTGTTGGGCAGAGTTAATGTAGTGAGACTGCTGGAGGAGCTGGGCTCCACCACCACGGCAGGATTGGCAAGTCTGCTGGTACATTAGGTGACCTGCAGGCCAGGCTGAGCACAACTGACCCAATCTGTGGATTTCAGTCACACCTCACACTTGCTTATTAAAGCTAGAGCTACACGCAATCGGTGAGTCAATATCAACAAACCATCTGTTTATGTTTGATGTTGAATTCCGCAATAGGAAATTGTGAAGACATTACTCTGATTTTAGCGTGACAATGACAGGCAGCCCTTTTGTAACAGACATGGTGTGACTACGTCATACGTTTATTGATTGAAGTGCAGGTCTTTTTGCTCTAAAAGACCCAGAGGTGGCTGATGCATTAATCGATTCCCTGGTACACTGGGAGAGTGAAAAACTATGCAGGTGTTTTCACTAGATAAGGTACAACATACCTCGTACAACATGTCAAGATTATGCATATTCCATTGCATTGTGGTTTGTGTCGCACAGGTATTATATAATATTATATAATATATATTATATAAACAACCAGTCTGATTGGAGGCCGACTGTCTTGACTATCTGAGGTGTCTAATTCTGAGCTGCTAGATCTTGTAGTTTGAAAGGGATTTGAGATGAACAATACAAAGGGCTTTGACATAATATTGATATCAACATTAGGTTGTTGTTTCATTTTATTTACACTCGCAAGGTATCTATTTTCTACTTTTCATTTTTAGTAATACTGTAGTTTTAAATTGGTCAATATGCAACATGGTCACTCTAAATCATATGAATTGCATAGTGTCCCTGTTATAACCACTGTAATATGATCTTGTATCAAGGTTTCGATCCTAACACTGCAAGCATTGCTATTTTCTCGATGATGTTTATTGCTTTCTCTTTTCACTTAATGCAGTATCTAACCATTTAAAGAAACCAAAATCACCCACAGCTCATTTATTCAGGTTGTAGCCTCTCACAAGCATGCTCATGTCTGCTCCGCTACAGGAAATCTGAGCTCCCTTGTTGCACTGGTTTAAAATAAGATAGATTTATTTTTGCAGCTACTTGGCGCCTAGATTACTTCACATTTCTGTTATGTGAGCTCTCAACTAAGCATTACTTGTCATAAGATAGCCAAGAACTGTTGACAAATTTTGACACAACAAACCATTTCAGGTCACATGTTGACAACTCAGGACCACCAGCTTCCATGTATATTGCAAAGTGCTTCACAGAGTAGCATTTGAAGTGTTTTTTTAATTTAAGTAACAGCATTCAGACTTATTTTTCACCATGCAATGTACTTGTTTCATTTCTCTTGACAGTTTGATTGCTTTTCTCTAACATGCCTCCAATGCCAGTGGGTCTAATTTAGGGTCAGAGACTGGTCTAGACCTGGGGAGAAGTGAGCCAACAAGAGTAGCAAAGCGAATGTCGTGTTTTAAACACTGTGAAAGCTGAAAAATCGGGTGCAAAGGGTTAAGAGTTTTTCAAGTTCTTTTTTTTCGCTCTTCACTCCAGGCCCTGTGTAGAGTCCAGTAAAATATAGCATATTGACTTTTATAATTTCTGGAGAGTTATGAGTACATTTACGTTTACAGTATTTGGCAGAAAAAGGATAGACTGGATCTGACTGAGCCAGACAAGTAAATCCTGCTGGGTAACTGCCTGTCTGAGAGATATAAAGCTTCTGTATTCTCCTGAATTATACTGACAAGACAAATAATGTTAATGTGTGCCAGACATTTTGTCAACAATTTTTTATTTATATCTTTTTCTATTTATTGCCTGTGTGTGCTACTGTGGCTAATGCACAAGAATACTGTAAAAGCAATTTATACTAGACAACATACTAACAATATATTATTATTATCTTTTTTCTCTGAAATTGTCTTCCTAAAGCTGATCTATTTATGATTTCTGATACAGAATGGTAGGAATGTAGGGATCTACAAGGAAAGCTGTATGGATTCCATCAGTACTGTGTGTATATATATATATATATATATATATATATATATATATATATATATATATATATATATATATATATATATATATACAGATAGATAGATAGATAGATAGATAGATAGATAGATAGATAGATAGATAGATAGATAGATAGATAGATAGATAGATAGATAGATAGATAGATAGATATATATATGTATAGTTAGAATGTAACTTAATGTAATAGAGAACAGATTGTTGGCATTTAGGGAGGTTCTCATAATTTGCTTGTTATACTTGAGCAAAGAAAATATGTGTATAAACCAAAGCTTAAAGAAATGAAGAAACAAGGGTAGTGCCAAATGTATTTCTGTTAGAGCAGTCAACATGCCACTATTAAATCTGGATCTTTTCCACTGCATGCAGTGTCAGAATGAATCAAAATTGTATGAAGGGAACAGTCTTTATACAAATCATATTTATAAAATATAAATTACATGTTTGTGTTGGATGAGGGGCAAAAAACAAATCCTCCAGACGCTATTACTAAAAGGAATCTGGACCACTCTCCTAATAAATTTAATATTTATGGCATATATTTCTGGTCTACTCACCTTTTGAAATTATACCCCAGCTATTGAATTTTTTATTTGAGAATGACTGAAATATCAAAGAGATTTTTTTTATTCAAATCATGTTGGCACAACTGCATTCCTCTTCTTCACCCTGCGTTTATTCTTGTTTTTGATGTTTAGCAACGTATTTGAATGTTGATCAGGCTGTTTTTTGAAGAGGAAAATGTCAAAGGATTGGAATCTGATCGCAAAGAATTGTGTTTCACAGTTTCTGTAGTACACAATGCTTTCAACTATTATGACTGCACAAGGTGTAGAATTGCACTTTTTTATGGAACCATGTCAGATCAGAAACAATGCCACAGCGTAATTATTGAGTACATCAGGGCAGTTAGCTTGCTTTAGCACAAAGTAGACATTTTTCACTCATGCTGTGCAACTGTGAGAGAGGTATGCATAAACAGGTTGTCTCTCTGTGTGTGTGTGTGTGTGTGTGTGTGTGTGTGTGTGTGTGTGTGTGTGTGTGTGTGGCCCAAAGGTATGGGAATATTTTGGCTGCCAGCAGCTCATTATAGTAATGATGTTTTACAACAGGCAGTGAGACATAAATCTATAATCTCGCATGTTTAATTGGACTGTCAGTGGGACATTGTGCGATTGATTTCACTGTATTTAAATTAAATTACAACACAATAATACATTAAGAACGAAAACATTCTTGATCCTTTCAGAGTCACATTTCAACCTGGCAACATCCGGCATGACGCAAGTAAACGCTGCATATAGTAACAAAGTGACATCATGTGCCAACAACATAGAGTTAAATGCTTTAAGAAGTGGCTGACAGACAGTCTGTCTTTTTGTCTAGTTTTATCTTCTGCACACTGTTCTGTTGTGCGATATCAATATGAGATATTGCTCAGGTAAACATCCACATTCCTCACACCCTCAACAACCTCAGATAATATAAGGATCCTCTGCCCTTAGAATACAAACTCCTTGTATGGTGTGAGGCTATATTTAATTTTCAGCTTGCACAGAGCATGATGTAACATAGTGTTATATGTTATAGAATTAAGCTTCCATTTATTTTACATGCTTTATTTTTTGTATTGCTAATTTTACCTTTTTATTTGTCATGGGGGTTACCACTAAATATGTCACATTGCAGAAAGCCATATATAGTTGTGTATTGAGTGTCTCTATAAAGTGGTCTCTGTCATTTAAGGTTGTGTTTTATGTGTCTGTGTAGCTGTAAGCAGTGTGGTAGTACCCAGGACTGGTCATCCTGAGGGGGCAAAGCAGCAGAGGAGCAGGACTCACTCTGAACCCATCCCTCTACAGAACCGCATGGCCATGTACCAAGCTGCAGTCTCAAAGCAGGACATACTAGGCTCCTCCAACGGGGTACAAAAGCTCGCGCATATGCATACACAATACAGTTCAACAGGTTGAACGCAGTGTTTATCAGTGTGATTCAAATCATGCAAAAACAGCTGGAAATTGCATTAAATCTGTTTTGCACAAATCCTTTTTTTAATATATTAATAATAATAATAATGATTATTATTATTATTATTAATATTGTTAGTGGCTGTAGTAGTAGTAGTATTTATTTATTAAATATGTATTATTAAATATAATATGATGATTATTACCATCATGTTAGCAGTTGCAGTTAAATTAATCTTTCTGCGTCCTTGGAAGGAATGCATTAAAAATAGTTGCTTTGCATATGAATATACTGTCTTTAGTTTGTAAAAGTCGTTTAATACCATGCAGTTAAACAGCTGTGAAATCAGAACATGCAAGAGAGAAACAGAGAACACGAATTTAGATGAGTAATTCATTCATTATTATCATTATATATCTCTTTCCTATACTGTGCCATAAGACTGCTATTTGAATCTTTGCTATTATCCCCAAATCCTTGCCATCTTTTTTCTAAGGAATATTTCCCAGACCTGCTGTTATTGCTCTCGAATATTTTGCCCTTTTCTCTGCTACCATTTGCTAAACATGTGACATGGCAAACACAGATGGCCTTAAAATAATGACCTTAGTCCTAATACATAACATTTAAATGTGTTTTGAGGTTAAAGCTGATATCTTTGTTTTGTGAGTGAAATCCGATGACAATTGATCACTGTGGTTATTGCATATCTCTATAAAAACCTACTTCATACATTGTACCTCTGCCCCTAGAAGCTTTAATTTCACTATAGACCATCTCTGCCCCATATAGAGCATCGCTGCTCCAAATGGTCACGTCTAATCCTTATAGATCACCTCTAGACACATACAGGTTCCATATACCGAGTATAGACCATCACTTCCACTATAAGCCATCTCTGCACCCTACACATCAACTCTTTCCACTATTGGCCATCTCTGCCCCTATATAACACCTCTACCCCCTACAGTCCACCACTGCTACTACAGGTTACTTCTGCCCTCTATAGGCCACCTCTGCCATCTAAAAGGTATTTCTGCCACAAACAGGCCATCTCTGTCCCTACCGATCACCTCTGCCCTCTATGGGCCACCTCTCCCCTATGGGCTCACTCTGCCCTCTACATACCACCTTTGCACAATAAATGTTTTATTCTGATCAACTCTTAACTTTTGAACTGATCAGTTTATTGAAATTAAAATAAGATTGGTTTTTAAGTCTGTTAGCAGATGGTGACAAAGAAAAAAAATTAATTGATTTTCTTTTTGTATTAATCTTTTTCTGTTTATGTCCACTTCACTAGGTCATGAAGGAAACTGATGTCTGCTCTGTGCCTGGGGGACTGGCCAGCATTCGCAGACAGTTTGAGAGTGAAGAAAAGTCATCCACTCGCACAGTTACACAGTTTCAGTACACACAGAGATCTATGCAGGTGATTGAGGATAATTTCCTAACAGATTGTACACAGCCACAGTATGGGATAAAGAGGATATTAGCAATGGCTAAAAAAAATATTGAATTTATTTCAGAATTCTAATGATAAATGTCTATAAAAAATGTATCGGGATAAAGTACTGAAGATTCGTTCCACACAAAGCTTTTTAGTATTCACAAATGCTAATTGCATGCAGGCAGCACCTGTGTGAATGACTAGCAGTTAGAGCTAGAAAATGTAAAAGCAGGCTCAAGAGACTTAAATCCTGTAAAATCCTAGCCTGCCTATCCAAATTCAAGCCAGCCATCCACACCAGTGCTTTCTTCCTGCATGCCCCACACCCTGCAGCGTTCGACATGCCGCTCTAAAGAAAAGATAAGGCTGAATACAGAACGAGAGTGGAGTCTTTAAAAGCTGCTTTCACTTCTATTATTTTCACAAATGCAACAACAGGAGCTAAAGTGCTCTGGGAATTGAAATATGCATTTCTGCCAGTTTGTCCTGTTTTGTCTCACTCTGTGTGAATTAATGTGAGCCTGAAAACAAATTATACTGTTTATTTATTCACAAGCCAGATCTGTAGGCTGATGGTGACACTCTTAGAATGGAGATTTCATTCAGATTTGCACAATGTCACTGCAGCATGCCTCTCATTAATGAAGGACCATCTCTATTGTTCTTGTTGATGCACACTATTAGAACATTAATTAGTCTTGCTTGAATTGATCGTTGACGGAATAGGAGTTACTCCTAATTATCTGTGGATTAGTGTAGGATATTTTTGCTGTGAGCTGTTTAAAAGAAAAGAGAGAGAGAGAGAGAGAGAGAGAGAGAGAGAGAGAGAGAGAGAGTTCGGACTCATGGGAGAGAAAAAATAATGTGTTTTGAGATAAGCAGATTCTATGCATCGATCAAAATTAAGACTTCCTATAAAATATAGAGATTTGCTTTTTATGTGAGAACCAGAAGGGTGCTGTGTGTGTGTGTGTGTGTGTGTGTGTGTGTGTGTGTGTGTGTGTGTGTGTGTGTGTGTGTGTGTTCAAGTACAATTTTATATTGTATCTATTTATTTAAAAGTACCATTTACCAGCTCCAACTCATTGATCTTGTGTTTGAGAGTTTAAGGCACATCCCTAAGCTGGTGCTGTATGGATTCTGGCAGGGTTAAACAGACCAAATGCAAAATAACTGACTAAATATTGTCTAATTTGTGCTATTATAGGCACACTCCCTGTTTGGCAAAGCCTTTGTGTACTCATTATAGCTATTTGTAAATTGTCAATTAAACACAATTTCTCTTCTTTGTATAATACTATTTCTATTTCTATTTCTATTTCTCTCTCTCTCTCTCTCTCTCTCTCTCTCTCTCTCTCTCTCTCTCTCCGTGTGTGTGTGTGTGTGTTTATTGGCAAAAGTTTGTGGACACAGTAAGTGTGGTATGCTTTTTGAGCATAACATTCCAAGTTTAGTGCCAACTTGATCTTGTAATTTCCTCCACTCTTTTAGACTTTGAAGTATGATTATGGACATTTGTGTTCATCAGCCACAAGGGTGTAAGTAAAGTCAGGTAGTGATGTAGGGTGAGGAGACCTGAGGTGCAGTCAGTGTTCCAATTCATCCCATAGGTGTTTAGTAGGGTTGAGATCAGAGCGCTATAGCAGGCCACTCAAGATCTTCCTCTTCAAAACATATCTTCAAAGAACTCACTTTGTGCACAGGGGGCATTTCCATGCTGGAACAATTTTGGGTTTTTGAGTTGAAATGAACACAAAATGTAATTATACCGTATCCAAAGACGTCCTAAACAATTGTGTGCCTGCAGCTTTGTGTTAACAGTTTGGAGAAGAACCACATATGGCAGGAAAGGTCAGGTGCCCCAATACTTTTGTCCATATAGTGTATGTCTTTGCATACATGTTGACATCATTAGAGATACTGCTTATTGAGCATATGTACCCTCTCATCCTACATATGCTCCATAAGCAGTATCTCTAATGATAACTGTACAGAACTGTTTGGCGTGTTTGCCACTCAATCAACCATGAAAAGACAGATTAAATATATTACATCTCATTTTGGAGATGGTTTTCTTCTGACAGTCCTAAGCAACCTTGAAAGTTGCGTTAACTTAAACAACTCAAATTTATTGCCCTCCCTTTAAATAAAACATACGTCTTTTCCCTCTACTACTCCAAGACATAATATATATTGTGATTTTCTAGTAAAAAAGGTGTAATTTGTAATGGCAGTGATACAACCAATACTTTAATAGTTACATAAATTGCAGTAGAACCGTTCAACACTGATTGTGGGTTTTGGGACTAAATGTACTTTATGTTTTAGAGCTTTAGCTAAATTATAATTATTACACATTTTGAACAGGTTTCACACCAGACTATTCAGCAAGAAGTGGCCTCTAGTGTTGAAAACCATCATGAAGGAAATGGTGAGAATTTATTACATTGATTCTTAGTGTTACATTGTTTATACAGTTTTCAAGTTTTGTTATATAAAGCATGGATTTTCTTTTTGAAGATTTTATTACACACACACACACACACACACACACACACACACACACACACACACACACACACACACACACATTTGATTATTTGATCATCAGCAAGTGTGACCACCTCTATAAAACTGAAGATTTTGCAATTTCCTAACATATACTATTTATGTCCATCTTACTGACCTGCTGCAATTGAACATAATTTAGCTTCAAAATGTTCTTTTATCTGTTTTTTTTAAGTAACACTTACTTTTCAAGCCGTTTCTTTGCCCCAGTTTTAACTTTCTTTGAGATGTATTACGCCCATTAAATTTAAAACTGCCTTCTTTTTTCCTCAAAATAGTACATTTCCTCAGTTTATCTTCATGAGGATTATGGTGGATGTGGCACCTAGCCCGGAAACACTGGGCATGATGTACCTTCAGTGGGACCCCAGTCCATTTTACGTTTACATTTATGGCATTTGGCAGACACCCTTATCCAGAGTGACTTACAAAATCCATCTTGTGGCATCACACATACACAATCACTCCTGCCTGGGGCAAATTTTTAACATCCAATCCACCTAACAGCATGTTTTGAACTGGTGCAAAGAACGCAGAGCACATGAAGGAGAGCCACAAAGGCAAAGGGAGGACATGCAAAGTGCAACACTGACAGTAACCTGAGATCAGGATTGACTTCAGGGATCTGTGTCACCAACCCATGCTAGAATCACAATTATCTATTTAGAACAGAGCGTCCTCAAAAATAAAAGTATTCCCCCCAAAAAAATCATTTGGGAACCAAAATGCTTGAACTCTATTTTGGATCCCATGTAATATGCTAAACTGCTTCAATGTAAACAACGTATCCCATTGTGGCTACTTGTCTTTTTGTAATACTGCAGTATGCTATAACAATTAGCACTGTGTAAACTAGGATCATTTGAAACTGTATGAATGGAACATTTCCATATTCATGCATATTCATGGATACTTTGAATTCCTTTTATAAGCGTGAAGGTGAAGAGCTGCTAGTAGCTTCTGACAGAATAGTCATTTATTTATCAATGCTTTTTCATTTATTTCTGCAATCAGTATTAATTTAAAGTATATGATGTATATGATTGCAGAAGAAGAGGAGTATTATCCAAAACTCTCAGCCAAAGAACTGGCACGGCAATTTGAGAAAACCATTGAGGAAGCTGCTCCAAGTAAAAAACATAAGGTAATTACCCATTATTATATATATTTTCCTCAATTCACGCTGGGGATATCACATGCACTATGTACACAATAATAACCAACCATCATAGTACTGATAACATTACTTTTTTTTTTTTTTTTTTTTACTTTTTTTACTTTTACAAAATTATTATTTTTTTTTTTTTACTTGATTGCTCAATCATATCAGATATTTCAAGTATGATGAAAATGGGCTCTAGTACCTCTGCTGAATAACACAATCAAATTTTCTTTCCCTGAAAAAAGATTGAACATAAAGTCAACCATTCCCAGCAGGCCTTGGATGTAAACATATCCCATCAGGTCTTTATGGGGGACATGTCTCTCCAATCAAACACAGTAGGAGCTTCAGGAACAGATTCAGGGCATTTAGAACTTGAACCATTTGATAATGATGAAGACCTGGATTACTTACCACCTCCACCACCAGACTTACTGGAGGATTTCTTTGAAGACACAAGTTTTCCAGAGCCCCCTGAAACACCACCCCCAAAGAAGCACATAATTCACAAAGATCAATATAATAAACAGCGAGAACTACTTGAAGTAAAGCGTCTGTGCAAGCACATTCACCCTGATTTTAGGAAAGAGCTTGTGCAAGATTTACATAACGAGGTAAATGAGATGGACACGGATGAAGAGTTGGTAGGTGAAGTTCAGGATGCCATTCACCAGTTTGAACACACTAGTAGCAGCCCTACCAGGAGCCTAGAGAGAGAATATCTGGAATGGGATGAAATCCTAAGAGGAGAGGTACAGTCTATGCGCTGGATGTTTGAGAATAAACCTCTTGACTGCATTAAAAAATTTTCAGATGATGATGAGGAGGAAAGCAAAAATGTAGTTCAACAAGAAATTATAGCTGGAGGTGATGTTAAAAACACTGCTCTTTTGTTTGAGCCCATGTTAGAGCTAGACCCTATTTCCCCTACAAAGAAAGCTTCTTACAGTGAAATAGGTAAAAAAGATGTTCGGACAGCAGCCTGGTTATTTGAAACGAAGCCGATGGACTCATTAAATAAGATGCATGATGATGGTGAGCAAACCAAAGAGGTTGTCTTCACACAAGAAGCAATGCATGGTAATGTGAAATCTATGCAGTACATGTTCGAAAATCAGGGAATAAATTCTGATACTGAAACCATGGATGAAAATCACCTCCTAAGTCTGAAATCTGTCATGGAAGAGATTAAAGGTAATGTGAAGATAACTGTCTGGCACTTTGAGACACAGTGCATGTGTGTTTTACGGGAGCACTCAGGTCAAATAGTGGAAATTACCTGTGTTCGGCGTGAAGAGACAGAGAAAGGTGATATCAAAACATCACGATGGCTTTTTGAGACACAGCCTTTTGACAAAATCAGCAAAGACCTTTCCGAAGTTCGGCTCATCTCCAGTATTTCGTTGGAAGACAGCATTAAAGGTGATGTAAAAAGAGGAAGATGGTTATTTGAAACAGAAAAGCTAAGCTCTTCAAATGAAGAGTGGGAAAAGGTGCTTAGACAACAGAAAGAGGAGATTCTTGGGGCTGACGTTCGCAAACAATGTATGGTATTTGAGACTCAGCCCATGGATACTCTAAAAGATGACTCTAACTCTAGACCCATCATGACTGAAATCCTTGGTGGTGATGTACAAACAGTAAAACATTTATTTGAAACAGCACCATTAGAAGAATTAAAAGAACTGCCAGAGGTGGGGAAGCTGAAGAAAAGAGTGGCAGCTGATGAAGACAAAGGGGACCTACGACATCAGAGATGGATGCTGAAGAATCCG
Source organism: Silurus meridionalis (assembly GCF_014805685.1). Lineage (NCBI taxonomy): Eukaryota > Metazoa > Chordata > Actinopteri > Siluriformes > Siluridae > Silurus > Silurus meridionalis. The sequence continues at coordinate 19,584,247 of NC_060886.1, forward strand.
ATTCTAGAGGACATACAAAATGAGAATGATGGGCTTGGCAAACTAAAGAAAATAGTGGCTTTAGAAGAAGAGAAAGGTGATGTAAAACATCAAAAATGGCTTTTTGAAAACCAGAAACTCGAAGATATCCAAGAGGAAAAGAAGGAAGTAAAGAAAATTATTAACATTGAACAGTCAGATGAAGAAAGCTACAAAGGTGATGTGAGGGGGAATTGCTGGGTATTTGAGACCCAGCCTATGGACACATTAAAAGACTTTTCAAATGCCAGATCTTTGAACACTGAAGAAATTGTTGGAGGGGATGTTCAAAGTGCCAGACATTTTTTTGAAACTGTTCCACAAGATGAGTTGAAGGAACTTGCTGAAGTAGGGAAACTAAAAAAATGGATGACAACTGAAGAGGAGAGGGGTGATGTTCAGCACAAGAAACTGGTTTTCGAAAGTCAGCCACTAGAACAAATTAGGGATGAGAAAAGAGAAATAACTAAAACAGTGAATGTAGAGGATATTGAAAAAGTGGATGTAACAAATTACATGCAAATCTTTGAAACATATGATATGAGCAGATATGATGAAAGTCAAAAGATTCAAGTTGAAGGTGTGACTAAAGGCTCTGTACAATCCAACAAAGAGCGTTTTGAATCTTCACCAGTTTATGCCATGCAGGATAGCTCAGGCCACTTTCATGAAGTGAAAACTGTGTGCCGTGAAGAGATTGTGAAAGGAGATGTGAAAACCTGTAAGTGGATGTTTGAAACCTGCCCTATTGACCAGTTTGATGAAAGTATAAGCAAGTACCAAGTCATTAAAGGGATTACTCAGCAAGAGGTCGAAACAGGTACAGTCAAAACAGCTAAATGGCTTTTTGAAACACAGCCTCTTGATGCCATCAAGTACTTCAGCAACATTGAAGATGAAGAGTGTGTTATTAAAGAGACAAGTGATATAGTGAAAGGTGATGTAAAGACCTGTAAATGGCTATTCGAGACCAAACCGATGGATGCGCTGTATGAAAAGACTGAGCTCAATAGTGAAAATGGAAATGCAGAGGTTCATAAAGGTGACGTTAAAACCTGCACCTGGCTTTTTGAAACTCAAGCGCTTGATACCATCCGAGATGAGTCTGAGAATGTATTGCAGGCATGCACTGTAAAACAAGAAGACATTCATGGAAAAGATGTGCGCACAGCTTGCTTCCTCTTCGAAACCGAGAATATTGAAAACATCACTGGAGAGGACTTATGCACTTTAAAGCAGGTAACTGGGATTGATATTCAGTCTGGAGACGTATCACGAATGAAATACATATTTGAGAACCAGTCTTCTGATGTCATGACCTCCACCTCGGAGGAATTCATGCAGCAGCTGAGGTCAGACCAGGCTGAGGACATTAAAAAAGGAAATGTAGGAGACTGCAAATGGCTATTTGAAAACCATCCAATAGATACAATCAATGAGAAGCCAAATGAAGTACAGGAGATGCGCACTGTAACTGACATCCAGGGAGGTAATGTGGATAAGGGCCGATTCGTTTTCGAGACCTGCTCCTTGGATAAAATCCAAGAGATCTCTTCTGAGTCAGAGGTGAAAAAACTACAGAGAATAACCTGTGAGGATGAAGAGAAAGGAGATGTTAAAAATTACACAATGATGTTTGAAACTCAGCCACTTTATGCCATCCAGGACAAAGACGGATATTACCATGAAGTGACCACACTTACCAAAGAAGAGATACTGAAAGGGGATGTAGTAGGAGCACAGTGGTTATTTGAAACGAAGCCGCTTGATTCCTTTAGAGATACTGATGAAGTCTACCTAATCAAAGCAGTTACTGAAGAAGATGTTATAAAAGGTGATGTCAATTCTGCTAGATGGAAATTTGAAACCCAACCTCTTGACAAAATTACTGATCACAGTCAAATCATTGCCAAAACTGTGAAAGACATTGAAGGGGGTGATGTCAAGGCAAACAGAGAGCGCTTTGAATCTGACTTGATGTCACAGAAGTTAGTCCGTACTGTTAGCATGAGTGAGATTTATAAGGGCGATGTTAGGGCAGCTAAGTGGATGTTTGAGACTCGCACCATTGATCAGATCCATGGGGAAAACTTAGAAAACCAGATGGAGACAGTTGTTGTGGAAGAACAGGTCAAAGGAGATGTAAAACAATCTGTGTGGTTGTTTGAGAAAAATCCACTCAATAGCATCAACGAAAATGGGGAGCCTAAGCAGCTCATCCGTGAAGAGATACCCAAGGGAGATGTGAAAACAACAACTTGGCTTTTTGAAACTACTCCATTTTCTGACTTCAGTGCAAACAGTGAAGTGAAAACTGATATCACTGGTAAAAGTATAAAAGAAACTCTTAATGAGCTATACAGTCACAGAATGGTAGAATCCAAAGGGATTATAATAGAGACTGATGAGATCGGGGATGTGCGCATGGCTAAGTATAATCTAATGAATAAAGAGCCCCCTGAGATTCAGAAGGAAGAAATCATCAAAGGAGACTTGCAGAACATCATGATGAATCTCCTCAGCAGGCAAGAGACAAAAGAAAAAGGAATTGTTATCAGTGCACAGGAAAGAGGAAATATCGGTAGCACTGTAGAACAGCTGTTCAACCAGGAGTCTAGCATTAATGTAGAAAAAGAGGAAATTATTCAAGGTGACATTCAAGAAGCCATAAACAACCTACTAAAGGAAGAGAGCATGGGCAAGCATGGCATTCTTGTTCAGGAGGATGAAAAAGGAGATGTTTGCCTGACTATCTATTCTCTTTTAAATAAACAAGAGAACGCCAGTATTGAAAAAGAGGATGTGATCAAAGGGAATGTGAAAGGCTGTCTAGAAAAACTTTATAATCCTGACGCAGAAGAAGTTGTTAAAATTAAGATAGATGACACAGAAAAGGGAAATGTAAACTTTTATTCAACTTGCATTGAGTCAGGGGCTCTGGATTATCTGAAACAGCTACAAACAGAACCTGATGAGATAGAAATAAATAAGCAAGAAAAGGAGGACATTTTGGTTGGTGATATTAGAGGAACAAAACAAAGCCTTATGCACAATCAGGCTCAAATCTGTCGTCTTGTAGATAAGGAACATATTGTGCCAGGGGATGTCTTCAATGCAGTCAAAGTTTTCATGACAGAGCCTTCAAATGAACATTTCCATAAAGAGGAAATAGTAGGAGGTGATTTAAAAGCCACTCTGAACTCACTGACACAGTCTATAAATCAGTCTGTTGTTCTGGAGAAAGAGGAGATTGTAAAAGGTGACATATCCACTGCCCTCAAGTCTCTTCAAGATGCCCAAGTGCATCCTAAAGAGGTAGAAAAGTCTGAAATCATCCCTGGCAACATTAAAGGTGCATTGAAATCACTGAAAGACTTGGCTACTGCTAAAGTTGAAATTGTTATTGAAGATTTAGTTCCAGGTGATATTAAAGGCACATTAAAATCTCTGGAGGATGCCAAACATGCAGTGAAGGAGATAGAGAAAGCTGAAATTTTAAAGGGTGACGTTAATTCAGCCTTGCAAAGTCTAAAAGAGGCTTCTAATGAGCGAAAGCTTTACCAGCAAGAGGTAGAAGTCCAGGGAAATGTAAAAGGGGCAATTCAGCTGCTACTAGAACCTCCTTCAACTCCCAAAATGCAACGCAGGGCCAGCACAGAGGGTGACGTGAAGCTGTCAATTAAATCACTGTATGAGACAGAAGAGCAATCGCAGTCTGAGAAAGAAGAGGTGATAAAAGGGGATGTTAAAGGTACAATAAAATGCTTGCTAGAGACAGCACAACGAGCAAGCCCAACGATTCCCAGAAAAGAACCTATAAGAAAAATGAAGGTTTCCAAAGCAAAAATACAGTCTTCTTCACATAAAGATGATCAGACACCTACCACACCAGTGAGGAATTTAAACAAAACAAGTAAGGCCAAATCAATGCAAAGTAAATCTCAAAAGAAAAATACACTCATCAATCAAAACACACCTAATACGCAGGATTTAAATACCACTGTGCTGGAACACAAAACAATATTACAGACTCATGAGGTTAAAACTTTAAAGACTGAATTTCGCAACCTCAAGACAAACCTTAAAGGTATGATAAAATCAGATAAAACCAAAGAGGTTCCTGCACTATCTCTCCAAGCTCCTGTGCCTGAGCCTGACTTTCCTGCTCCTCCAACTCCTCCTCCAGATTATGATAGCTTTTTCTTTCCTACCCCTCCTCCCATTATCCATGGTGATAATGACCTTCCTCCACCACCTAGTCCTCTTCTTTGTGACTCGATAAAATCAGATCCTGAACATTTACCTCCCCCTCCTACTCCACCACCTCCTCCTGCAACTGAACAAGAGTTCCTTCCCCCTCCTCCAACTCAGATGGAGCTAGACCTCATTCCCAATATAACACCAACAAAGCCTAGCAAAATGACAGTAAAACCAGTCAAAGCTCCGGTTCTATGTAAAGTGCCAAAGCTGGAACCGGTCATATATCTTGATAATATGGAAATGCATTCCAAATCAGCTCCGCAAGAACCTACAAAAAATGAAACTGTGAAAAAAATCAGTGTAGAACAGACAGAATGTATAGTTTCATTGGTCCCATCTACTCTGGTTTCATCTGAGATCCAATCATCTATTTCAGTGAAGCCACCTGAGTCCCCACATCCTGCCTTAGGTCTCATTCCTCCGGATTCATCACCGACACCATCTCTGATAAGTAAGTTCAAAACTCCATTAATTAAAGCTGAGCAAAAATACAGACATCAACAAAAGGAGAGCCACACTTCATCCAGCTCACCAGCTTTTGAAATTGACATGCATGAGTCTGTCAGTACAGCCCTTGAAATGCTTTCCTCAGGAGGCAAGAGCACTGTACATTCTGAAAAGGGCATACCATTTGATTTCCCTCAAGAGAAAACAGAAAATAATGTGACTAAATTAACATCAGACTCAGAGGTATATGATTCATCCAAGAATGCAACACATTTAGAAGCTCCACCAAGCAACCCTTTAATCTCTACCACAAATAAAAAATCTCCTTCTGAATCTGTGCTTATTTCCTCAGATAAACAACCCATAATCTCTAATCAGACATCTCAAAGCTCTTTGGTTCAACATCAGACCACATCTACCACATCTAAAAAGAGGAAAAAATATCGATCCTTGACGACTAGTATTCAGCAAGTGACCTCTACTTCTGTTAAACAGACAGAGATGGTTATCAGCAACTCTGCTCAGGTAACTGCAAATGTGCTTGCACAAGGTGCAACTGTCTCTACAGATGATTCTGTGAGCAGTGCAATTGGGATAGAAAGTGTCCAGAAACAGATTGTAAATAATAGTTTGGCTCAAAAATCTGCAGTCCAAGAAAGTAAGAAAATTCCTGCAAAATCAGGGCAGAAAAAGACATCTCTTGATCAGGGCAGCTCCGCACAGTTAACAATGGACACTGATATTAAAGAAGCTGAGCAAAAGGTTCAGAAAGCAAAAAAAGTCCGAAAGAAAGATGAGGGCACTGAAAAAAAGCCAGCAGCTCAAAATCAAGTGGTAAAGGTGGCACCAGAAAATGTTCAGGTGACAGAGAACAGAGAGAGGAAAGTTACAGAGACAGAGATTAAAGTAGAAAAACAAAACACACAAAAGCAGGCTGAGGATGGTCTTGCCTCTCCAAAGAAAAAGAAGAGAGCTAAATCCAAGAAAGATAAGGACACAGCTCAACAAGCCCAGGGGCAAACACAATGCAATAGCACTCTTCCCCTGCCTGCCCTCTCCTCAGAGGTAAAATCTCCAGTTTTGACATCTAATCAGAAACAAGAGCAATCTGCAGTGGTGCAGGCCCACAAAACCATTCAAGGAGAACACATTGTGGTCCACAAAGAGAGCACCATTACAGAGAGTAAAGTTCAGCAAAGTTTGCTGCAACAGGGCACTATGGTAAAGACTCAGAAACAGGCCAAGATCTCTCTGAAAAAAAACCAAGCTGACAGCCAACAGAAATCTAAAGATGAAAGCATAAATGTGACAGGGAAGCTGACACAAAAGACTTCTACGACTTTGACAGAGAGCACAGAGGCATTACAAAGATGGGCAGAAGCTCAGAAGTTGCTGTCTTATATCTCAGAGTTACAGGAAGTCACAGAAAATATGGACTCTAAGAGTGTGAAGACATTACTCAATGAAATCCCAGAGTGGTTTATTGAACCAGAGGAAAAGAATAGCTTGGTAAAAGCTGTAGAGGAAAATAATTTGGAGAAGCTAAAAACAATTGTAGCTCATGTACAAAATCTCGTTCAAGAAAAGGTAATGGATGTTGAAAATATTGTCACAACTACTGAAAAACATGAATGTGAACCTACATCTGAAAAAATGCATTCAGGCAAGATTTCAAAAATCACTATAGACTCCAAAAAAGTTGAAAAGAAAGCAGAGGGGAAAAAAAATACTCGTGAAAGTCGTAAGCAACAAGGCAAAAATCCTCTTGATCCCAGATCACCATCACCTTCATTAAAAATGCGCTCACCTTCACCCACATTTATTACCATTGAATCGAAAAGAAGAAGTGAATCACCACAGAAAATAGTGCCATCACCTTCACCAAATCCACCTACTCCTCCGCCACGCCGGTCCGAAACACCTACGTCACGTTTAATAAGAGCTTCTCCATCACCAACTCTAGATAGAGCCAGCAGTCTAACAAGGCTCAGAGAAGCAACAGCTAAACTTTCTCGTGGACCTTCACCTGATCCTGCACATCATCCTGCGCCAGTCACTGAGAAAAAGTTTGAGAGTGTGGAAATTCCATCCACATTTTATTGTCATATTATTGCTGACTCTAAGCCTGCTGAGGATGGAAGGATTTTAAAACAGCGCAAAGACTCTGAATGTTCAGAAGAAGTGGTTAAACTTTCTCGCGGACCTTCTCCTAATCTTGCACATCATCCTGTGTCAGTCACTATGAAGAAGTCTGAGATTGTGGAAATTCCATCCATATTTCATTCTCAAGTCAAAAGTGATTCTAAGTCTGCTGAGGACAGAAGGACCCTAAAAGAGCATAAAGACTCTAAATGTTCAGAGGAAGCTGTGTCCAAAAAGGAGACATCAATTCGGCAGCGGGTTCAGGAAGTACAGAAAGACACCATTTACATCCCTGAGAAGTTAGGGCTGAATATGGAGGAAAGTGAAAGTCAAGTACCAGAGAACAAAGAAGACTTACTAGAGGTTGACTTTTCTGCATTGGTCAAAAAATTTGAGAGCCCAGATGCAAAGATAGACATTAGGAAAGAACCTACTGATGCCCTAGCACAATTTCGCATTGAAAGCAAAGCCCTGGCTAGACAAGACCAGGCAAAGAATAACAACAAGTTTGTAAAAGACAATTTTGAAATGACTGAGCAAAGCTCCTCTGTAAAAGTAGAGAGAAACAAACAGAAAGTGCAGATGTCAAGAGTAAGCAAAGTCACACCTCAAGATTCAAAGCTTGAACCTGAACAGACAGACGGGGAGATCTCTGAACAGACCTCAGCTCTGGCTCTGCTCAAAGATGTAATGCTGAAACAGTCAGTCGATCCATATGGAATTTCAGAGACAGAAAACATTACAGAGCATTACTCCACTGTCGATGAATCTGGCATGAAGATAACGGGGACAAGAAGCACCACCACCACATCTAAACAATCTGATAGGGTCTCAGAACATGTTCCATTCTCGTATGCCGATGCTGTAAAGAAAAAGGCCCCAGAGGTGACGGTATCCCCTGAGGCCTCTGCAGAAGAATTATTGAAAAAATTCCATGAGATGTGGACTGAGAGTGAGAGTGTGTTTAAAAGTCTAGGCTACAGTGTCTCAGGTGAGGGAACCTCTTAGATTAAACAAAGCGTGCCATTACTGACAAACATGCTAATATTGCATGAAAGGATTGGAAATTAACTGCAAGAATTGGAATCAATGCCTGCAAAACACATGCATGCTGTAAGTGTGTATCTAATGTATTGTACTTCTAGCATGAATATTCTCTTTAAATATACACACAGAATGTCACATACAGATTTATATGAATAAAAATGTAGATAATCAAAGGTTTAAACAAAGATATTAACTTAGCAACATTAGCATACACATTTTTACAGTGCTGTTGTTCCTATTTAAATCTTCAACATATCTATGTTCAGCTTTTTTGCCACATTGTAGTTCAATTATAGCACAATCCTCTTGGCAAATTGTCCTCACTTCCTCAAGGTAATTGGTAAGGGTCTCAAAAAGAAGCTCAGAATTTCAAAATTCATACATTTTAAATGAGATTAAGGCAGGTGTCTTATGGGAGTTTTGGAGTGTTTAGGACATTGTCATTTTGAAACATCGATCTTTTCGGCAAAGTCTGTTACTTGGCCAGTGAGATAAAGTTTTCCTCTAATATGTCCTGCAAAACAGCTCCATATTACGATGTTTCAGTATGTGTATAATGTTCTTGGGATCATACACACAACACTTTCATCAAATATGATGACCTAATAGTTTTTTTTCCCTTACCAGAGTATGTTTTGTACAGAACAATTTAATTAAAGCAAGATGTGTGTAAGGCACGATATTTGTAGAGGAATATGGGATACACAATATGAGATATGTAAATATGTAGATTGTCTCTGTTTAAAGTTATTCACAGTGTATATACAGATGATATAGAACTATGTAGAAGATAATCGAGGATACTCTGTGAACTACAATTATATACAGTTAAAATTTTCAAGACATGATTCAGAATGTACAGGTTGTTGCTTATTGTTTTCTGTGTAACTGCTGCTTTCAGGTTTCTGCAACTCTTTTCCAGTGGTTGCTGGCTTTTCTTATCATCCTTATGAAGAGTGAAAGATCATTCTGTTAAATTGTGAACACATGTCCAGAGAAAAATAGTTGTGGTTTCATGAACTTTCCACCTGCATATTATCAAACAGGTTGAACTGTCAAGGAGACAGTTGAAGATCTTTTGTTGTTTTGGCTTTGTGGCCTTTTCCTTTTAAGTCTTGTTTAATAATGTTGTCCCTGAAATCCTACTAACCATGTGAACGTATTTAATGACACTATGTGCAATTTCGCTTAGAATTATTTTCTACAGTATTTATGTTTAAAACCTGTTTATAGTTTATATTTATATGATTTATTTATGTAACATATACATACTATATACAGAGTACCTGAATAATTATTCTTCTGGCAATTTAGTTTTTTTTTTGGTTTAGTTTAGTTTAGTTTTTTTACATATTTTATCTTTGCTTATGCTTATAAATACATATTTTTTGTTAAAATTCACACGACAATTTTTTAAAAGTAGATATGGAATAGAGGGATACAGATTAAATAATAAAAATACAGAATACTTCCTCTCACTGTATTAATGGTTGACAACTAATTGGGCTGCTGCATGTAATGCATCTGTTTTCAAACTTTATCTCGCATAGCGTTGCTGTTTCAACATGCTCTCAGAGGTGACATTCAATATATAAATTGCATTATGACTGCATTAAAGACTGCAGCAAAAGAGCACACTTATTAGTTTAGCATTTTGTTTGCCGGTTAGTTGGAAGTGCCATTTTTAACGGCCTCCTTTATCTCCACCTCACTTTAATGGGACAAAGGGATATGATCAGTTTGGCAAAGAAACGCACAAAAAAAATCCGTTTTTTAATAATTACTTTCAGCAAACCTCAAAGAAAGACAACCAGAGAAGAGATAAAAGAGAGGAGGAAGAGCAAACAGAACCTCATTGAATCACACTATGATTGTGTAATATAAGCTTTTTTAAAAGCTCATTTTAAATGTAATTTTAAAACCTGGTTCTAATTTATGTATCAGGTCAGACCTGTAGCAAAACCATGGACGACAACAACAATTTAGAACTTAAATGTTTTTCTTTAGTAATTTTAAAGTACTTAAATTAATTTATGCCTTAAGTAATCATTGTAAATGTGTTTAAATGTGTAATTATTCTAATATCAAATAATACAATTTATAACACAAAAGATACATATGTATATTAACATCTATTTTTAAAAAAATTTATGTTTATGATTAGAAAGTTCTAGCTATAGGATATTTTACTCAATGAAGTCAGGTCATCTAGCACTGTGGATACCAAAGGCATAGAAAGCAAAATAACTTGTTTAAGGTTTAACTCAATTTGTATTGTTTATTTCTTTTTAGACGCGAGTTCCGAAGTCAGAGCTTTGCACGGTGTGTCGGAAGAGAGTGTATCCCATGGAGGGTCTGATAGCAGACAAAAAGAAGTTCCATAAATCCTGTTTCCTCTGTGAACATTGCAAAAATAAATTAAGGTATGCCATATTCCTGTTTAATGAATATATTTACTGAATATTTATTCTGTGAACTACAGAAATGCATCTAATTGCTATGATAACTGCAGCAAATACACAGAATGACTGAAGGTGATATAAGATGACATGATATGTGGACTTTTCCCCCTATAATAATAAACAGCCTTGGAAACTATGTCTCTCTTCATGGACATCTATACTGCCTGCCGCATTATAAGCAGCTCTTCAAATCTAAAGGACATTTTGATGAAGGATTTGGACAAATGTCTCAGAAAGAATTGCTGAGTGGAGTACATTTAACGAATGCCATTTCTGAAGATCACGACTGGAGATATTCCCTTTCACAAAGCAGCTTTGGTTCTGTGTCAGACATCTATGAAAAAGAATCTAAGGTACAAGCAAAATCTGATCAAATCCCCCCAATATTCAATAAAAGTTGTTTTTTGTGGCCCCCTCATTTTGACCCGCCAAAGAAGACCTTTACCATGGACCAAGACATACAGTTAGTAAAACCAGTGTGGCCTCCCAAGAGTGAGTCTCCAAAGTCTCCAAAACTCCAACGACGGAAAACATCACAGATAAATATGCTTTGTTCATAAGACAATAAGGCTGGGTGCAGCTCATATATGTTTAAATCTGCACAAAAGAAGAAGTAAATGATTAAAGGAATTACAGAAAGTCGAAAAACAGAGTATTGAACAATGTGAAGAAGTGAGAATTGAGAACAAGAGAACAATCTCTGATGACACTGAAATAGTAATGAAAGAAAAGTGGATGATGTGGATGTAGAAAGATTGGTGAATAATGGGGATGTAATGATTAAGAGTGACGTCAATGCAAGTTCTGTGAGTTGAAAGAATGAAATTGAATGTTAAAGGATATGAAATAGCATAAATTGACTATTTGAATGTAAAAAACAAGAAAGTAATAGCGTACAAATTCATAATACAAACTGCAGTTAAACATCATAGAAATTAAAAGATGATTTGATCAGATATAGAATGAGATGAAAATTTAATAAATAACGAGGTGCCATATGTAAAGGTCTCTGTATGTGCTGCTAATGCATGAATCCTTAATTCTTATATGAGAATTATAGCACATTGTCACGGTACTTAGCAAAATATTCTGTAAAGCTTTTTCCCTTTCACACTGTCCATGGAGAGAGTACAAATATAATTTTATCTTTTACAATTTGACCCAACAATTTTTGTATTCTGTCTAGATTTTATCATGACTGTTTCTCCCTATGATCATGCATTTGGAAGCACCTGGGGTGCATTCTAACTGAGTACATACTTTTTCTTATGTAAATGTCATATCTAATTGGTATTTGTTTATTTTGTTCACTGGTGTCCTACTCTAAAGAGAAAATATTTTTAAATGGACATTTTAGAATAGTCTTTGTACAAGAGCATTCCTGATCGTTTATTCAGGTCAGGCTGGTTCATTGGTGCATCTTGCAAATTTATTGATCTAAGAAAATTAAACAGCTCTAATAGTCAATGCCTATGTTGTTTATTAATTTATTTGTATTGTTTTTATTAATAAGATATTTTCATCTGTTCATTCATCTTTAAAAAGAACTTTATCCTAAGAACACTATTGTGTAGATGCCATGATGAAGCTCACTCACACGCTTCCTAGGCACACACTTTTTACCAACTAATTCAGACATATGGGAAATTTGGCATTGCCAGTCCACTTAGGAAGAAAACCAGAAACCTTAGAAACCCATGAAGACACAGGAAGAACATTTTAAACTCTGCACACATAGTAATCCAAGCTCAGAATTGGACCCAAGAACTTGGAACCGGGAGGGAGCAGCAACACTCACTGTACCAAAATAGCATCTCCCAGATTTTAAATGTACATATAATACATATAACATAAATGTACATAATATTTTACTAAGAATTTCAGCTTATTTGTAGTCTTTTGTAGAAACCTCTTTTAATTGTTCACATTTCATATTGTGTTCAATTGAAATTGATGATGTCTCCATAGAGGCTAAGTTCATTCGGATTTTAGGAATAATCAGCCGGTGTAATAGAACCCTATCCATTTTGATTTCAACTTTTTGTTGCATTTGCTTACAATTCAATCGTTTCTTTCTGAGTACAGTTCATGTTCAATAATCTTCCATTTCGAGACCATATGAACTGTCTTTATTCTTTCATAAGCCCTCCAAGAGCACAGTCTGAGCCAAAACCCATCTTTCATTAAGTGGCTGTCAGGTTGGAGTACACAGAGTTGGTTATCACATAGACCCAAGATTGTATGAAAACATGTCTTTGTTAGATTGCTTGGTGACAACAGTTCTAGCTGTCGCCTTTTGGGGAAAATTTTTAATTTTGCTTAATTAGTTCTATTCAAAGCTCCAATTAAACCACAGGAATTAATTGTAGGAAATGATTAGAAAATCAGGATAAAGTTTCCTAAATCATATTTTTTTATGATAGTAGGTAGAATACAATGCAGTTTCCACTCAAGACTTACAATCGTGTGCAACATTATTACAGATAATTATTCACCAAAAACAGTCATGTAATATACTTGTTTCTTATACTTTAAATAAAAAAGAAACAGGACTAACTACTATGTTAATTCCAGTCACAGCTAATTGGACTGAAGTTATTAAAGACACAATCAGGCAGCTTATGTTATTATAGAATTCTCCTCAAAATGTATTCTGTTTCACTTTATATTAAGCGTGACTGTGAACAGTTAACAGCACATTCGCAAGGATTGAATCCACATAGACATGGGAGAACATCTAAAGACAATAAAAACAGACAGTAGCCTGAGTTTAGGATCAAAACCAAGGACAGTGAAGCTGTAAGGGTGCAGAACTATTATGGTTTGCTTGACTTAATCCACTACATCTCACAGGGATATACACAAAGCATACTTCCATCTCTCTGTTTTTGGTGATTTTGAGATAAATACAGTTACTTTTATTGTGTTTCTGTAGCTAAGGTAAATCCACTGATGGGTGGTTTCGCCCTTTAGCTTCACTATTTCTCTGACAAAAAGTCATTACCAGTCTTCTTGATGAGGATGTGGGGTTTTGGACTTCGAGCACTGGGAACTCCAACGCTGTGCCTTTTACTAACATCTGATATGTTTTGTCCTTGTGGTGGTCTGAGGCTAAACAAGTCAAGCAGGATGAAGTACAACATTTGTGTACTTGAAAAAAAGTCAGTCAAAATCTTAAAAATATAATTCAAAATATTATTGGAGTAAAATACTCATTTTATATTTCAACTTGAGTAAAAAAAAAAAATAAAAAAAAGAAGCAATTGCTAGTATCAAAAGTAAAATTAGTGATCTATGAGAACTTTATTTTAATAATTTATTCAACTGCAAATGTCCCCTTCTCCTTCACACCATTTTCTTTTTTCAAAAATGTCATGATCACCTGCGGCCTCATGACAGGTGATCCACTCCTGCAGTTTACTGTATGTATTCATTAAAACGAATTGGAAATGTTTTCCTGAATTGAAGTTTAGTAACACGCAAGATATTATGCATTAAAATGCAGTAAAGTAAAGATTTCAGAAAACAAAGATATATGTTACAGATATATTTGCAATATATACTTTAAGTACAGTAAAGCAGTAAAAAATACTAAGTTAGTGCCTACCACATCACTAGACACAAGTAATAAGTAGTGTGAAACTGTTAACTTGTGGCTCAACTATTCCTTTAAGGTGGTGACCTTGCTGACGTCACAGATGTCCTCACTGTTAGGTTTGCCTGTGTCTCCTAATTAGATTAGTGCAGGTTAAGCTGAAGCCCTCTTCTGAACTCTTCACCTCACCTGCATAGAAGCAAACATTGGTACAATTAGGCGCGATCCCTTCATGAATTAATAGCACAATGACAAAAGTAATTACTTCTGTAGTACAATAAACTTTAATTACATATAAAATCAATTCTTTAGTTATAAACTCATTCCCTTTTTTTGGTATAATGTCACACTTTGGTAATGAAGCTAGTTCTTTTCTAAAATACTTCTTTGAATTACTTCACATCGCCAATCAACCTTGCTATGCAAAACAGCTAAGGTTTCCGAGCAGCGGATTGGCCGCGAAATCTTGAAAGGCGACTCCGATTGGTTCAGGTTCTTGTGAAGGGCGAGGCGCGCGCGCCGCGCTATCAGCATTCCTCGCGCGCAGCGGTCTGTCGTTTCGAGATGCCGAACGGAGCGCAGGGCGCCATAGAGAGCGGCTTCGCTTGCCTGATCTCTCCGGTAAATGGGGTTTCTGATTTTTTTTTTTTTAAACCGCTGTAATGACTTGAACGCACTTTCCTGCAGGTGAAGGTATGCTGTGCAGTTGAGCTTTTTCAAATATGGTAATGACCCGCTGTAATTTGAGCTTAGACTTAAAGATGAATACCTGTGGAGAGGAGGACGAATCGGTGACTCGGTCGGGTCATGATCATATCTTTTTCCTTGCTTTGCTTTGTTCAGCTTGGTTCTTCTGCGGTTTGTTTATGACCCTGGTTTGTCCAAATGTTTGTGTTTTTCTTGCTTAATGCACGCGCTCCATGCTGTAGGCTGTAGTTTGCTTTGTAGGGACTTTGACTGATGTGGTTAAAAAAAAAACCCAGAGTTGCTCAGGACACTGGACACATTGTAGCTCGGACGTTATTTCTCTCGTATTAACTTTGGGATAATGGAGTGACATGTGCTCGATTTCGTGGCTCGTGCATAAATTGCATGCGTGCATGCATGCGTCTGAGCGTCACTCGTGTAGCCACAGGCACGGCGTTAAGGAACTGCAAGAATGAGGTAAGAAAAGGTGCTGCGTTAGAAACCGTGGCGAACGAATTGCTCACTCACGCATGATCTCGTGCAAATCAGACTTTTCACATTCGTCTTGTCTTCCTCGCGAGTCACCTTGAGCCAGACTGGAATAGGAAGAACCTCATTCATAAAAATCGCACGCAAATGCACGTCTTTATTTCTCAGCATGGAAAATAGTTGCCTCGATAATATCCACATGCATCTGCATCGACTACTTCATTGCATTTGTTTTTGGGGAATTTGGAGACTATCCTGGCAGGTTGCTGAAGAGTGACTTGAACCCATCCAGTGAGTTTTCACTTCAGTCAGTTTAATCACGTCTATATCATGCCATCACACAATGCCATTTCACCGCAGACTGCATGACTTTGATCGATCTGTCTCTAGCTTTTTATATTTTATTTGAAGAAATTCCACCAGACTTGTTTGTACTAAAGCTTCCTGACTGTTATTGCATAGCTTGTTCTACATTCTCAAATTGATAAATCTGCTGTCAATGTGTAGTCTATTTGCCTGGCTGTTTCAGTAGCTTTGTTTGCAAGCAGTCTAATTGTCTGATCTCTTCATCAGAATGAAAAACCTTGGTGTTGATTTGGAATGGAGTAACCAGAAAGGGAATATAATACAATGACACTGCTATCAGATGGAGCAAGGTGGATACTTCGTAAATAGGAGAATAATTACTGCATTAATATTTTAATACAACATTAAAGCATTTGAACTGCCATTAACTCTGGTCCTTAAAAACAACCCCCATCTCTCCATGTGAGGTCCTGTTTCAAGTTGGGATTTTATTTCTTGGTCGGGTATGTAAGACTAATGTAAAACAAATTCTTCTCATTGTTTGTACTTTTGATGGATGCTTTTTTGGCTTCTGGCAGGATACAAAGCTTGCTGGAAATACAACGAAGGTGATTGCAAACTCTGTGGAAACGCTGACCCAGTGTTGGCGGCATGTGAGATTTTGACAGGAGTAGGATGGCACCAAGTGTTGCTCTTTTACATGCACTTACATTGCAGATTTCATGCATCGTGCACATTTTTGGTTGTATTAACATTTACAGTTCTTTCTGTTCAGATTAGTAGTTACATTTTGAAAATGTTCCCGGTAGCTTTCAAACCTACTGGAAAGTTTATTTTGCATACCAGTTCTCAGGATATTTTAGATGAGTAAATGTATATAAAATAATGCAATTTTATTTATAAGATAAATCATTAATTGTGATAATGTTGGACAAACAAACAAGCAAACGGAGATAGTCCTTCTGTTTAACAACTCCATTCAGCAGCACAGAGACAAATGTGTCCTGGAACACCTGGCATGAAATCTCTAATTATTTTAAGGCTCAACATGGAAATATGCCAGACAGATGTTTGGTCTCTAGTTTTCCCAGCTAGTCAGTCACTTGTAAATATGTGAACATGGCTTGCAATGCCACATGCATGTCAGGTATAATCTCTGGCTACAAAGGGCACAAATTACAGTGGTAAACGAAACCTGAAACTTTGGTATGGGGAGCTCTTTAATTCCCTTCATAGGTACATAGCACCTTGTTTACAGCAGTGTTTCTCTAGTCATATCAAGAAGTCTGTTCTGCTGGTTGTTATTTGAACAGCAAAGTAAACTCCAGGATTAGCAGCCACAGAAAAAGAACATCCGGATAACTGTGAAAATTATGCAACAAGACAATAAAAAGCACACGCTGACAGCTGTCTTTTCATTAACAATATAAAAAACTAGTTTACATTGGAAAACCATTGTATTTTTTAAAAACAAATTAAAGTTGATTCTTATAATTATGAAACGTGACTGAAGAGCTTAAAAATGATCAAATATTTTAGCTGTCAGTTGGTAATGAGAATTTTTGCCTTCATTTCCATCTAGCTGTTTTGAACAACTTGGAACAACGACCCTTTCAAAGAGCAAAAATATTGAAATAGATAGACCTGAAATTAATAACACTTAATATACTTGAGTGCCTTAACTGATATCAACCCACTGATCTCAAACCAGTGTGGGTTTTTTTTTTTTTTGTTATTGTTTTCTAGGCTTGTACTGTAGCTTCTTTCAATTGCTGTTTTTGTGGAGTTTCTCTTGCCTGTCTCCTTTTCATGAGGTAAAATTCTGTTCATTTGGTTCTGCTCAAAAGGTCTAGTGAGCCAGTCTACAGTCTTCTATTTTGTTTTTTTACTGATTAAGACCATTGTTGAGTTGTCAGCATGTTTTGGGTCATTGTCTTGCTGCTGGATGTTTCTCCTTATTACATTGGACGTATTTCTCTGCAAATTGGCAATGTTTATGTATATTTCTAAATTTCTGTTGCTACCATCATGAGTTACATCATCAGTAAATATTAATGAACCTGATCCAAATTCATAAAACTACATCCACCATACTTTCCTGATGCTTGTATGTTTTAAATCACAAGCAGATCCTTAATTTCCCAATCCTTTTCTAGTCCTTGTGTTTTATTTATTAAAAAAACAATCTAACAGTACATTTGGGCAACAGGAAAAAATGCTGGTCACATGTCTCAATGTTGGTTTAATCAAACGGAGCCAAGTTCTGTTTTCCTAACACATCTGAAATGAATATAATGAAATGAAATGAAGTAATGATTTATAGTCTCGTATTCATCTTTTGCGCTCCAACTTAAATTTGTTTTTACAATAAAAACAAAACAAAAGGCATTGCCATTCCAATATATTTGGAGAGGACTATATACTTAAAATATTTGCATTTATGGGTTTTTGTAGCCACTAGGTTTGGATATTTGAAGTTTTTTACAGTATATTTGTACATTAAGATTATATATTTATAAAATGTGTTTTATACGCTTTGTTCACTGGTTCATTTCACACTGACACTTTTTTCTTTTCTTCCCTAACTTGTCTTGCAAACACTCTGTTGCTGTTGACATTGGGTTTTATATGGAAGTGGATTTAAAATAATAAAAAAACAGCCTATTTGGGTTATTCTAAATATTTATAAGGCTTAACTCATAATATATTTTATTTGCATTAACTTATTTTACTATCATTTTAAAATGCATGCAACAAAGTAAATGACTAGTTTTGATATACATTATTTATGTAATGGATTATTAAGTATTACATTTTCAGGCCTGTTGATTAATGTATAAATTCTTAGTGTTCTTGCTTTAGAATAACAGAGAATGTTTGGGAGATTATGTAGTCCTACAGTATGTGATAAAATGTGCTGCTCTAGATATGTTTACAGGCTTCATAGTTATTTATGCTGTATTTTTTTATTTTCTTTAGTAACAAATGTTACTACTTGTGTTGATTTGGTTTGTCCCGAAAATATTCTTCCATGTCTCCCAGATACATTTCGGTTCGTTATCCATCAGGGTAAAAGCCAAAAAAAAATCTGTAATCCATCTCTCTCTCTGATCCTGCCACATGTTGGTTTCAATTACACTTTCAGCTGGGCGCTCATCTACCAGCTGCTGTCACAGTGCCAGTCTCTTAACGGGTCTGTTTGGCTCAAAATGACCTAGCTTAGATTTTTGCGAATGTTAAACTTTAAATCACTTGAACTTTCAGCATAAACCGTCTCAGATTAAATTAATGTTGTGATGTTTACGTTGTAAGCATATTTACGTTATACAGATTATGTTTGGGCTTTTAATCTTATATTTGAAAATGGTTTTGCAACATAATTTATCACAAAATTGATAGATCATACCACTCCGTAAAAACTATATTGATGTGGTTCTGGACACATTGGAGTATAAAAGGGAAAAACAGCCTTTAAGCACTGGTTAAAAGGTGACCACTGTCTGAATGAGAACTGGACAGTGACTTAAACTTTTCTTTGCAAGTTACATTTCAGCCACGTTTAAGCTGTGCTAAACGTGTGTGTGTGTGTGTGTGTGTGTGTGTGTGTGTGTGTGTGTGTGTGTGTGTGTGTGTGTGTGTGTGTGTGTGTGTGAGTGAGATATACACTAAACAAATTCTAAACTCAAAACTTGTTTTTGCCTCCAATTTTATGTGCTGAATTTAAAGATCTTAGACTTTTTCTATGTACACAAAAGGCATATTTCTCTTAAATATTGTTCACAAATCTGAAAACCAGTCAGTATCTGGTTTGCCTCATGCAGTGCAACAGAGTTGATCAGGTTGTTGATTGTGGCCTGCAGGATGTTGGTCCACTTCTCTTCAATGGCTGTGCGAAGTTGCTCGATATTGGCAGGAACTGGAACACGCAGTCGTATGAGGAAGACGAGAATGCAGATGAGCTTCCCAGAGACGGTTTCTGACAGTTTGAGCAGAAATTCTTTGGTTATGCAAATCGATTGTTGCAGTCCGGGTGGCTGGTCTCAGACACTCTTGGAGGTGAAGATGCTGGATGTGGAGGTCCTGGGCTGGTGTGGTTACATGTGGTCTGCGGTTGTGAGGCCGTTTGGATGTACTGCCAAATTCTCTGAAATGCCTTTGGAGACGGCTGATGGGAGAGAAATAAACATTCAATTTGCAGGCAACAGCTCTGGTGGACATTCCTGCAGTCATCATGCCAATTGCACGCTGCCTCTAAACTTGCGACATCTGTGGCATTGTGCTGTGATAAAACTGCACATTTTACGGTGGTCTTTTATTGTAGCCAGCCTAAGACACATGTGCAATAATCATGCTGTCTAATCAGCATCTTGATATGCCACACCTGTGAGGTGGATGGATGATCTTGGCAAAGAAGTGCTCACTAACACAGATTTAGACAGATTTGTGAACAATATTTGAGAGAAATAGGCCTTTTGTGTACACAAATCTTAGATCTTTAAGTTCAGCTCATGGAAAATGGGGCAAAAACAAGTGTTTTGTTTATAATTTTTTTCACTGTGTTTTTTCACTGTGTGACAGCAGTGAAGTTTGCAGTAGGAACGACAGACTGGTTCAAGGTGGAGGTTGGACTGCATCAAGGATTGGCTCTGAGCCATTTCCTGTTTGCAGTGGTGATGGACAGGTTGATGGACAAGGTCAGACAGGAGTCTCTCTGGACTAAGATGTTTGCAGATGATATTGTGATTTGTGGTAAGATTAGGGAGCAGGTTGAGAAGAGCCTGGAGAGGTGGAGGTACATGCTGGAGAGAAGGGGAATGAAAGTAGGAGTAAGAATAAGTGTGTGTGAATAAGAGGGAAGGTAGTGGAGTGGTGCGGTTGCAGGGAGAAGAGGTGGAGGAGTTTAGGTATCTGGGGTCAACAGCGAAAAGTAATGGAGAGTGTGTTAGAGAAGCGAAAAAAAGAGTGCAGGCAGGGTGGAGTGGGTGGAGAAGAGTGGCAATAGTAATTTTTGATAGAAGGGTATCTGTGAGAGTGAAATGGAAAGTTTATAGGACTGTGGTGAGACCTGCGATGTTGTATGTTTAGAGACAGTGGCATTGAGTAAGACAGGAGGTGGAGCTGGAGGTAGCAGAGCTGAAGATGTTGAGGTTTTCGTTGGGAGTGACGACGATGGACAGGATAAGAAATTAGTTTATTAGAGGGACAGCGCATGTTAGACACAAGGTGAGGGAGGTGAGATTGAGATGGTTTGGACATGTGCAGAGAAGGATCATGGGGTATATCGGTAGGAGAATGCTGAGGATGGAGCCGCCCGGAAGGAGGAAAAGAGGAAGACCAAAGAGGAGGTTTATGGATGTGGTGAGGGAAGACATGCAGGTAGTTGGGTTGAAAGAGGCAGATGTAGAGGACGGGGGGTATAGAGACGAATTATCCGCTGTGGCGACTTCTAATGGGAGAAGCCGAAAGATATAATCATCTTTTCTTTTTACATTGAATTACACTTTGTGTAACTGTAAAAAAAAAAAAAGTAATGGTAATACTTGCACTCCCTTTTCCACAAGCATTGTTGAAACCAAATTTTCGCTGAAGCTTTTGTAACTTAGGCAGTTGAAGTTTTTTTTATTTTTTTATTTTTATTTTTTTTATTATTATTTTATTTTTTTCCCCTTGGTAAAGGTTGTATTCTTTTCTTTAATTTTTTCCCTAGGAAATTCAGTAAGTTTGCTCCTCAGAGTAGAGCCCTTGAGTTATCTTTGCAGGTGGTTCTATCTCGAGTGATTTATATAATTTTGCTGTTCAGCTCTACACTTTTTATGGCCATGAGGAAGTAATGTCATTTCTGTATGGATTATTATTACTATTTTTACTTATTTACTTTTTTTTTACTTATTTTTTTTTTTTTTATAAATGGTGTATTTACTTTTAGACATGTTTTGTTAGTCACACAGATATGTGAACTTATGCACATATATACAGGTTTGGGGTGGGGAGGGGCTTTTCACTGTTTTTAATTATACTTTTGAGCCTTTTAGAGTCTGGTTTTGACTTCTTTATTTAGAAAAGCTTAATCTTGGTGGGGGCTTTCATAAAAGCCAGCATTAATTGATTTTTCAGTGACATTCTGACACACCATGAAGTCACTAAGAGCATGCTGGTAATATCGACATGTGAAATTAATTCCAGCATCAAGCAAGGAATGGTTTTAAAAATTAAATCTCACCGTGCCAAAGATCAAGTGGGCACTTCCTGTGCTAATGTTTTACATTTCCTGTTTGCGGATTCATTTTAAACAATCACACGGGAGGACTTGCATCTATTGTTAAGAGAGAGAGAGAGAGAGAGAGAGAGAGAGAGAGAGAGAGAGAGAGAGAGAGAGAGAGAGAGAGAGAGAGAGAGAGAGAGAGAGAGAGAGAGAGAGAGAGAGAGAGAGAGAGAGAGAGAGAGAGAGAGAGAGAGAGAATTAATTCTCCTACTTTTAGGATATTTGTCATTTCATAGCCCAATAATCAGGGTACTTTGTTTGACTCTTGGGTTTTGAAATCTTTGTTCTGGATAAATGTGCTCATTAAGGTTCCGGCATTCATTATGTGTTTAGCGTGTTGTCTCTGGTAAAAGGTATTCATGTGGGAGAACTTCTGGCGGGTGTTAAACAAAGGGCAGTAGATAATGATCATCGTTCAGGTATTTAAAATCTGGTCCTAATTATGTGTAAATAGATGAGAAGCTACATCAAATGTGTGTGCCCTGGCTCAATCCTTTACCTGTTAAGATGTTTTGAGCGGTTAGCTATAGAACTAATATGAAGAATGTTGTACATTTTATTAAAAAAAATTTAATGATTAAATGTTTTTCCTCTTTGGGGAGTGCAGGTTATGCTCCTAAGCTTAAGGGGCTCTTTATGCATCACTCTGAGCATACAGGTACTTTTCTGGATTGAGGGTAATAATTGTGTTTTATTGAAAGGCTACATTTTATTCACTGAGCTCACTAGCATGGCCATTGTAGAATTCTGCACCTCTTGGTGAAGTGATTCAGAGACTGGTGGCTAGTGTAAATTGCATCTGAGCAATTCAGATGCCCTTAACTATCACTAACTCGCACTAAAATCCACAGTGGATATCAATGTGTGAAAGCCTTTTCTATTGCAGTATCACACTCAATTTGTTATTGATTTATTTATTGATAAATCATAAATAAAATAAAAAACCCCACTTTTTTCTGTTTAATCTCACTGCAAAGGATTACATGGCTATTTATGTAAATTGATATTCAGTCGAGCAATTCAGCTTAGGTGCCTACATTGCTGAAAGCCATGTCAATAACATTACATGGCTGGGACAACCGCCATGTGTGGAATGTTAGTTCGAGTGCAGGATGCCTTAGATCCAGCCCGGAGGTTTGCCTAATATTGAAGCTTTACTTATGTGGTTTTCAGTCTGATGTTCTCTGGACTGTAACATGAAAAACAAGCAGCCAAGAGTGTCGAGACAGTTTATATTGTACAGAGTGGATAAAGTATACAGTCTGCATGACTTATCTGAGCTGCTGTGTATGGAAAGGTAGGCTCAGACTGTATTCCATAGCTGCCATCACTCACCTTTCTGGTAATAAAATCTTTCTTTATTAAATTTGTTGTAGAAGAAACCAAAAGTTGGATACAGATGCCTTTTATGTGCATGGTTGCAGCTTTCATCTTCACTCCTGGTGCCATCAACTCTGTGATAGTATGGCTTCTGGCTGCCTGTCATAAAAAATGCCTGTCATGCTGCTGGAATTGTATGTGTGCATGCAGGTTTGGGGGCAGGTTTTTATACCTTGGTCTAGAAGACATTTCTCAGAAACCAAATGGCTCTACAATGAAAGGAATGCCTGAGAAGTTTAACCTTGTGGGAGTATGTACCAGGTATATGCAAGAAAAAAAATTTTTTCAATAAAAAACTGGTTAAGTTTAGATTTATGGTATAGGCATAGCTTAATTAGCTATATTATAATTTATATAGCAATGTTATGGGTCGTGCAAAGAGTTCAAAGGGGTGTGTGTGTGTGTGTGTGTGTGTGTGTGTGTGTGTGTGTGTGTGTGTGTGTGTGTGTGTGTGTGTGTGTGTGTGTGTGTGGGGGGCACTTGCACCCAGATGGAATCAACCATGCTGTGATTATTCCAAATCCACAGAGAAGGAGCGTACAGAGCTCCAGGCTCAGCAGGGTTGAGAAAAGTTGGGTATGCAGCCTGTTCATGTGTACGTGCTGTTAAATATTACACTGTGTGCCATGGATCTCTTTGAGCTTATGGAGGGGGAGTTTATCTAAAATCATCTTTCAGAGAGCCAAGAACAGAGCTGTGGTTCTGTGTCACTGTAGTGTATCAAGAGGAAAATGGTGCCTGTGATCAAACCCCTAAATACAGCTGCAGGTGAAAGCATCCTGCCAGACCATAGTCTTTCTTCTGTCTGTGATTTAGTAGCATGATACATTAAATGTGAAGAGGGACTTATTTTTCCTTTCTGTGACACGAGTTGAAATCTGGCCAATCGTGTTGCCTTTGAGGCATCAAAAGCATAGTAGAAATGCAATTGTGCTTTAAAAAAAAAAACGTAAATCAGATTAATAACACTGAAGCGCTGATCTCATAATCCTGTCATAATAGTTTGAATAGTTGATGGTTATGTAATAAAGAAAAGATTAAATTATATTAGCCCTGTTCTTACATGGGTACAGAGCTCAGGGTCATCAATCCTAACCTGGTTATACAACTTTTTTCATAACACTTTCTAAATAAATTTTATGTTGCTGATAATGTTGCTTGGCTTGAGGTTTAATTGTGTGTGTGTGTGTGTGTGTGTGTGTGTGTGTGTGCATGTTTGGAAAACATGAGTAATCACTATACAGGGAGTGCAGAATTATTAGGCAAATGAGTATTTTGACCACATCATCCTCGTTATGCATGTTGTCTTACTCCAAGCTGTATAGGCTGGAAAGCCTACTACCAATTAAGCATATTAGGTGATGTGCATCTCTGTAATGAGAAGGGGTGTGGTCTAATGACATCAACACCCTATATCAGGTGTGCATAATTATTAGGCAACTTCCTTTCCTTTGGCAAAATGGGTCAAAAGAAGGACTTGACAGGCTCAGAAAAGTCAAAAATAGTGAGATATATTGCAGAGGGATGCAGCAGTCTTAAAATAGCCAAGCTTCTGAAGCGTGATCATCGAACAATCAAGCGTTTCATTCAAAATAGTCGACAGGGTCGCAAGAAGCGTGTGGAAAAACCAAGGCGCAAAATAACTGCCCGTGAACTGAGAAAAGTCAAGCGTGCAGCTGCCAAGATGCCACTTGCCACCAGTTTGGCCATATTTCAGAGCTGCAACATCACTGAGTGCCCAAAAGCACAAGGTGTGCAATACTCAGAGACATGGCCAAGGTAAGAAAGGCAGAAAGTCGACCACCACTGAACAAGACACACAAGCTGAAACGTCAAGACTGGGCCAAGAAATATCTCAAGACTGATTTTTCTAAGGTTTTATGGACTGATGAAATGAGAGTGAGTCTTGATGGGCCAGATGGATGGGCCCGTGGCTGGATTGGTAAAGGGCAGAGAGCTCCAGTCCGACTCAGACGCCAGCAAGGTGGAGGTGGAGTACTGGTTTGGGCTGGTATCATCAAAGATGAGCTTGTGGGGCCTTTTCGGGTTGAGGATGGAGTCAAGCTGAACTCCCAGTCCTACTGCCAGTTTCTGGAAGACACCTTCTTCAAGCAGTGGTACAGGAAGAAGTCTGCATCCTTCAAGAAAAACATGATTTTCATGCAGGACAATGCTCCATCACACACGTCCAAGTACTCCACAGCGTGGCTGGCAAGAAAGGGTATAAAAGAAGAAAATCTAATGATATGGCCTCCTTGTTCACCTGATCTGAACCCCATTGAGAACCTGTGGTCCATCATCAAATGTGCGATTTACAAGGAGGGAAAACAGTACACCTCTCTGAACAGTGTCTGGGAGGCTGTGGTTGCTGCTGCACGCAATGTTGATGGTGAACAGATCAAAACACTGACAGAATCCATGGATGGCAGGCTTTTGAGTGTCCTTGCAAAGAAAGGTGGCTATATTGGTCACTGATTTGTTTTTGTTTGGTTTTTGAATGTCAGACATGTATATTTGTGAATGTTGAGATGTTATATTGGTTTCACTGGTAAAAATAAATAATTGAAATGGGTATGAATTTGTTTTTTGTTAAGTTGCCTAATAATATAGATATCCCCCTAAAATAGCTAAAACTAAAAACTACTTCCAAAAATATTCAGCTTTGATATTAATGAGTTTTTTGTGTTCATTGAGAACATGGTTGTTGTTCAAATTAAATCCTCAAATAAAATTAATCCTCAAAAATACAACTTGCCTAATAATTCTGCACTCCCTGTATTTGTGATCGCAAGTCCTTCATCCTTTAGTTTGAGCCTAAACCTCAGGTGCGGTGATCAAATGTGTAAATGCATATAAAACCATTTGTAATGCAGCAGTTTATGGTATAAAAGACCTGAGAAATGAACAGTAGGAGAAAAGCAGTTCAGTAAATTATAGTCTTTGTAAATGATTTTTGTTCTGGTTTTGAAAGTTTTAGAATTGTGTGCAATCGGAAGGAAATCTGATATTCAAACAAGCTGTGATCCCACATCATTTACCGCTTGCATACGCCACGCCAAGATTTTTGTTAACGCAGGAAACTGGAGTGACGTGATCTAGAACAGAACCAATGCATCTAGTCTAAACTATGTGCACATATCGAATGTCCAAGCATGTACAGTTTACTTCTTAGCGATGCTCCTGCATCTACTGGCGGTGTGCATTTACTTTTATCAAATTTTTGCGGGGTCACTTCTGGCATGTTGAGCCTTTTCAAGATGTGTGATTCAAACTTCCATACAAAAAAAAGCCATACATTCTGGCTATAATTCTATTAAGCATGCTGACTGGAGAGCAGAGTTTTTCTAGTATAGGAATTCAAACTGAATTCTTAAACGTTTCAGCCGTGATTATTATTTGGTTGAAATTCAAAATAAACTTGTTCTACATTAGTTGAAAAAAAATATATAAATGTATCAGTGGTTCCATCTAGATATGTGGATTAGCGTTAAAGAGTAAAGTGAGCTGTTTATAGCTCTTCACTAATCATTCAAGCGCATGTCTGTCTAAATAGTATAAGACAGTATAAAAACATCCACCATGCTGCCTTGTACGATTGGCATCCAAAAGCTTATATCGATTCAAATATCTATTAGGTGCATTGTGCTGCTTGAAAAATGTCACAAGTGATTTACTGTGAGTCGCTAATTGGAAAATGGGACATGTTATACACTTCGGATATAGGAAATCGTGATTTAACATGTCAGTGATCATTAAATCAGTCCATGTTACTGTTTTGTAAGCAGAATTACTGTATTCTAGTGGACCATAATTTCAGTGGGTGGAGGTCTGTCATTATCATATGCACTGCTGTAGAGATTATGTGCATGGAAAACAAGATGACTCTAATATTAGCACTCTGGTCAGAGAAGTTGCTGTAATGGCAATATCAAAATACAAATGTCAGCTTATTTAGAGCTGGTAGTTTGCTAGCAACCTAACTCTTAAAGTATTATTAAACTCTAATAGAGAAGAGTTTTACCAGCTCTGTTCCCTTTCTCAAGGGAAGCCTGCTGGGTTTTTTGTTTGTTTTTTTATAGAATATAATAAATAAAATGAGTTTAAAGGAAGAAACGTACATGAACATTACACTGTAAGTATACCTGGGCACATCTCCAAATGAATATCTATGTCTATAGGCTTCTGTAGATAAGTAAAACTTAATAGATAAATAAATAAACAAACAAATTTGGTCTTATTGTGTTAGACCTGCAGATAAAATTGTATAACCTGATTATAACCTCATATAATCATGCTGACTTGCTTAAAAGGAAGTGCCTATAAGGCTTTATAGAAATAAATTATAAATATAAAAGTTTCAAATATTTCTCAGTAAACTTTATCCCTAATGAGCAGGCTATTGGCAAGCAAAAACACCCTGGTTCTAGAAAGAACCCTGTCTCCAAAGGGAACCCATCCTCATCTGAGTAACACAATGTCCATTCATTATAGATCAGCGAGTACAAAACTCTGTGGAAAGTGCAGCCCTAAGCCATTGTTGCAAACTAAGTTATAGTCCAGTCCATCTTCATGGTTTTTAAGCCTCTTCAATCAGTGCACTGGTTAGCAGGTTTTAATACCAGAGTCTACCTGTAGCTTAAACTACAGCAGGTTGGAGGCTCGATAATGATAGTTTTAAAACGTTATTCTCATTTTCTCTCCATGTTATTCTTATTCTTTCTCATATTTAACCAATTAAATATAAGGCTAGATTAAAAGCAAAGGATTAGAAAAGTGCTGCAACTAACGATTCTTTTGATAAATGATTAATTGGTCATTTAGTTTCTTCTTTGATTATTCAGATACATAAATTCTTTAGTTTGATGTTTTGCTTATTATAACTATATAAAACCCTAATTCAGTGTTTTTATGTATACAAGTGCCACTTAAAGATTAATTATCTTTAATTTAGACATTTTAAAGCTTATAGTGGCTGCTTGTTGATGAGTGCATTGGGGATTTCTCCTTCAACAAATTCACTCATGCTGGGTTTTTTCTTTCTGTAAAAAAACAAACAGAAAAAGAAAACAGCATTTGAGTATGCAAGGTGAAGCAGTTTGTATAAATCAACATTTATATTGTATTTTGATGGCAAGTTGACAACCATGCTTGAAAATCTATATAAAATATAATACAAAATTGTTTTGACAATTGTTGTTTAAACAAATAGATATTTTGTTCATTTGTGAAGATAGAAGCTTAAAATTAAATAGTTTTCTATAATAAATGATATATACATAAATAAAATACACAAACACTAAAAACAAGCATTTGAATGTAGTAAAGCATGTTTGAAAACCGAAGTTACTGTTGTAGAAGACAAATGCTATAAAAAGAGAATGGAACAGAGAAACACAGGCGATGCTAACAGGCCTGATTGAAAAAAATGGAAAATATATACATTGGAGTATAAATGCATAATCATTCGCTGATAACCACAACAGTGACCTAAAATGTGATCATTTACTGCTGCTGTTATTTGCTGTTTTTAGATTTAGTGTTTGCACAGTTTTAATTGAATCCGTCACTATGTCGTGAGCGAACTGATTGCGCAACCTGATGCTCGCGAGTCACGACAGAACAGATCCACTGCGACTGTCCAGAAGTTACAAACAGTTTACACAATAGCACTTCATTAAACAACACCATTTTTACATGATGAGGATTAAAGTTTTTACTTGGCGTGCTGATGTTTCGCTTTTTCGGTGCTTGTGAATCACTGTGGTACTTCCATGCCACACAAGTTCCACTTTGCATAACTTGCAGGTACAGCTTTCTGTGTTGTGTTTAATATAAAATGTTACTATGCCTTGCGTTTAATGTATGATGCCCCGTTGCCTTGGATGACTTGGGACGCACACTTGTTAATACTGCCGGTTGACCCTGTACTGCCATTTTCGCAAGCGGCTGAGTTATCCTGTCTTTAAACTGAAACTTGATCAGCCCAACTAATCGATAATGGCATTTGTTGACAATGAATTTTATAATCAATTATTTTAGGTTTAATCGATTAGTAGTTGCCACTCTAGATTAGAACTTTAAGCCCTTGGAAACGGCAAGCTAACGGTCGGCCGGCAGGCAGTGTTGGGTGGGCTTTAAACTTTTGGTGTTATTTTATTTATTTATTTATTTATTTATTTATTTATTTTAAAAGAGGGTACACCTTCCTTATGATCTTCCTAATTTACAGCACAATCGGCTGATCCCGAAACAAATTGATAAATTTTAAAAATCGGCCAGATTAATTGGCTGGCAGAACAATCTGTTGACCTAGTTGTGACACATTTGCTTAGGTTTCATAAATAATCACACTTTACATGTGCAGTGTAAAACAAAACAAAATTATTGCTAGTATTAGCATCCCTGACATGTCTAAGTAATATCCAGCATTGCCAATACTGATAACCTGTACAGTTATTATTACTTGTACTACTAATGCTTTTTAAAAGCATTGCTTTATTTGTCAGTTGAACCACATCAATTAATTTTTTTTTGTTTCTAGTCATTCACTATAAATACACTGAGCGAAATAATAAACTGGCATTGATTAAGGTCAAAACAGCATTGTTTCGCTGCACAGCACACCAGCAGGAGGGCTGCAGATGAAATGACCCTAAAGTGATCCGAATTCTGCCTGCCTCTCAAGCGCTGGTTTTATTTTATTCACTTATTGGCTGTTTCCCGTGCTCCAATATCTCATCAGAGGGGAAAGGCACAATCAATGTTCTTGGAGATGCAAGAGGCAGGCTGGTTACGAGATGGAAAACAAATTCCGTGCCAGGTTCGGTCTTCATAACTGACACTTTGCCGCGCTGATATTGAGCACTGTAATTTATTAGTGGCAAGAGCCCGAGCACTCTTAGTATAAATGCAATAACTCACAAAGTCCTGAAACCACCCAGGGAATGTTCTTAAGCAGACATTAGCAATTACACCAAACTCTAGAGAATACACCCTAAGAACCAGTTTTCTTGTCATTTTGTGCTGATAGGCAGCTTCTGTTGGGAAAAGGATTTATTTGCAGTGGAGTCTAAAAGGAGATCAGGCCTTAGTTTTTTAAGACCGGATCATTTACAGGCATCAGGCCAAACACATGGTACTGGACCGGTTTCAAAGAAGGGATTTATTTAAACTTTGATGTTGATTATGCTTGTAGATCATCTTCAGATTGAGCTCTATATTTCTGTACATGATTGAGAGTAAACATTTTTAATAATTGAAGATGCATTTAACATGGACTGCATTTGACACAGATCTATATTGTGATTTAAGTAAAAGAAAATTGTGAGGAACCCAGCCAAATTTAATGTGGTAATTGTACACACAGCATGCCTTTTGGTATACTTTCTCTTTAGCATTATACAGCAGCTAGTTATGGTTCACTAATTAGATTGGCCCAGTAGCGCCTCGATGACTACTTGGATTTACTATATACAGACCTTACGAATGAGTTACGTTCCGAACCACCTTTTGTAGCATGAATTTGTTCGTAAGTTGTTAGTGTTCGTTATTGACTACGAATATCTCCTATAAATAAGAGCTATGAATACGATCAAATAAACAATAAAATACACTAAAACAAATTGAAATACTGTATACAATATTTTGTATTAAGTAATAACATTTTATAAAAAAGTCCAGTGCGCATCATGTAGAGCAGGGGTCACCAACCGTTTTAAAACAGAGAGCTATTTTTTGGGTACCGATTTATTGTGGAGGGCTACCAGTTTGAGACACACTTCTGAAATAACATTTATCAATAATAACATAAAGGTAAATTGAGCAATGATGATGATCTATGTGAAGAACACTGATCATGTTAATGATTTCTCCCAATAATGATCAATGATTTAACAAGGTAGGAAACAGATAAATATCAATATGCAAAGATTTATTTCTATAAATCTCTGCAAATAACATTTACATTTTTAAATAAACATTCTACATTTTCACTAGCCACTAAGAACTTAACAAATCATGCACTACGTTGCATCATGTTTGTACAGATTAGCAATTATGTAACATACAAAAATCAACTTGGAGACCAGCTAGCACTAATCTAATATGGAACATTTGTTTACAATTTTTTTTTCTTATTTTTTATATTGTCATTTTTAGACTAATTGATGTAGACTAATTATGGTTGACGAGTAGCGATCGACGGCTCTCCTTTGTTTAGAATTATTTCGACAAATTTTACTTTGAGGACAGGTTTGTTCGTATCTGCGAAAGTTTATAAAGTGAATGTTCGTAAAGTGGGGAGCGTTTGTACTATCTTTACTTCAGTTTTTAATTCAGAGTAGATTAGAGAAGAGTAGAGATTTGACCATATCGATTCTTCATTAATTTCTCAGTTGTAAAATGCGCTCTTGCTTCTGACTTAATTTGCTTATTCCTAGACTTTAGAAAGATATTTGGAAAATGATTAAGTTGTTGCCATAAACTGAGAGATCAATCGAACATGCTAAATTAGAAGTTAGCCAAAATGTAACAGTCTAATCATGCACTGTGACCAACAATGACACTGTTGTAACCCTAAACACAGCCAGACAAAATAACAAAACCACATGGAAAAACTACCTTGACTTTCAAGTCACTAAACCAGAACTATAAGCAGAGCTGCACATGTACATTAGATAACTTTTTTCCCCCTCTAAATAACAGGATGTGTTAAAAAAAAAAAAAAAAAAAAAGACTGAAAATGAATTTTGAGATTTTAAAGCAGAGTTTCCAAGAGGCCAAATAGTGGGTACATCAGTGACCAAAAACACATTGAAAATTATGTCATGTTTCAAGGTGAACATTCACAAAGTCATGACTTTGTATGTCAAACACGGACAAACGTCAAAAAGGAACAATGGTTGCAAGACGGAGCTCAAAGAGGATGACATCAACCGATCTGCTGCAATCTGATGGATGACTCATAATATGACGAATTGGCAGCCATCTTGTTGAACTCTATTGGCTTTGCAGAATTGTATACCAACAAAAATAGAGGAATTGAGGGGAACAATATGCACCCTATGGTGCATCTTCTTTTCTGACGATGGTCCTATTGTTACAGAATTGTTTCAGAATGACTACCCATATAAACGGAGCTAAAATTATTCAAGAGTGGGTTAATACACACAATAGTGAAGTCAAGAACCTTTCGTAGCTTTGCCAATCCTCACTTTGAGACTGAAGTTTATCTATATAGGATGTTCTGAAGCACAGGCTGCAAAGCAAAAATATATATAAGCACTATATTTAAAAAAAAAAAAAGTACTATATTTATTCCTCTAAGATCTGTAAGGTTTTCTTGCTGACAATTTTTCCAACATCCACCACAAACCGTGTGTGTGTGTGTGTGTGTGTGTGTGTGTGTGTGTGTGTGTGTGTGTGTGTGTGTGTGTGTGTGTGTGTGTGTGTGTGCTTAATTCTAGGAAGGATGATCGAGGTAAAAAAATGTTTGTGTGGTGTGTGTTAATTCCAGGAAGTATGTTGGGGGTATAATGTTTATTTTGGTGGTTTAAATACTCATGGGGCATCACAACTGTAACGATTTAAAGGACAGGAGAAAGCATCACATTTTTAAACTACCTGTGTTTATGTTGTATAGTAAATAAAGATTAGAAATTTTCTGTAAAAAAAAAAACTTATCAAAAATAACAATATAAACCCTGCCTAAACTAGAAGCATTGTGAAGACTGAATTCTCTGTGTCTTCTGTCCTTGGCCATAAAGTCTGTCCTGTACAACTGCATCCACGGTTATTGGATAAGCCAGAAAGCTTTGTATAGGGCTCATTAGATCACTTATTTAATTTTTTATATTGTATATTGGCTGACATTGTGTCTCATGTGTCGGTTATATAGTTAAATCATAGTACAGTCACTAAATTTGTCTAAATTAATTTAAAATTCTCTAAATATATGGCAATTGGTTGTGTCTGATGGCAACTTGTATTCCATTCTTTCCATTTAGTTTTCTTTGCTTTTATGGATATTGTAACAGTAATAGTGTAGTTGTTTTCAATGTATAATTATAACAATGTGAATACAAATGGTTTGATTTGAATTTTTTTTTTTTTTTTGCTCTTACGATGACTAAAGCGATACGACAAAATTATACACTTTTTTTTTTTTATAAAGTTTTAGCACGGGAAATGTTTCCAGTGCTGCATGCATATCTACTGTAGAGTTTATGGAGTATGCTAGTGTAAATTGGGCTTTTTTTTTTTTAATGTTCTAATTTAAATTATTAAATAATTACAGTATACAACCCCATACTGCTCTCTATTCATTCTCAACTTACAATGTGGTCATCGGAACACTTTCCCATTGTAAGTTAGGGACTACCTGTATTGATGAACCTGCATTGATTGATAGTATTATGTTAGTAAAACAAAGAAACAAAGTCTGAAAAACTGTTGTCACTATGCTACAGTATGTGAGAGAGCCTATGCCTATTTATAAGAAGTCACACCATGCCAGGCGTTTCAATCGAAGTCGCAAAGACAAATGAGATATCACTAGTGCATCGATCAACAATGACTGAAGGAGCAAAGCAAAACTATTAAGCTCTATGAAGGACAAAAAATACACGTTCATTTATAGATAATAAATGATATATAAATGTATGCCAGTGGGTGTGCATTTACTTCAGCATGATGCTGCAATTGGAATGCTAATGAATTGTATAAGGAACAAAACATAAAAACAGGAAAATAGCCAGTGAACTGGGTTCTTTTTGAATAACTGCACATCCTGAAGTGTTTTTCTGTTAAATGTCTTGGAGAAATAAATAGCAATAAAAAAAAATCCTTTTAATTTGTTTAGTTTCTGCCATGAAGGTCTTTTATAAAAAGGATTACTGTGGATACAATATTAAAGCACTTCAGTATTAATTTGTGATTTGAATTAGAGATGACATTGCTAGCAGAGCTACTGTTCTAGAAAATAAATTAATGGCTTCTGACCATTTAAAAACACCTGACAATAGTCCTGTGGTCCAAAATGTTAAAAATGTATTAAAGAAATGCACTGCATAGCGATGCAAGCGTTGACCGAGTAAAGTAAAGAAAATACAGAGTACTGGAATAGGAATGAGTGTGGATGAGGTAGAGGTCAGAATAATCTGTCTTTTATTGATCAGGTTAATAGCATGCTGGAAAAAGCTGCTGTTGTGACGTGCCGTCTTGGTGTGAATCATCTGCTTAATGGTCGCTTCCCAAATAGATTAGTGGGGTCCCTAGTAATTTCCAGATCACTTGCTGTGGTTTTTCTTTTAATGAGAAGAGAGGAAACCGTTTGCATTGAAGTATGTGACAACAAAGTTGAACCAGCAGTGGGTGAGCTACATTGAGTTTCTTTAGCAAGAAGGACGTCTTCTATGGTGCCTTTTAGATGCAATTACCAATTCCCAGTTGGCAATAGTGAAGTCCACGAATCTGAATGACCAAACAGCATGCATCATTGATTGCTAAAGGGTGATGGGGCGAATGGCCTTTGCAAAAGTCAATACAATTCTCAAAGGGTTTCTCACTTCATGCTACAGGTCTTGCTATTTTTTTCCTCAGGATAGTCATTCCTCATTACTGTGTCTGAGAACCTCTATAGTGGGGATCTCAAAAAATGACTACTTTTGACTAAGATGCATTAAGTGGAGGAGAGTGAATAGGACATGCCTATCTACTGGAGCAGTACTGATTGCGTGTGGTTCTGACAGGATGTGTCCCATCAGGGCATAGTGCTTCCTTCTCTAGGGATCTTTGTAACCTACTGACAGATTTGCAGTGGAAAGTTAAAGTGCAGTTTGGATAGTGTAGCGAAGTCAACTTATCTTAGCACACTCTGGTGGATCATAAAGCATGCATTTAAAAAAAAATAACACCGGATTCTCAAACCCATTAGGGCAGTAATTGTATAGCCTGAAAATGTTGTCGTTTTTGGGAATTGGACAACTAAAAGTTTAAAGCAAGGAAGTTCTGTACAATTGCCCAAGGAATCAAGTATGCTGTACAAATGGTTTACTTTATTGGCAATTAGCACAGTGTTAAATGTACCTTTTTTGGAGGTTTATTAGCATTTCAAACATTTAAAATTGTTGCTGATTTTGCATACTAGTCATAGATGAGGAGTTCTAGGTGTGTTTTGGCTTTGGGTCATTCAGATATGATATGATAATATATAATACTTGGATAGCATTCAACATTTTTGTACAATGGCACTTTTCCAAAATCGTTTTGATCAATATGCATGAAGAAATGAATGCATAGGTCTTGTCCAATAAGATATGCAAATTTTTGACTCCTTGTGTTGCAATAATTGCTTTTGGTCATAAAATGGCCATATTTGTTGCCTTTTACAGTTTAATTGTGTACCACCTGCGCTGTTAACTTTAACTATAGCCTCAGCTAAAAATCTGTGCCTGTCTGAGCACAGATACATCATCAAATTAAGCTCCTGTAGTTAACCACATGAAGATATAAGGACCAAAGATAAGTTACATTTATTTATTTATTTTTTTTTACACAACTGCATTCCTTTATGCCATTTAACTTCCTCACCACTAGAAAAAAAAAATAATAATAGTTCAGGTGTTCCCCTCCCCATCACACATTGGTGATGTGAAAATGAGATCTGAACAACTACCAAGCTGTCCTGTACAGATATCCTGATTCCACCAGGGGTTTTAGTTGCTCTAAGCGTAGCTTTTAATCTTCAATATCAACTCCTTTCTTTTGGGAGAAGCCACAATGTCTCAAAGGAGCTTTGAAATCAAATAAGCAAACCTTTATTTTTGCACTTACCCTCCTTTTGTTCATGAGGCACCATTTCACACTACGCTCAAGAATTGTCCTTAAATATTATGCAATGTTTTGAAAAGTATGATAGAAAAGATCTTTGACACAAGGGAGAAGAAATATTTTAAGGAACTGTGATGTACAAAGAGAAGGTTTGCAGATATTCAGCAAGATTTTAACAGAAATTGGACAAATTTAAGAAATTTAAGAAATTATGAAACTGTTGCAGCCAAATAGGAGTTTCTCATTGTGGCTCTTTACTTAATGCTTATGAAGGATCTTGTTTTACCGGTAAAATGATCTGGAATCATATTACAAATAATGGTTTGTTGAACAGAATGGCATCCTGCTCTCATCTCCTGAACTGTTGGATAAATTATCCTGCTCCCTCAAGACGGTAAAATAACAAGTTTTGGTTAAAGATAGCAGGCTTTGCCTTTTGCTCTTGTTTAGGGTGATGTACCCCTAAATTTGAGTAAAGGGGGCTGTAGGGTGTGGGAGAGATTAGCACAACTTTTTGCGGGTGTTTTGAAGAGCACACATCACTTTTCTCGCTCTTAAGTGAAGTTTTTTTTTTTTTTCCCCCCTTCTTCACTGTAAGACCATCTCTTAGAGAAAATGAGAGCTTTCTCCTGGTCTCTTAACATAATTTTGAGATTGTTTTCAAGTGATGCATTTTATACAAGTATTTTGGTCTTGGTCCTAATTTTTATGTCTGTCATGTACCGGATTTCAGATTGGGTGGAATCAGACATATCTAAGACGGACCTAAATTAAGAATGAGCAGTGCCATCACTTTGATTCTTTTCAGACTTCAGAGACTAGAAATGCATATAAAGAGAATTGCATATGTCTCCAGAGCAAACTCATTCACAAAACAGGCGGAAGAGGAAAACTCAGGAGCTCAGAATGACATGTGCTTTTAATTGAATCAGTTTTTTTTCTTCTTCACAGTGACAAAGAATAAATAAACAAACGACCTTTGAAAGTCATGCGCACATTATTAATAGGCTTATATTCGTATGGTTTGAATAATCTGCTAAATGTTTAAAGGTTTAATGTGTGCATTCTTTTTTTTTTATTTCATTAAGCCAATCACGGGTCACGACAGTCCTTGCAATAATTCATTCTACAAAATGTCTGTGGAAGTGAGTGGAGCAAATTTGATTGGTGACATTCCTTATGTACAGAGGATGAGTGCTGTATCTCAGCTTGTCATGTAGTTATTTGGCTTGCCAAATTACTTTCCAGATGCACTTTCGGACAGTAGTGGCACTGCTTCTCTAAGCGACACTGCTGCATGTAAAGCTCTAATCCGCTCGTGATTTGATTCTTGATTCAGGTGCCCATGTGGTTTTTCTTCTGGTTTCTTCTCACTCCTTCTCCTCTTAACAAAAAAACCCTAGGTGTGTATGTAACCTATGCTGAATTGTTCTCGTATCTGAAACGTATTGCTATTCTTCTCAGAATAGACCTTTGAAACACCAGCATAAGCCCATACATAATGCATGCATTAGGACTAACATTTTAAGTGTTTTTTTTTTTTTTTTTTTTTTTTTTGGACACACTTCAGTTATGTGAAAATTAGATGAGCAACCAACAAGCTGTCCTTTACAGATAATCCTAATTGCATTAAATGTTTAAGTAGCTCTAAGAGCATCTTCAGCATCAATTCATTTACCCTGGAGGCTTGTGTCTGAAAACATGCCAGTAGGTGGACTGGCTACACTAATCTGCCCCTTGACATCTGTGTCTATGTGAGCCTGTGTTTTGTGTCTCTGTGGTGGTATTTTATGTATAAGTAAGCTGGTACCACAAGTTTGGGGATGTTACAGAAATCATATTTGTGTAATATTATATGACAGACATTTCTGTGATTCACAATATGTATCCTGAACTTTAGCTTTTCTAACAAATATAACATTTATCTCCAAAAAGGTAATGCAATATAATTGATCCCAATATTAATGGTATATAACAGTGGTGCCCAACCCCTAGGCCGCAGACCGGCACCGGGCCGTGGGTCAATTGGTGCCGGGCCGCACAGAAAGAATACATACCGTATTTTTCGGACTATAAGCTGCTACTTTTTTCCTATGCTTTGAACCCCAAGGCTTAAACAACGAAGCGCCTTTTCCTGGGTTTTTCCCGGTTTCACAAACTTCAAGCCAAAAAACTGAACCCCATAACATTAGACCAATGAAATTTCTGAACGGAGAAATAGTTGTGAAAAGGAGGAAGACAGTGAACAATGACTTTCTTGGTAGGCTACTGTTTAGATACAAGCCGTTGTAACGCGTTGAGTCTGGGTGAAGGGAGAGCTCACTAACTCCAGTTGCAACAGAAATCATATAAGCACAGACAGGTTTCCAAAACTCGTGCTTTTTTTTTATTTTTCTTGGCAACAGCGTTACGGGTTAGTCAAAGAAACTTAGAATTGAGCATCAAAAAATAATAAGGACATATTCCTCGTCTTGAACACATGCAGTAATAGTGGAAAAAAGCTGTGCCAGGCTATTCCCAAAATACCGCTATGCTCCTAAAGGAAGCGCAACATATTTCACCCGTTACACCGTGTGTAACGTGTCTTTCGTTAAAGCCTGTGTAAAGTACATTAGTGTAGACAGGTGCGGCTTATTTATGTTTAAATTAAAAATATTTGTAAAATTCAGTGGGTGTGGCTTATATATGGGTGTGCTTTATAGTGCGGATATTACGGTAACTTACATTTATTTCTGTTTTATGTATTATCAGATTCTGAACGCTGTTTTATTTTGGAATATTACCGGATTCTCTTCACCACTTCTGTCTATGACTCACTCTTGATGCATGTCATGATGCCTCAGTCACATGTCTTACCTACATCCGCTACCTTATTAAAGGGGCTGCTCCGGCCGATAAAACATAATGCATTACTGCTAAATTGAAACCCCCAAGCTATCAAAAGAAACAAAAAACACAGTGGATTCACGTTAATTATTATATTTAGAAAATTCCAGTTTTTATGCTGGTCGTATTTAATTTTTTTGTATTTATCTGCCACACCTTTTAAAGGCCGTTCCGTGAAAATATTGTCTGACATTAAACTGGTAAAAAAAAAAAAAAGTTGGGGACTGCTGGTATATTGTACTGCTGCCCCGCATAGGCACCCCGTTTTCCAGGATGGAGCAATTACTGAAAAAAATCTAATAAATAAAAAGATGCTTTAACTACATTAACATTAACTCTCTATTCACCATTGGCTATTTAGATGTGCATAATTTGCTTGAGTGTGTTAACTAAGGTCTGAGAACATGTTTTCATGAGCTAAGGTCTACTTGACCTTATTAGCCAAGAGATTTATAGAATAATGCAAGCTATCACCCTGTTTATTTTCAGCCCAGCTCTAGTATTGACTGCACACCTCAAGTTCTCTGTGCTTCCCATTGCCTAAATGACCCACTGCTGATTGAGCCCTCTGCGTCATGTTTGAGGCAGTGTGCGTGAAAGCAAAACTTCAGTGCACCTGCAAAGTGGCAAAGCAGAGTCACACACGGGAACAGGCGACATGCACACGCAGAAAATGAGAGCATTAATTTAATAGGCTCTGTCAAAAGCAATTTACTCTAATGATTCACCTTGCAAAAAAATTAATGGCAGAAGTGCATCTGTATGAGTCACGCAGCTTTGCTATCCCCAAAGGTAATGAGCACAAGGCTTAGACTGGGGAGTTTGAGTGTTTGTGTCGAGCCTTTGTTTGGCATTTTATTGAAGCTAAACACACTTTCTGTTGTCTAGTGAATTCAAATGCAAATATTTTTTCAATTTATGTTCACTATTTGTACTCAATCAATTACAAGTACAGTAAGTACTTTGTTATTGAAGTTGATTGAACCAAAGAAAAAAAACCTGCAGATCCAATACACAGCATACTGTTTAATCCCACAACACATTTTCAATTTATTTTCAACTAACTTGCATTATTTATTGTGCAAGGGCCTTCCAGGATATGGTGTAGCTTAAATGTTTTAAACTTAAGATTTTCTAAACCGATGTGCAGGAGTGATCAAAAATTAACAGATAAATGAAATGTTTTGGCTCATATTTATGCAGAAATATAAACGTGTACACATTTTCAACCACCAAGGTTTCAGTAATACGTAACTGAAGTGAGCCACCAATACTTGTATTAGCCAACCTTATCAAGAAGGCTACTTGTTCCTGCACAAAGCATCAGGAGGGGCGCAATCAGTCTTAAGAGACAAACACGGAAAGCATTGTGTTTTAGTGATAACGTGTAAAAACGTGACATTCTGAGGCTCCTAGTATTTCTTATTCTGTTGCTTTTGGCAAACAAATTCTGAGGTAATTATTAATCAACTTTGCATTGTTTTTTCCCCCACAATTTTTGTGTTCAGTAGCTTTCAGAGTGATAATATAATTCCTGTTTCACACAGTTTGTATTGCTGGCAGCTCTCCTCTAACATGTTATCAGCAGAGGAGGGTGAACGCTAACACATGCTTTTTCTGAGGCACATGAAACTCTGCCAGTGCATCTTTTCAAACTGCTGCTTGTTTCAAAAGCTGCTTGAACACAGGATTAGGAAATGGGATTTAGTTAATATTCTGCTGTACGTGATGCATATACTGTGTCTCTCGCAATTTTCTAAAATTCGATTGAACTTATCAGCAGGGTTTCTTTATTTATTAATTTTTATTCTGGCCAATGTCAAAATACTGTATGAACTTCAAACAATAGTCTTGGCTAAAAATGAATGTGTCAGACTTCACTCATTATTGTCGGGGAGAGTCGTACTGCATTAGAGACTCTGCTATTTAATTTAAATGGAGACACTAATTCCATCTGTCATTATAATATTATTTTCTATATATTACTTGTCTTGGTGTTTTTTCACTCTTCATTGAATATAAGATAATTAAAAAACTTGCTTTAAGAAAGTAGAAAGTTAAGGTAAAACCCAGATCAAGCATGTCTGCCGTGAACAAAAGCAGTGGGACTAACATCTTGTATTTCTCATTATTTATGATATGTATTAAAATATGTGGGTAAAACAACGACAACAACAAATAAAAACCTCATTAACGCTGTGCATGTTATATTCAATATAGGAGTCACAAATCTTTTTAGGTTTTAGGTAGCCTTGGAAGGGGTTATTGAGAACCCAGCTATTAGGGTTGCAAAAGCCAGTGCACTCTTAGCGCCGGTCACAAGCCCGGATAAATGGGGAGGGTTGCGTTAGGAAGGGCATCTAGCGTAAAACATGTGCCAAATCAAATATGCATATCACGAACCAGAATTTCATAGCGGATCGGTCGAGGTCCAGGTTACCAACGACCGCCACAGGTATTGTTAGCCAACAGGGTAGCGGTGGAAATTGGGCTGCTGTTGGCTAAAGGTGGAAAAGGAGAAGTGGAGAAGATTGGATGTTTGGGTTGGTAGTTTAAACGTTGGTTTTATGACTGGTAAAGGAAGAGAGGTAGCTGTTATGATGGAGAGGAGAAATGTAGATATGTGTGTTCAGGAGACCAAGTGGTAAGGGAGTAAAGCCAGGAACATTGGAGATGGGTTAAACTGTTCTATTATGGTGTGGATGGAAAGAGAAATGGTGTAGGGGTGATCCTGAAGGAAGAGTACAGTAAGAGTCTAGTGGAGGTGGAGAGTTTCTGATAGGGTGATAAAAGTGAAGCTGAAGTTAAAGGGGTGATGATAAATGGCATCAGTGCCTATGCTCCACAAGTGGGCTGTGAGATGGAGGAGAAGGAAAAATCCCAGAGTAAATTAGATGAAGTGGTAGGTGGTGTACCTAGGAATGAAAGATTAGTGATTGGGGCAGACTTTAATGGCCATGTAGGTGAAGGGAACAGAGGTGATGAGGAGGTAATGGGTAGGTATGTCCTTAAGGAGAGGAATGTGGAAGGGAAGATTTGTGGTAGATTTTGCAAAAAGGATGGAAATGTTAGTGGTAAATACTTATTTTGAGAAGAAGGAAGAGCATAGGGTGAGGTATAAGAGTGGAGTAAGGTGCACACAGGTGGACTTTGTTCTATGTGGAAGATGCAACCTGAAAGAGTTGGAGACTGTAGGGTGTTGGCAGGGGACAGTGTAGCTAGACAGCATCGGATAGTGGTCTGTAGGATGGTTTTGGAGGTGAGGAGGAGGAGAGAAGACTGAAAGAAGAATAAAATGGTGGAAACTGAAGGAGGAAGACTCTCATGAGAGATTCAGG
This sequence comes from Silurus meridionalis, assembly GCF_014805685.1. NCBI lineage: Eukaryota > Metazoa > Chordata > Actinopteri > Siluriformes > Siluridae > Silurus > Silurus meridionalis. The sequence goes on from NC_060886.1 coordinate 19,626,394, forward strand.
GAAGCGGTCAGACAGGGGCTTTGTGGTGAAGAGGTGCTGGATGATTGGGCAGCTACTGCAGAAGTGATAAGGGGGACAGCTAGAAAGGTACTTGGTGTGACTTCTGGAAATAGAAGGAAGACAAAGGGACGTGGTGGTGGAATGAGGAAGTGTGGTGGAATGAGGAAGAAAGAGGTTGGCAAAACAGAAGTGGGATCGACGGAGTGATGAGAAAAGTAGGCAGGAGTACAAGGAGATGCGGCAGCAGGTAAAGAGGGATGTGGCAAAAGCCAAGAAAAAGGTGGGGCTGTATGAGAAGTTGGACACCTAAGGAAGGAGAAAAGGATTTGTATCGATTGGCCAGGCAGAGGGACCGAGCTGGGAAGGATGTGCTGCTAGTTAGAGCAATAAAGAGCAATAAAGTTGAGAAGATGGAGGAAGTATTTTGAGCAGCTGATAAACAAAGAAAATGAGAGAGAGCGAGAGAGAAGGTTTGATGGTGTAGAGATGGTGAAGCAGGAAGTGGATAGGATTTGTAAGAAGGAAGTGAGAGCAGCGATTAAGAGGATGAAGAGTGGAAAGTCGGTTGTACCAGATGACCTACCTGTTGAAGCATGGAGATGTTTAGAAGAGATGGCATGGCAGAATGGAGGAGGAGTCTGCTGGTACTGATATTTTAAGAATAAGGGAGATGTGCAGATCTGAAGTAACTACAGGGGAATAATGTTGATCAGTCATACCATGAAGTTATGAGAGAGAGTAGTGGAAGCCCGGCTGAGAGAAGAGGTGACCATCTGTGAGCAACAGTATGGTTTCATGCTGAGGAAGAGCACCACAGATGCATTATTTGCTTTGAGAATGGTGATGGAGAAGTATAGAGGTCAGAACGGGGTTGCATTGTGTGTTTGTGGATTTAGAGAAAGCGTATGACAGGGTGCTGAGAGAGGAGTTGTGGTACTGTATGAGGAAGTCAGGTGTGTCAGAGAAGTATGTGAGGGTGGTGCGGGACATGTATGAGGACAGTGTGACAGCAGTGAAGTGTGCAGTAGGAACGACAGACTGGTTCAAGGTTAATGCTGGACTAAATCAAGGATCGGCTCTGAGCCCTTTCCTGTTTGCAGTGGTGATGGACAGGTTGAAGGAAGAGATTAGACAGGAGTCTCCGTGGACTATGATTGCGGTTAATACTGTGATTTATGGTGAGATTAAGGAGGAGGTTGAGAAGAGTCTGGAGAGGTGGAGGTATGCGCTGGAGAGAAGGGGAATGAAAGTCAGTAGGAGTAAGACAGAGTACATGTGTGTGGATGAGAGGGAGGGCAGTGGAGTGGTGCGGTTGCAGGGAGAAGAGGTGGAGGAGTTCAGGTACCTGGGGTCAGCAGTGCAAAGTAATGGAGTGATTTGTGATAGAAGGGTATCTGCAAGAATGAAAGGGAAAGTTAAGAGGACTGGTGAGACCTGCGATGTTGTATGGTTTAGATACAGTGGCATTGAGGGGATATTGACAAGAATCTTGAGACAAGTCTTACCTACTGAAACTACTAATTAAAAACTTTCTTTCGGCTTCTCCCATTAGGGGTCGCCACAGCGGACCATCCGCATGTTTGATTTGGCACATGTTTTTACGCTGGATGCCCTTCCTAACGCAACCGGGCTTGGGACCGGCACTAAGGCTTGTGCAACCCTAATGGCTGGGGTTGGTTCCCTGACCGGGGATCGAACCCGGGCCGCCGCAGTGAGAGCGCTGCATCCTAACCACTAGACCACCAGGGAACACTGAAACTACTAATTGAATATACTGTTATTTCAATTTATGTCAAACTTTTATGGATGCTGTTTTTTAATTTGACTCTTGGTTTTGTCTTAGTGTTAAATTACAAATACGGGGCTTAGTGTACCAGAGTTATAATATACTTTAAGAATCTGTTTACATGAAACCATTAAAGTCTAAGTAATAAATAATTTACATTTTGTTGCATTTAACATACTGTTAGTGTAGGTAAGCAGAGGGAGACCTTAATTTGCATTACTGAGCCTGCAATTTTCTTCTAAAATGTCAAATTGATATACCCTTATCCTGTCAAAAAAAAGCAAACCTAAACTGAATTTTACACCTACCTGCTACTATCCCTTTCTGTCCAGTCTTTGTCACACCGATAATATCTTTCTTGTTTGTGTGGGGTTTTTTTTGTGTGCAGTCTGATATGAAATCGGAATAAAATCATTTGGGCTCAGAGTTTCCTTCTAGCAATTTAATTTTAAATACTGTTGAAGTTAATTTATCATAGCCAACTCTGAGTGGCCTTACGCCGAATATTGCTCCAGTATTTTGACTTCACAGCATGAATATTACATTTGGAATTAGCATAAGATTCAGTGACATTGCCAGGGTTATAAATGGTTTTCAATAAAAGCTGGAAAAAGAAATCGCTTTAAACCATAAGCAGGGTGCGGTTCTGTGCCGCAGTTATTTTTCATCATTTTATGACAATTCTTGTCAGTATAATCATCGTATGATCTCTTTTGAAGTTGAAGAGAATCCAGTTGCCGGTGCATTATGAGCCTACCAAGCTATGTGCGCCTTTTGTCATTGTAAAATTGGAAAGAAATAAATGTTTGGCTACCAAAACAAAACTATTCAAATACTTTTCCTCATCCAGTTTCCAAGCTCTGTGGGGATTTCATTTTAGATAGAGAAAAGTGGCTGTTTACAAGTATTCTAAGCATTTTAATAGAAGCACATTATCATCACATGGTATATGGAATATTCTCATATTGAAGATATGTTGGGCTTGGGCATTTGTTGTGTTTTTCAGGTCATAGATTTTGGAGAACTTTGAAAACACTGGAAATTATATATATATATATATATATATATATATATATATATATATATATATATATATATATATATATATATATATATATATATATATATATATATATATAATAGTGTGTTATATTTTGAGATCTTTTAAAAGGACAATATTATGGCATCATGGTTAGTCAGTGTATGATCTTTGCTTTGGTGGTTTTCATACCTTTTGTGTCTGACAGATTTGTGTAAAATGTGTAAACATTTCTCTCTGGACTAAATAATACTACAATAATCTCGGTTTCTCTGTGCTGAGGTGGTGAACTTTGCTATCTGGTTGTGTGGTCAATTAATGTTTTAAGCATATTGCTTCTGCTACCATTCTTTAATATCTTAAACAATTGCTACCAAATTGAACAAATTGTCAACAATGTAATAAATACTGACAATTGTCATTCAATATATATTTCTAAATAAATTAGTTTTCCCAGTTTTGGGGAGTTTTGTTTTACTATAAATACATGTACAAAGACACTTTAATGCAAATAATTTCAAATACATTTATACTTGGATTTTTACCAGCACCTTTTGTATAATTCTGTGACACCAGGATACCATGAGTGTCATCACTTCGCATGTGTCTCACACACTCCTTCTGTCTATATCTCTCGTAAGAGCACTCTCTCTCTCTCATCTGTCTTTCACTGCCCTTCTGTGATGATAATCCACAGAGCAGCAGACTGTCAATGTGTCTGCTTCTCTTCAGGTGGATCGACAGCTTGCCTGCATTATTAGAATCACAATAAGAGTAAATCAGCTACAAATAGACATTAGGAGGCGTTTTCTTAGAATAAGGTTACGGCATTTACTATAAAGAATTGTGGAATAAAAAAAAATAAAAAAAAGTATTTTGATTACAGTGACTCATGACTTTGTTTGCAAGTCCTTTGTTAGAGTGCAATCATGTCATACAGATGAGATCAAAACAGCTGATAACTATTATAGGATATGACAGCAGTTCAGATTTACATATTTCTCATGTCATGCATGCTGCCATGTTTACTGTTCAGTGTTTAATCAATGCTAAACACTGCTATTGTTATAGAAGGAAAAACACACACACGATGTAACTGTGGACGAATGACAAATTAGCTTCTTGGACTGGTTGGTTGGTTGGATGGTTGAGTCAACATGTAGCAACAAACCAGTTATTTTAACTTCAGTATTTTGTGTAGATTGAAAGGCACAGGATTCGATGAGAGCTGCTCAAAGAGCTAAAAAAATCCTTTTTACATCTTTGTTTTTCTTGTAAGCTTTTAGTAATTATTTAAAACTATATTGTAAGATGATGGCCATTTATAAATCAGTGATATTAATAACTGATAGTGGAATAATGCCTTTTCAGTATAAATGCAATAAACATGCAGTGTATACATACTACTGTGTTTAACAGCGGACACTGCTAAAAGTTAGTTGTAAAATATAATAATGGGAATGATGTTATTGCAAAGCAGTTAAGATTAAATTAATTTCATATTTTGCTCTGACAAATTTGAAATGCAAATTCAATACTAAGGTGTTCACAAGTCCTGATTCAAGTCTGCCAAAAGGGAAGTTCACGTGCACAGCGTACAGGGTGCATGAATGGTGCTATTGACAGCTTGTGTGTAAAACTCGGATAAAAAGACTGAAGTAAAAGATGAATAAATGCCAAGTTTCTGAAAGTAACACCAATTAAAAGCATTTTGCAATAGAGCTTCTTTATGAAGGCATTGATGTTTTCAAAAAGCAATTTTTTTTTATTAATTAAGCTTTTGATTTTATGTATGGAATAAGCCATGTTTGAAATAAGTATTATTTTAAGAGTAAGTAAGGATTACAGTTGATTCGAGTGGGGCAGGGTTTAACACACAGGTTTTAACCTTTTTCAAAAATTAAATAAGACTAAATGTTCTAGCATCCACACGAAAGCCCAGATGTTGAGCCCTTCCTCATTGCCGTAAAAGAAAGCGGGTATTTACGATTGCTGCGTGATGCCTATAAATAACCTATTTGATGAAATGCCTGCAAGTGCACCGGTATCCCCATGATTGCGTTAACCACTATTATACATCTTTTACCAAGATGGACCTTGCAGTAACCTAATTTGTTCAAATTCAATTATCATACAACCCAAATTGTATTATCTAGTGATTTCCCTCCCATTAGCACTGCTAGAAGAGTGGTGAGAACCTTACCGCTGATGTATGTGGCCCGTGGTTATAGAAACCAGCGGGGAAAATGTTAATGAATCAACTTGATCTCAACGTGTCCTTGAACAGTAAGGCTGCAATTCTTCACCGAGAAAAGAACTGTAAAAAGCCAAGATAATGTATGCAAATGAAAGAGGGGGATGCATAGGCGGCTCTCCGTCTGATGTTGCAGCACTCGCAAGCACTTTTCTATTGGATAATGCATATTTCAGATGTAATTAAATTTCTGAGTTATGCAGTGTTTCTTCAGAAGGTGTGCTCGGACACTTCCTTTTGGAATTAACACAGCAGACGCTGCCTGATGTTAACGCTGAGGGTTTATGGGACATCGGATCCAAACCGCACTTTCTATTACTGCTTTCATCTGTATCCATGGTACAAAGCCAGTTATGTTTCTCCAGCTCGATATAAATTGTATAAATACTCAATCACTTAAAATTAGTGCTCCGTGTTGCTGTGTACACCCGTCAAACACGCAGAAAAACGATCAGACTTCAGCAGAGATCTGAGCCAGATGATGGATTAGCAGCCAAAGACGTGTGCGTGTGTATGATCATAAGTGTAAATGTGTGTGTGTTTGTTCGGGGGCTGTGCAGAAATGACAGGCTTTGACTTTGAAGAGTCCAGATGCTCATTTATATTGTGCCTGGCTTGCCAGCTGACCCTGTGAATCAGCTGTCTTGTCAATACCCCAACTGCCGTTTTAATGAAGTAGCCTTCATCTGCTCGTCTATCATACAGGAACACATACTTGTCCATCATAAGCACAATGACCAGCTTGTTCAGTCAGACGTATGAATACCAGCACATCCTCTGCTGTGTTTTGACAGACTCATGGAGATGCACACGTGCTGCTAATTGCGTGTTTAATGAAACGTGGGAGTCTCCGTTTTAAATTGGTGTAATATTTTCACGTTCGCTTGGCATTCAATCCCCTTCTCCATTTGTCCATTCCTTAATTCTTCCCTGTCTCTACTCTCCTTCTCTTTCCTCCCTATTAGTCGGTTTTTTAAAGCGAAGCAGGAAGTCCATTGCTGCTAAAGTTGATCTACTGCAGGGTGCGTTCGACTCTGACTACATTAAAATGCAGTAATGACATTGTACTGTTTTACATGATAAATCTTTCTTTCTGCATTTACTCTCAAAGACTTGCCTTGTGACCGTGTGTGCGTTTCAATGCTTTGAGAGATTGGATATTTTTTTTCCTTGGAGGAAAAGGCACAGTTGTACGTCTTCAGGAAAGAAAAAAATTTAAGCAAACATTTATAAACCCTCTCATCCTTTCTCTTGTGATTTCGGACATAAAATGAAAAGCTTGAACAGTCATGGTTTTAGCATAGGAGAGATGTATGATTTGAGCTGGTGGGAGTTTAGAAGCAGCAGACCCCATATGAAGTGGCCTTGCCATTAGTGAAGTCTTGTGGTAAATTAACTGGGTTTCTTGAAAGCATTAAGAGGCCCAAGTGGAAAGGAGTGAATAATATTGACTATTTAAGGTGCACAGTGACGATCGTATCAATGTTTTATAAGAGGTCACGCTTAAAAGGCTGTGCTGATTTGAGTGACCAGTGAACTGCAGCTTTGAGATGTGACCTTATCAGATTGACCACTGTGTGCTGTCCTTGGCAATCTTCTTTCCTTTTTAAACTTATGCGCACACACACACACACACACACACACACACACACACACACACACACACCTGTTTTTTTATTTATTTTATTTATATGACCTGCTGCAGGAGGACTGTTTCCTATGTGAGCACTGAGTTAAAGTTTGCTGTATTTAATGGATTTAAGCAATCCATTTTTTCTTCTATTGCCCTCTCTGTATCTCTGTCTTTGTGTTAGAACATTTGCTTGGCTCAGATTGAACTGCTTTAATTGCACCATGTACAGGCTTTAGATATGATCTGCCCTCAGACAGATGGGATCTGAAAGGTCAGGAGCCTCTTTGCATATGGCAGCAGAGCTGAAGGGAAACAGTAAATGTGTATGAGGGAATAAAGAGGGCTTCAGCCACCAGACCTCGGGTGCAGATGTTTTCAGCGTTCTAACCTATAAGAATATTCAAACGATATCAGAGAGCTCTGCTAATCCCATTAATGCCGAATAATCCTGACAAGGGAGTAACTTCATAGCTGTCTGTATAGCTTTTGTAGACAGAGTGCAGCACAAGGGGATGTTTTTGGTTGACTAGAGCATTATTATGAAGCTGGTTATTTGCTAATATCCTCTTAGCATTCACAGTGTGCAGCACACCATATTTTTCTAACTACCAGTCACCTTTAATTTAACTGGATACCATGTTTTCATCACAAACATAAGCATACTAGCATAAATCTGGTAATGGACCTATAAGGGAGAGAGTATAAAAGAAAAATAGACAGGAATAAGGCCAGAGAGAGCAAGAGAAAGAGAGAGAGACTACAGAGCACAGAGTAAATAAAAGACGAGAAATGAAAGTCAAGCATAAACTAGAGAGTGATGAAAGCTAGAATGAGAATGGAGTGGAAGATGAGAGGAAGAGTGAGTCTGTTGAGTCTTATTTCATCAGTCTTGTGAGAGAGAGAGGATCCATGCAGCAGTCGTTCCTTTTGAGATGCTCCAATCTTTATGCTGAAGCACTACTGTATAAAAACTGAACCTCAACAGTATTCACATCAAAATTCCATTTAGGTACTGACATTCTTGGTACTGTAGTAGTGAGAGTCGGTGACAATGGTAATTAAATGTTTATTTACTGTTAATTTTTGCTAATGCGCAATCCATTTACACTAATCGAGTAACAACAAAATATTGTTTAAAATGATATAAATCATTATGCTGCCATCTTGGCTTTACGATGCCTTGTGTCCTAAATGCACTGTAAAGTTAAATCATTTTAATTGTACACGAGAGTGTACACCATTGTGTACTCGGCTTAATGATTTTGTTTGCGATAGTTTGGGACACTCATGCTGGTTGCTCTGGCATTTCGGACAGAAACCGCCCTCAAGTTGGTTACAGTGTCATTGAGGTGATTGATTTTTTTTTTTTTTACAGATATTTTGAATGGCATGCTTAAACCCCTTATTTTAGGCAAAGCTGTACTACAGAATGACTGACTACCCCTTTTCTTATGTGTAGGAAAAAAAGTTTCGGAAAACAAACAAATGTGCCAAATGCATTACAGTGAAGATTGTGCAGCACTTTTATATACTTCTACTGTGCGCCTTTGCTTTGAATTGTAAATAATAAGCCTTTGCTGAATGTGAAGATGGTAGCTACTGTAGGTTTAGATCACCTATTTTTCTGCAGAAAAGCAAGCGACTGAGCAGCACTGCTTAGAGACAAAGCCATTGCAAGATCAAATCTACTCCTTTTTATTTATTTATTTATTTATTTTTTTTGGAACTTTAAATATTTGAACATGAACAAGACTATGGAAAATAGCCAAAATGCACAGCCCCAATTCCTACTGCTGCCCTTTTACATAACAGAGAATGTTAGGTTTATTCTGTTTCTGGCTATTATTAAAAAAAAGTGTTTGAGGCACTCTGTGGCTGTTCCATTGGGGCTGCGTGAAGGTCAGTGGCTGATGTTCCTAAAGCTCTGGAGCTCTCCCAGGATTGAGACACTGCAGCAGTCCACTCAGGATGACTCAGAGGGCCAGATGAGTACTTTGAAGCAGTGACATGTGCTTTAGGAGGCCTGTGAATGACTTTTCCTCACTCTGCAGGAGTTACGGCAACAATCTGCCCATGATACTAAACCATGACTTACAATCCACTGATTGAACACACTGCTGCGATTCGGAGGAGAGGGCTATTGATTGAAGCTCTCAGCCATGCATTGCATAGTGCTCTATCCTTCGTTCTTGTTGTCGTTTTTTGTGCTGCATATACAGGGTTGCACGGAGTGCCTGAACGGAGTTATTAGCACCTCTCAGGACCCTACAGAGCCATAAAGTCAATTATTAGGAACTGGGGAAATTGGGCCATCATCTGTCTTTAAGAGTAACCTGCCTCACTTAAGAAAGTTTAAACTGCAGACCTTTTATTAAAATTACCCAGGGCATGGAAAGACTATTGATTTATTGGAATATACTTTTTTTGAGTAACCGTATTTAATTTACACCAGAAAAGTGTGCTGAACTAAAATTGACCTAAATTGGCTCATTACCAGTGCCTCATGCTAGCTCAGGATGGGAAAATGTAGTGCTAGGTCGTAATGACCATGCTGTACTTCTCACCTAGCATCTTAAATTAAGTATTTAAACCAAAATTTTATGCCATATTAACAATGTCTGACTTTTTTTTTTTTTTTTTTCTTTCTCAACAAAGCACCTTAACCCTTTACTCTCTGTTTCCTGCCTGCATTTTTGAGCTAAATAATTCCTTACACTGTTGCAATCAGGATAAGCAGCTGTTGAAAACTGATAAGTGTTGGTTAGATGTTCTATTCAGTACTTCAGTATAGCTCATTTCAATGCAAATTTTAGGTATATTTTAGGATTATGTTCTTGGGCAAGATAAAGTTTATGTTAATCTTGAAATATTTACCTGATCACCTGTTTAAAACCGTTGTGATAGCAGAGGGAGTATTTACCGTAATTTCCAGACTATGAAGCGCACCCATATATAAGCCGCACCCACTGAATTTTACAAATATTTTTTTTAACATAAATTAGCCGCATAAATAATATAAACATAATGTCTACACTAATGTACTTTACATGTGTGTAACTTTTTTTTTTTTTTTTTTTTTTCCCCGTTTCCGTTCGGAAATTTCATTGGTCTAGTGTTATGGGGTTTAGTTGTTATGCTTCGTTGTTTAAGCCGCGGGGTTCAAAACGTGGGAAAAATATTGTGAAGCATATACATGTATTTGAAGTCGACCGATAGGGGATTTTACAAATAGCTAGTTTAGATTGTACTTGCAGATAACCGATTTAATAAACCGAAAGTACTGAATCATGAAAATGTGCTTAATGAAATAAATTTGAATATACTAATTAGAAATGATAAAAAAATAAATAAAAAAATAGCGCTCTCTGAGAACTGTGCAGCATGCAGTCTCAACAAACTGCACATGGTGTCAGTGATTTACCTCTAGAGGCCACTCTCTTAATGACAGCAGACCAAAAGCCGGAAAAACTATCGTTATGGATATTTGCATTCGTGAAGATTAATCGGTTGACCTCTAACATGCATATTGTGTTTTGATGTGGTGGACCAAGATGCTTAAGATTTTCTAGTTATAGAAGCGTAATTACTAAAAATGGTGCTTTCCTATTTTTTTATTTATTTATTTTTTATTTATTTTTTTTTTTTTGGGGGGGGGCAGTAATTGTGCTGAGTAATGACTAAGAAACCAAATACGTCAAATGTTGCCCATGTTTTAGACTCTACAGTTACGTCAGTATACCTAAAAGTGGTGTTCCTGGTCTAATGAAATATATGAAAATACATAAATAGGAAGTAAAGGGGCACTGTTTTAAACTGCCATTACTTTTAACAGAGCCCAACGGGGCTATGTACCTTCCATGAAATACCTGAGAGAACTTCCTAACATTACAGCATCTGTTTCGACAGATGTTGCAAAAATAAAAAGTTTCTATCCGTTTGAAAAGACAATCATATTATGTGGGCCGTAAATGAACCACATGGCATTGTTTTCTATCTAATAGTAACAGATTAAGGGAAGTGATTTTGTGAAAATGCTCGAGAAAAAGAATGTACTGCTTCTGTACGTGTTACCTTGAGAAAACCCATGAAGATTACATTAGCTAACTGAAAAAATGGGCCAAACCCCAAATAGCAAAATCTGCTTTTAATAGTCTTAACAGCAAATCATTGGTCAGATAATTAAACAAATACTGTAGATCTTTTCCTGGTCTAATATACCTGGTTCAATGCTTGAGCTTGCTTTTAGGCCCTTGTTTGGCTGCATCATGTGTGGTAGATAATCAAATAATGACTAATCGTTAAAGAAAAAAATCCAAAATGATATTTTGGGACAGCATTGTACCACCAGACGCGTGTTTTAGTTTTTATGCTAATGTTGCATCAGACATTTGAGCCATTATCATATCTGTTTCTACTTTTTCTCAAACAAATGGTGGCGGAAGATTCCCTAGGAGAATCTGTTTATCAAAGAATAGCAAGAATCAAAGTGTTCCTTGTTAAGACCATTAAAAGTTTAATATTTGCTATTTGTGAATGGGTTTTTTTTTTTTTTTTTTTTTTTTGCCTAGGAGTGTATTAAAAAAATCTCTGATTTAAAGCAGGTAAAGTCTGTTTGAAAGTGGTATCCCATTTGTAAGATGACTAAATGAGCTCCTTACTAAATCCACAAAACAACTGTTTATTTATTTTGATCTGTTTTGAATGTGTCATGTCGCTCGCCACCAGTGTTGTAGAACTCCAGTCTCTACCTCATAACGCCTGTCTCTACTGGGTTATTGAGGTCCAGGTCTGTTTGGTCATTGAGTTACTGTTTTAATGATGATTTTATCTATAACTCTCTTTACTTGCGAGGTTTCCATGGGCACAGCACCAGCCTTCACAGAAAAATCTCTATTGCACTGAGCGCAGGATGCCACCACACACACACAGTCTTGACAGTAACCTTAAAACTAGCAGTCTGGAGCCCATTTATTTTAGATTTAATCTCCAGGACAGCACATACTGCTGATTAGTTATTCCTAAAAACCACCTACATTTCAGTTTTAAGGAAAAAAAAGGTTAGATATCAGTTGTAGAGTCAAACTGTTTACTAAAATAAATGTGCTTTAATTTGTTGGCACACATGTTCAGTCCTCAACAGATTAATTGTCTTATGTTCAACAGGGTAAAATTGAAACAATTCCAAACACTGGGGAAAAAACAGCACTTGTATGCAGTACAGTTTTATTAAGTCCTTGAAAGACCATCAGCTTTTTGTTCTTTCCAGCATTGCGCCGAGGTCTTCCAAGGACTAATGTGAGCAAAAATCACAAATGAAAAGTTTTCCTAACAATTACGGCTTTATACATTTCGTCACTCTCTCATAGTTGGACCTGTTTCAAGTGATGCACTTTAAGTCTGTCACATCTCGTGCCCAGTAGATCTGCGGGGTCAGAGGGAGTCATATTTTTATTTTATTTTAGAATTCCAATTCTTGAACACACTATTCTTACTGTGTCTTTAGCGTATTTAACTGCATGCTGTACAGATTGAAGACTGTTGTTTCTATGGGTTACTAGGTAAATGACCTCTTGTAGCATGTGTATGATTTTGATTACTCAGGTACAGGTATTTAAAGGGAGTTACTTTTTTGTTCTCTCTTATGAGCAGTTAAGAGCAGGGACCATTCACAGTGGATGGGGTTGTTTAGAAGAAGACACAACGGTCGCAGCAATGCAAAGGCAAAAATAGATTTGTGAAGCGAGTGTGTCAAACATTAGATTAATAACTTCTATAAAGCATATGTAAAAAAAATAAAATAAAATAAAACATTCTACCGAAGATAATCATTTATGTTTATTTACAAATACAGTAGACTGTATAGACAAAAGTATTGCGACGCTTGACTTTTCCAGCTGTCTTTGGTTCTTCCCCAAGTTACCATAATTTTAAATCCACACAATTGTACAGAACGTCTTTGGATGCAGTATAATAAAAATTTCCCCCTCACTTAAACTAGGTGACCCAAACCTCTCTGCATGCCTCTGAACTCAAAACAAGTTAAATGAAGATATGGTTTAGATCTGGTGTGGCTCTCAATACAGTTCTGACCTTAACCCTATTGAACACCTTTAGGATGAATTGAAACGCTGACTGCCCCACAGGCCTCCTCACAGTACATCAATAATTTACACCCTTGTGACTGAATGAGCACAAATCTCCAAAAAAAACAAATAAATCTCCCCAGAAAAGTGGAGAATATAATAGGAATGGGGACTAAATTTGGAATGGGACATTCAAAAAGTACATAAATCTTCTGGTCAGGTTTCCAAACATTTGTCTATACAGAGTAGTTTTGCTGTTTTAGTTTTTTGGTGATATTAATGAAATATTGAATTTCCAAATAGGAAAAAAAATTGAAACATTTTGCATTGTTTGTAATTAGCAAGTGTTTCAGTAATGATATGCAGGATCATTTTTCACTTTGTTTCACATTGCTGTAATCATAAATTCTGAATGGCTCAGCAGCTGCTGAAAACTGCTGATCTATCTTGTAACCCACAGAAGTCTCGCCTCACTTTTTATGTAGGATCAAGCCATTTTTTCTCTTTTCTTTGCATACAATTTGGCTGCAATTAATGACATTATTAACAGCTGTTACAAGTCTGCTCAGAGTTTTAAGAGATTCAATCACAGCATTATACTACTGTAGATCCCTGTGCAGCATTTATAATGTCAGCTTACTTAAAAAAAAAAAAAATGTAAAAAAAATTAAAAGAAAAAGTTAAAAACGGATGACATCACATTTTAAAATTTTCCAAAATAGGGAAACACTACTTATTTCTCAATTTAATGTGTAATCAAAAAAGTAGTCGTTTGTTATAATTACTGGATTGGATGGTTGAAACTTATTGTTGGCTCATATTTCACTGTTGTATTTAATTTCTTCCTTAATGACCAGTATAAAGTAATTTCATGCTATATAATATTACAATCTATTATTGTAATAAAGAATCGCACAAATATTACTGTACAGCCTTTTATTTTTTAAATAGTTTAACCCTTGTGTTTTTGAACAGTTTAAAGCAGGCTGGTAGCAGTATATCGTAGGCATCTCATCTGATATATTATCTTCTATTTTTATGCCAAGATTATTTTTAAAGTAATGTGTTTTTACTAGAACGTTTGATTCAAATAAAGAAATATGTGCGCACTTTGGGTTTTTGAAATAGACGGGTTCACAGTGTTGAGTTAAGTTGATCAATTGACTCAATTGCAAATTGCACAGACTTGAATCAAATTTTAAATAAAATATATGTTTTAGTATACAGTACTTCTAACTCTGTGCTACTGTGGTCTATTTTTGTGTCTATGAATATATGATTCAAGAGAAGACTCATCTTTAATTCAGTGGGTTAAAAATAAAGATTGCATTAATCACTATAAATACATGTATGGTGTGTAGAGCACTAACCTACACACTTAAAATATCATGTGGCACATTTACTAGCCATATAAGCCACATGAAAAGTAAAAGCCACTCAGGGTGAGATCAGGAAGCCATGTTCTTATTAAGGACAAACAACCCATCAAGCCACCCACTGCCTGAGCCTTCTTCATGCTTTATAACGTGTGCCTGCCTTGAGCAGTGCTTCACCAAAAATAGCATGATGATTGCATCAATTAGTGAGCAAAGTGCAGTCCTTTTAGCACTACATAATGGTAGTGTGCAAAAGGAAGCTGAAGGTGATTCCACACACCATCAGCAAAAGGTTTGAACAGGAGATTAAAGACCCTTCTGATCACCATGAAGGACATCACTTAAGGAACAAAAAGCACTAACTAAAGAGAGCGCATAATGCTTACAGCGAGGTACATGATTCTAGCAAGCCAGAATAAAATGGGATAAAAGCCAAAAATTGAGGGATCCATCCATCTTGGGAGAGAACTTGTTTTTATGGGGGTGTGTGCTGTAGTTGATGTGCTTCCCTGTATGCAGGGGCAGTTGAGCAGAACTGTGTTTTCATTAATTGTATCAAAATGATATCGGTCTAAATGACTTGGCTATGAAGATCAATTCAAGGGAAGCAGACTCACGTGTTTTACTCTTTTCATACAAGAGAAATAGTATTTTATTCTCCCCTAAAGTATGTGGATCATTATTATGTGATAAGATTTTCAGATATGTTTTTGCTGGAGGGCAAGTGTACAGTTTTATGTGCAATTTGCACAAGAAAAGCGATCTCCGTAGCAATCATAGAACTGTGAGTGTCCATGATTGTATGCACAGTCAACAATTCCACACTGTCTACTCAATGTGCCACACTTCAATACAAATGTATTACTTTGACCTATATTACAACAGTGTATTATACAGCTTAATGTGGCCATGCAAATTGCACTTGATGATTAGATCACATGATCTTAACATGCATGCAGGCGTGAGGGACTCGGTACTGATACATTCTTTTAAACGTTATCTACATGTGGTTTTATTTATTTATTTTTTATTTTTTTAAAGGCTAATAATAGGCTTTTTGATTTGATTTTGGCAGTAATAGATGCACACATGCATCGGTGTCTTTATAGTAAAGAAAGAGCATATATTAGGGGTGTAACGGTACACAAGAATTACAGTTTGGCATGTACCTTAATTTTTAAATCACAATCAGTTTTAATTTCGGTACTGTCATTTTAATATTAATGCAGATTATTATTATTATTATTATTATTATTATTATTATTATTATTATTATTATTATTATTATTATTAACAGTTTTGAATTTTAAAACCGGTTTCAATAAAATGCTTTCTTGGTTAAATAATAATAATAATAATATTATTTTAACATATATGTGTGTGTGTGTGTGTGTGTGTGTGTGTGTGTGTGTGTGTGTTTGTTATTAAAAAAAATATTTTTAAATTGTTTATTAAAAATAAAATTTAATAAATGGAAAAAATGTGGTTTACATTTGTTACATTTTAACTGCTACTTTTTTCAGCATACTTTAACAAATGTCTTAATTCTTTCTATCCTTCATTCATTCATTCCCTCGATATGTGGAATTGTCAGGTTTTTCTCCTTTTAAGAGAAATTCTTGAAGCTGGACATAACACAAAGAATCCATATTGCTATACTGTCGTAAAAACTGACGTGGCAGCGATTTTGTTTATGCGCAAAACAAATTCAGAATTGTACATTCTTCAGATCGTATTTCCAGTACAGACCGAGTAGCCACAGTGGCATGGCGCCAACTTTAGTTTGTTGGGGTTTTTTTTTTTTTTTTTTTTTTTTTTTTTTTTTTTTTTTGGTACAGGAATTTTGATTGGTGCGTATTACGTGGACTGCAAGTGTGTTTAGTCTCTGCCTCGCACTTTGTTTTTGGTATGTTGTCAAGTTAAACAATAATAAAAAAAATGAACTTAAAGCCATGGGTATAAAAAGAACACTAGAGTTATCTCAGTCTCACTGTGGTTACTCACTCTGAACTAGAAAGGAGATTTGTTTTGTGCATGCATGAAAATGCTAAAGAATCCATAGTGCTAGCGCTAGCCCTCAACAAGGAGGTTTCTAGCGGCTAACACTAGCTTTATGGATTTTTTTATGGAGCTTTATAAAAAAATTTCTCTTAAAAGGAGAAAATCATGACTATTCCAAATTTTGAGGGAGTGAAAGAATGAAGGATGGAAGGGATGCAGACATTTGTTAAACTATGCTAAAATAAGAACAGTTAAGTCGATCATCTTTAGAAAATGAAATGTAAAACACACACATACATACACATCTGTATTATGCAATACGGTCTAACAAATGTAAGCTACTTAATGACATTTATTTACTTTTATTTAATCATTTAAATATTTTGCCACTTTGATAGATAATTAGGGATGCACCGAATATTCGGCCACCGAAAGTTTTCGGCTGAAAATGGCCCAAAAGTGCATTTTCGGTCTTCGGCCGAAAGGCTTTGATCACCGAAAAAATACGGCCGAAACAGTTTGTTGTGATGACGCAAACAGAAACCGCGGACCGCACGTGCTTGTCGGTGTGGACGTATTTCAGTATATCTGTAAAAGACCCACGGATAGCGATTTGCAAAACATGTAATCGCGAAATTTCAAGAGGAGGTGCGTCTGCAAAGACTTTCTCCACGTCGGGTTTAATTTATCACCTGAAATCCAAACATCCCGATCGCTATGCTGAATATGAAAGAAACGCGGCACAGAAAAGCAAAACCCCTCCGAGCATGCGCACTCCGTCTGTGGCGGACGTTTTTGAAAAGGCAGGAAGTTTCCCAATGATATTGTTGTATTGTATCTTTAAGCAGTTGCATTTGTTCTGAATGCACTTTGTTTTAATGAAAGCACATATTTAATTTTACAACCTTTCAGCAATGTGCATTATTATTTAAGTGCATTTAATTTAAACTTTTAAGTTTGAATTTTAATTAATTTTATCCTGTGCATTGTTGCAATGTGCTATAAATAAATATTTTCCTAATTTGTAATTGATTTATTCTTTGAAACAAAAATTGAAATGCCTTGATTTTAGTATGGTTAGTACACAGTCATAGCCATAAATGCAATGGGTAATAATAATTGGCATAATTTCTTTCGGTGTTTCGGTTTTCGGCCTTGCATCCTCGTTTTCGGTTTCGGCCAAGAATTTTCATTTCGGTGCATCCCTATAGATAATTCGATTTAATCCATATAAACGTGTATTGCATTTATTTGATTTATTATATATATATTTTTAAATAAAATATTTAATCAAGCAAGCATTTTATTTAAAAAAAGTTTTGAAAATGTAAACTGTTGATTTTCACAAATGTTGGTTTAAAAAAAAACAATAATCAAGCAATTTTGTTTTGCACTTTTTGAAATTGAACTGAACTGGAAATTCTGTGTATCTTTACACCCGGACATTACTGAATGTTGTAGTTGTCTTAATAAATTGCATATTATTCCAATTGATAATCTCATGTATTAGCACATTTAAGTGTACTGAAAGTGTAAAAGAATATTTATACCAGTCTGATTGACTGCCCCTGTATGTTGCAAACACAGAACTGTTATGGTTATAATTTCTGTTGCTCATGAGAGCACTGCCTTAGATCCAGATGTATGCCATGGTGAATGTTTCTTACGAGAAGGTAAACACTATTGCATATTGCTGTTTACTGTGACTTTGATGACAAGGCAGTGTTGGCTAAGTTAAAGTGTGTGTGTGTGTGTGTGTGTGTGTGTGTGTGTGTGTATTGTCTTATTGTAAGTAAATGACAATAAGGCCCTAATCTTATAAAGAGGCTAGGCATGGTGACAGTGCCTTGGTCTGATCATTATGGATCTGATCAATAGTTTTTATTTATTTATTATTGAACCTAGGAACAGAATTTGAAAACTTGTTGAGGCTTAGTCAGGGGTATTATTCATCCCAGTCTGCACATAGGTGTGCTATGGCTATACTATGCATCAGTGAGCCACAGGAAAAGAGGGAGAAGGAAAAGAGAGTGAGACAATATACAAGATTTCAGCTGTATTTCCTGGCTTTCTGAACCAGCACAGAGTGAAATTTAATAACCTTACTTATGAAAGTGCCTTTGACTGGTGTGCAAATACTTTATATCTTGTTTACACAAGGCATGATGAAATATGTAAACACAATGCGATGCTGTATGCTTTGGGTGGTTTGTCTAACCATTTTAAAAGATGATTTTTGCTGTTGCAGCTCCTTGTGTCTGGGCCCCTAATTCTTATTTAGTATATTTTTATCTTCCTCATTAACATAAAGTGACACTTCTTTCTGAGCAACCTGCTGCCCTGCACTTGTAACTAGGCTGGAGGAGGAGAACAATGTGGACAGTGGTGATGAACATAATTATTAGTCTGAAAGCTTCTGTTGTCAGCAAAGACACCTTAATGCTTTAACTTCCTACACCCTAACAGCTTGTAAGTTTATTGCTATGTGTTGCATAAATTAGGAATTCAGAAAATAGTTATTACAAATTGAGGGATTTTTTTACTATCAAAAGATGTGAGACATTAAAATACGATTTAACACGTTTATTGATGCCATGTCTCATAACATATTTTTTTATTTTTTATTTTTTTTGCCCCCTTTACGAACTATTCTGCAGCAGTAAATATATGTAATCCTGCCTGAATCCAGGGGTAATTAGTGTACGAAATGATATAAAGATATGAGGCTGGAGCTAGTTCTTTCTAGCCTAGAGTGTAGATTAATTTAACCCATAATCTACAGTAGACACAAACTAAATAGCTGCCTCAGATTTTGGTTTCAGTCAGGCCTATTTTTCTCAGCCCTCTTAATGACTAATGATGACATCTTGCAGAGGTGCCAATAAAAAGATGTTGCTTCTCCAATGTATTCAAAGATGTTTGACATTTGCACAAGACTATAATAAACTTTCTTTCGGCTTCTCCCATCAGGGGTCGCCACAGCGGATTATCCGCATGTTTGATTTGGCATGTTTTTACGCTGGATGCCCCTCCTAACGCAACACTCCCCATTTTTCCGGGTTTGGGGACTGGCACTAAGAGTGGCTGGGGTTGGTTTCCTGACCAGGGAGCGAACCCGGGCCGCAGCGGTGAGAGCGCCGCATCCTAACCACTAGATGAAATGATACAGTAGATAATCGATTAGAAGCATGATCTTTTTGGCTGTATAACTACCTCTTTTAACTGTTCTCATCAAATAGCAGAACTTAAAAATAAAAAAATAAGTCTGATCTCTGTGGCAGATGGTTTGAGTTTGTGTTTTTCAGAAACTTGAATTTTCACACACAGCAGTCTCTAGAATTTTCACAGGCTGGTGCAAAGATCCAAACACATTCTGTAGATGTCTGTTGTGACTCAAATAAGCACTCTCTACAACCGTTGTGAGCAGAAAAACACTGTAGAAGGTGAAATAAGCAGCAGCAAAGCACATAATCAGGTTTCATTCTTGTCAGCTAAAAGCAGGAATCTTTGGCGATTCGACAAATTGGACAGTTGAAGATGAAGATTAGAAAGATGAAAAAAGGAACAGATTTTTTTTCAATTTACAGGAGTGGAACCTGATATGGCCATATACTCTTGTATCCCATATACGTTTTCTGTATTCTTTATGCCGAGATCCCCTATTTTGTGCAGTATTCCTATATACAGTGTGGATATTGAACTTTAATCGAGAGGACCTGAATCTACAAGAAGGATTGAATGGTTCAGTGTCATTCATCTTTGTGTCTGCAAGGACTCTAATGACACCTGTCAGGCTGCAGTACAGGTAGTGTTAGCTGAAGGTTAATTCCTTTTTTTACTCTTTAGAGGAGTTGTTGAATTCCTTTCTACTCTCGCTCTGTGTTCAGGAGTGCTCTTTCTGCATTCTGATCACTGTGTCTGCTATACCACTTTACTCTCTTGGGTTTTTTTTTCTTTGTTTATTAGAGACTCTGTCTTTTAAAAAAAAAAAAAAAAAAAAAAAGGTTCAGCGCAAGAGCTCAGGCTTGAATTGTGCCATTGATGGAAAAGAACAAAGTTAGTGAATAAAATTTGTATTCGTTATGTAGTTTTGTATGGATGGAATATCACATTTGGGCAATTAACAATATTGTGGTCTGAATCGAAATGTAACTTGAAATACTTTGCTGGAAGATTTTTATAATCCAAGATAATAACGTTCCTGAGAAGCATGTCAAATCTATGGGCTATTTTTGTATTTTATAATTTTTTTAAAATTTTAATATGAATCTATTGTATCTTACATTCTTAGAAAAGGGTTAAATAATGTAAGGTTGTGAGCAGGACCCGAATGCCTTATCAGAGTGAGATCTAAATAGAAATCATTTACAACATAAACCTATAAGAACCTATAAGAATCTGTCCAATGGAGCCCCTGGGGAACACCTAAGTGAGTTAGTGACGTTGCTCGTAAAGCATTGCTGAGAGCTCTTCACTCGTGTGGTTACGTATGTCTGACTGTTTGTTTATTACAGTGGTATTTAAATTAATTTATTTTAGAATAGTCACATTTCATGTGCTGAACATATTTTATTAGTTATCAGCATATCCTCTTGTGTTCAGATGACTCAGTTGGACAATGGGCAGTCTGCCAGCAGTCAGACCATCACAGTGCTTTGGCGTTCTTTCTATTTCAGTTAAGTCCACAGTTTTATACTGACCTTTTATAGTAAACAAAGCACAGGAATTAAGGATATTAACCAGAGTCAAGGTGAAATCCTTCAGAGGCATTGAATTTGTGGCGCTCAGCCAGCAGTTGCAAACTTCTCTCGGTTTATATACCCTTGTGTCATATGAAATACTGATTAAATCTGCCACCCCTGCTGCTCAGGAATGGAGAGACAAAGAGAAGAAAGGGAAAAGTGTATTCTGGCAATGTTATGCTGGTTTCCAAGGCCACTGCTTTTCCTTTTTTCTCCTTTTTTTTCCTGTGTGAGTTAATGCAGCAAAATCAGAACAAGTAAAACCTCTGCTCTTTCTTCACACCACTTTAATGGGCTTGGCAGCATTTGTATTTGGCATCCTGCCTACCATTATTTCCAACTCTCTTTGGGCCGACTTGCACAAAAATGATTGCCAATGTATATTATCTATGATTACGTCAGTTGTTGCTTTGCGTCCTATGAGTGTCAGGCTTTGCAAGAATCTCTTGAGTAATGTAACAGTAAAGCATTCACCCTATCTTTAAGAGATTGCAGGTTTGAACTCAAATGATGTCTAAGGCTTCTGTAGCAGATAGTCCAAGGGAGCAGAATGGGCTGTGCTCTCTGGATGGGAAAGACTGTATACTGTCCCCACTCTGTCAGTGAGCCATTTGTAGGCATTGGCACCTGTGAGCATATGCATGTGAAAGTGGGGAAGATGGCACTTTCATCCAATTCTGTTGTGCTGCCCTTTAACACAGTATGGGCAAAGGTTCATACTTTGAGGTTTTGAGAAAGTGTATATTAATTAGTGGCGTTTTATTAATAAACAAATGTGTTTTAAATTTTTTTTTTTTTTTTTAATTGAATGAAATATTTTGCAAGCTTCTGTGTCCCACATGTAAAACGTGACAAATAGCCCTTGATGCCTTCAGTGTGACTCTACAATTTTCATAGTCATGAAAATAAAGAAAACTCTTTGAATGAGAAGGTGTATCCAAACTTTTGGTCAGTACTGTACATACATGTACTATTGTTATAAAAGAAAAAAAAACACTTACATAATCTCATTTTTATTCTCAGTTGTGAATGCACTTTCAAAACTAATCCTGATGAACTGAAAATTAATTAAACAGCTGATAGCTTTGTAGATTGGACACGGCAATTTTTTATATTTTAAATATCATTCTTAAACCGATCTAAAAAATGTGAAACCTTTTTTTTTTTTTTTTTTTTTTATAATTTTATTTTTATTAAATGAATGTGATGAGTATATTAAGAAATTACATAACATCTAAAAAGACATTTACCATGTTGTAATGTACAGGAAAGGGTCACTGAAAATATTATTGTATATATTATATAATGTCACTGGGATGAATCAAAATAATCAGTGTTGGAGTTAATCCTTGTCTGTCTCGGTTGGTAGCCGTTGTATAATTGTGAATGCTGGATATTGAGTGGGAATTGGGCCAAGGTAGAGAATGGTCATTAAAAAAAAAGAGAGAGAAATTTCTATTTTCTGGTGCTGCTCTAGTTGTAAGTAATTTTCCTGTTTGAAAACGCATTTAAGTGGATTGTATGTCTAATTGAGGACTATTATTCGAATCAGGAGTAAATAAGCTTGTTGGAAAATAGTGCATTTTTCTAACAATGGAACTGGGCTTCAACATGGGATTGGTCCATTTACCGCTAAATGAAAGCACACTGGCACATTTTCAAGGTTCTTACTTGCCTGTTGGAGGTACTGGTGCTTTAGAAGTGTAGTGGCCTGATAAGTTTCTAGTGACTGATTTTAAAATTGTCTCAACAGGCCCAATAAAAATTTCATATAAATAAAGATTTCACAAATTTGCAAAGTCTTCTGTTATTTCAGGGAAAAAAAATAGTATAAACACACAGCTGATGATTACACTGGACAAATTATTTAAAAAACCCAGACCTTAAATCAGCAACTCGGCAATTAACTCGTATTCAGATTAAAACTGGAACCAGCTTCCAGAATGTCTCGGACATGCCCCACATTTGGCTGTAGGTCCAGGCTTCAAACATGTCTCTTTTCCTATGAAGTGTTTTTAGGTTTAAATGTGTACTATAAATTTGTCTGACCTCTTTTTAATTTATGAAACTAGAAACATTTTCTTTAACAGTCTCTCTCTCTCTCTCTCTCTCTCTCTCTCTCTCTCTCTCTCTCTCTCTCTCTCTCTCTCTCTCATCGCCTCCACAATGCCACAGTGGTAACTTATAAAAGGATATAGCGAAGGTTATACATGCAGATAACTAGGAATTTGTTCATTGCCATGACTCGCAACTCTACTCCTGTGCACATTCTCAGTGCAGTCAACAAGTCTTCACACACTGTCAGTTTTCTACAATAATTGGCTAACTATGTGTTAGTGGTTGTGTAAATGGTTTGTTTAGCATGTATTGTAGATATTGTTGGTCAAGCTAGTTTTGGACCATTGATTTTTGCACCCTTCAACTGTTGAAACAGTCACTGTAGACTAATATTTCCTGAGTGATGGTGTGCTGAGCAGAACTGCAGTGTCAGCACAACAAAGAAGGCACCTTGTATGCATCTTAGTGGGCAATATATTAAATGGAAGAAAGCAGAAGGGAGGAAAAAAAGACAGAAATTAAAGGGAATGTAGCAAGGTAGAATCAACAAAGAGAGCGAGAAAAGGAAATACTGACATGCAGGAATAAAGAAAGGAAACATCATTTTATACAAAACATCAAACGCCAGTAAAAATACATTTAGGCTTCGTATCGGGCAAATCCGTTTATTAATTCATGATTAAGAAAACATTTTGGAGCTTATCTGAAACCTTAGTGATGCACGTTAAATATTCTTTTCTCTTCTCTTCTCTTCTCTTCTCTTCTCTTCTCTCAATCACAAAGTCCAAAGATAATTTTATTACATTACATTTCTCCAATGAGGCCTGAAATTTCTGTTCACATACTGAAGTCTGTTAGAATGAGAAAAGCAAAAAGTGGATCTACTTCTTTATTTCACATACATGAGATGGTGTTCTTGTCCAGAGTTGCCTTATTTTTTCACAGAGATGTGGTTGTCAAAACTCCACAGGCTCTTCTGAAAAGCTGCTTGTGCATTCAAGTCAACATCTCACGTTTTTTGAATAAAAGTAAGGTGTCTGGAGGTTTTTTTTTTTTGGTGAGTCTGGGTTTCTTTGATGTTTTTCAGTCTCCAAAAACCCCTATTGTAGAATTATCACCCTACAGTGTTTATATATTTTTCTACTGGAAATGATAAATCAATAGTTTGAGTGTTAATTCAACAATGGGTTTTTATCTGTGCAAATTATTTGAGGTAATATTCTCATCTTTGCTTTAGAAATGCCATCTTGGTTGAGTTTTGGGTGTTGTAAGAGGAGGTTCATTTATGGCTTATCATTAAAGTATATAATATTCTGAGCTGCTATGTTGTTGGTGCAAGGAAATGATACTTTATTTTTGTGAGAATCCTCTGTTTCCTCTATTACACTGTGAGGCAAACATTTAGACAATTTCTTGTTAGCAAATCAGGAAGTAGTAAATTTTTAAATGGACATTTATGCCATTTTGACAGATGCCCTTATCCAGAGTGATTTTGAATTCTATTAGTAAATACTGGTTTGTTAGGATACAATCAGTGAAGAAACTCTGGGAGAAATAAATGTTAAAAAAAGCAAGTTTATTTTTTGTAGTAGGAGAAGTGCTAATTTGGCAGTGGTGAGTCTTTTAGACATCATTTGAAGACTGCTGGTGACTCGGCCTTGTTGACCTCAAGTTTAAGCTTGAACAGTGGAACAGAGAAGAGTCTTGAAGCATGAGAGCTGGTGGGAAGAGTTGCGCAATAGCTGAACATCATAGGGAGCGTGATGTAGTGCAGGGTGAGAAGTGAGATGGTGCGTCTTCGGCTTTGCAGGTTAACATTTTTGTTTTAAATTTGATGCGGGCATCTACCAGTAGCCAGTGGAGGGGGAGCGTAGCATTTGAATGGTGTGGGAGAAATTTTAAAGGTTAAAAACATGTCATGCAGCTGCATTCTGGATCATTTGCAGAGGGTAAAAGTCTTTCAGAGGTAGACCTGCCAGGAGCGAGTTGCAGTAGTTCATTCTTCAGATGACAAGTGTTTAAAAGCACCCGAGTGATGCTGATGACGCTGGAACTGCCTTAAAAATATTATAGTATGAAGTTTGTTGGGAGAGATCTGAATGCCACACGACTCAAAGTATTTTACTCAAAATTGCTCACATAATTGCACTCTATGCAAACTGTATTTTTCCAGATAGGGCATCTTGTGGTGTTTTATGAAGGACATTGACATCTTTATATACGTTGCCAAGTGCTACTTATTTTTGATGATTTTATAATCTGCCTGAATGTATTCTGATCTTTAACTTGGCATGCAAAACAAACAAGCCAAACACAGCAGAGCAGCTGTGTATGAGCGTATGTTCAATGGCACAGAGCAATGTTATTTAAGTTAATTGGCTTCAGTGTAGTTTAGAGTAGATTTAATGCAGCTAAGCCTATGGACTACATGGTTGATTACATTTTTCCCCCCCACATTAAAGCAAATGCGTTCTATAAAAAATATTTTCACCTCTAACACTTAGTCACTGGCATTTTAATACTGACCTACACATAAAACCACTTTGGAGTTAAGAGTAGATACATGAAATAGTGATACAGCAGCATAGTGTTGTAGATAGTGCAAAATACCCTCCTAAAGAAAATCATGTCTCTAATTTTGAGTCTTTAGCTCAGTTCTATTCTGTATGGAGTATGTGAAATAATTTTTTTCTCCATGTGGTAGTATAATGCTATGGACATGCTTGATCTGCTATACAAAACTTTAGACCACCACAAACACTGTGTTGTATGTGTCTGTACTGGCTTTGTGCATGTTTACTGGGGAGATTAACATTGAGAACAGAGAGTTTGTTGTTGGTCCATGGCACTGAGCTGTGTGCTGGTTGAGAGCAACAGAATTAGTCATGGTGCAGTAATGGCATGATTGTAATATCCAGGGTTCTCACACTGGCAGGCGATAATTCCCTAATGCCACTTATATGTAGTCAGTCATAAGTGTGTAGCAATGCAATTATTTTTTTTTAATGTGAGCATCACAATATGTATATTTTATAGGATTTAAAAAGTAAAACGATAGAACTAGTTCAGCTTGTTACTCATTTGTATGAATTACTTCAAACAGCAAGGAAGCAATTGAAGAAAAAGGATTTTAGCTATTTGACCATACTGTGACCTTGATCCTGTTGCAATCAATTCTAGAATTGATTATCTGCTTGGTATAATGTTAAATCCATGTAAATCTTAGAATCTTCCAGCACTCTGTTATGAAGATACAACACTAACGAGGATTTCAGGCAGACAGACAGCTGGATGGATGAATGTACCAGAGGCATAATTAGCTAATGAAATCTAAATTAATTAAAGATTTTAATTAAACTACTTAAGGCACATGGTTTGAAACGGGAGCTAATAAGAGACAGCGTTACATACATTAATGAGGCGTTTTATTGTATGGTTCGAACAAGATACTTGGCATTACATTTATTTTACATTTTTACATCTTCATTTAATATTTGTATTTAGATGACAATTGTGAGTCACTTTGCATAAAATAAAATGAAGTAGCAATAAGTTTAATAGAGACAGATTGGCAGGGTTTAGAATTAGACTCATAATCTTATGATCAGATCTTTAGTGTAAAGCCACAGAGTTGCCTTCCCTAGTTTGATTAATTTAATTTCTCATCAGCAGCGGTTGTGTTTGTTTAGATTTTATTTGAGCAGAAAACCTGTGGAGGAATGTTATAGTGTTCCGGTCATGACAGATATTTCAAGTGGATTGAATCGCTTTCATCTCAGCTGGGAGCACCGCTCCCAGTCTCAGGCCTGTCACCCTGCCACTGCTACCACACTAAATATGATGAATCTGCCTCCTTAATTACCCTGCAGTTCCATGCCAGTAGTTCATCAGCTGTCTGCAGCAATTAATATCTCAGCAATAACTGTTCCTCTTGGCAAAGTAAAAAAAAAAAAAAAAAGAAGAATGAATATATCATGGTGGGAATAGTGGTATAATAACATTGTTTACTGTCATTCTCGCAGTAGCTGAGGAATGTTCGAAATTAAAAACTGAGAGGAATATAACTTTGGTTTTGCAAAAAAAAAAAAAAAAAAGACCCACAGTTTTATCAAAAGGCCTTTTCAGCAGAGACTCACAGAACAGAGCACATTTATCATTACAGCAGACAGCTTATTTACATATGAGTGCACTGAACTGATAATCTAAATATTTCCCTGCTGAATGAGTGAGACACTATTACCCAGTGTAACCATCACACGCTTCGTGACAGTACAATCACAGAAGCATGTTATTCATATGATTTATTTATTTTTTTAATTCTTTGGGAGAGAAAGATAAGCAGCAACAATAAAGGTGAACTGACAGGTTCACTGTTTCTTTAGATTTGATTCTTTTTTGACCTTTCTGTGATCAATGGCTGCAGCATTTGAGCCTCTTAAACTCTTAGGAGCTTTTCCAGACTCCTCTAACGCACACCTTTCCTATTTATTTGACTGAAATTAATGGCGACTCTACACTCGCATCCCACTTTGTTGGGAACATGATCCACAGTAGGACCACTTTGCTGTCAGACCTGCCTTAGTATTTTGTTGTACAAGATATTGAAAATCATCTTTTCACGTCATCATGATCGCATCCTGTAATTGCAACAGATTTGTCAGCTGCCTGTCCATGCTGCAAATCTCCTGTTCTACTGCATCCCAGTGGTGTTTTATTGGATTTAGATCATTTGGCTGGGGATGCTATAAAAGTACACTCACTGTCACATTCATGAAGTCAGTTTGACATGACTTGTTTTGTGACATGGCACGTTATTATCCTGGAGCCATTAAATAAGAGAGTACATTGTGGTGATAAAATAATGCGCATGGTCAGCAACAATACTGATTCAAATGATGTATAATTGACATTAAAAGGCCCAGTATGTGCTTAGAAATAATTCCCTATACTGTTGTACCACCTTCACCACTAGCCTGAACTGCTGGCACAAGTCAGGTTTAGTCTATGGATTCATGATGTTTGTACTAAATCATGTATAATGTTACAGCAGAAATCATGGTTCAGTTCAGGCAAATTTTCTACAAATGTCAAGTTTCAGTGAGTCTGTGCCCAATGTAGCCTCAGCATGGTTCCAATTCTCTGAGCCAGTACAGTAATGTTCTGCTGTTGTAACTCACCTCTCTCTGCAATGTACTCTGAGATGATAATCTTCTGACCACAGTTGCAATTAGTGGTTATTCGAGCTAGCAGAACTACTACTCATTTATTTATTTTGTATTTTATTTTTATTTTTAAATCATTCCTTGTTAAAATCTATATATTGTCATGTGTGAAAATCCCAGGAGAGCAGCAATTTCTGAAAATCTCAAACCAGCTCAGCTCAAACAAGCACGCCATAGTCAAAGTCTCTGAAATCACATTTTCACAGTGATCTTTTATATTAGCACTAATCAGAGTGCTTGACCTGTAGCTGCATTACACTGTTGCCTCATGATTGGCTGATTTAAGATAAATGCATGAATATGTAAGTGTACAATATGTTCCTAATTAGTAAAATGAAGTGGCTTTATTGTGATTTCAGCTGGTGCAGTATACGGTTTCTTCATTGCTCCATGATTAAGGTGCTAAATAAAACATAATTGCACAATGCGGTGCTAAGGCTTTGCAATCCTACATAAAGTGCATGTATGCTTATTGTTTACAGTTAAGTTTGGTAAAGTTTCCACTCTGTGTAAAAATCTGTTTAGGGGTATAGTAGGAGGTGTAAGAGATTTAATGCTGAAGAAATATAGCAAGTTTTGATGTATTTTTAGCAGAAAGCAGAATAGATGTTCCGTTGCTCCGAAACTGCAGTGAGAAGGAAAAAAAGCTTAGAATTATTCAAATTGGAGTTATTTCTGTAGAAGGCTTCCATTAAATCTAAACACACATTAAAATGCAGTCATAATTAAGAGCGTTGGGTTTAAAGACAGACGTGTGATTTACTGTTCAGATAAACAAAGCGATCGAGGTGGTAATGATTGGATTTAAGTCAGTTTATTAATTTAATGATCTGTAAAATAGTTTAAGAGCATTCTTTCATGTTTGAGACAAACCTCAGGACTTTCTTCTCTAGAGCATAACAATGTGTTTTTGTATAAAGCGCATCATTACATTTTTAATTGTATGTTCAAAGGAGAACATCACTGTACTAAATGTTTTTGTGTGTAAAAAGCTGTGTGTTTACAAGTCATTCATTTGTCTGAATATCTTCTTCCCATTATGACAAATACTGTAAAATTGATTTAGAAATAATGTATGTGCTTAAAGAATGTATTGCAGGCAGTATGCTGGTGTAATATTGATACTGTGAATAATAAATTTTTATTTATTCTTTATTTTTTTAAAGCATCGTCAAATGTCTGCTTCTATGCCATCTTTTCTTACTCGCTGTAAAATGGACTGACTGGACATTTTATTTTACCTACCAAAATTATACACACACACACACACACCACACACACACACACCCTAGTATATGCTATTTTAAATATAATTTAGAGAGAGAGAGATTTTACTCACTGACAGTACACACAACTGCTTTCTGTAATAACTATTAGCTCCATCAAAGATCAGGTTGATGCCATTTGAAGATGAATAAAAAAAAAATGAAATGCTGGTTTCTACAAGCTGATTTGCCTGATGCATCATTTACACATTTTTTCCCCTTTGTAATTAACCTGCAGCACCCCACCAAGGTTCAAGCACTGCATCAGGACTGCACATGCAAATTAGCACCCTTCATTGGGATCTCTTTGTAAATCAGGTCTTCCAGCTGTCTGTGAGTGAAGTGTGAAGAGCTCTTTTCAGCAGCAAGATATTGTTGCTTTAAAATATAATGCCTCTGTTGTCTTGAGTACATCAATCTCCTGAGTGTGGCCTCATGGAGACGGGTCACAGTGGGTTCCTTTTCCCCAAACACTGCAAGACTAATAATCAATTGCTCCTGTCGCACTCTGTGACAGACTCATAAAAATGCAGTTGTTTATCCTCCATCCATCTCTTTTTCCGTCATCCTTTTCCTGATTATCAAACCCGTTCTGTCAGTCTTCCTGTTCGTCCTCACATTTTTTTTTTTTACGGTTTTTGCTTGTTAATGACCCATGACCCTTTATTCCTGCAGATCAGCAGAGAACGTCAGACATGATGTGGCCAGTGCAGCTTGTGTACAAGGTACAATCTCATATCTTTCTTGATTTTAACAGTTGCTTTTCAGTCACTCATGACACTGCTGAATGATTACACTCCCAAAGGCAATCTAATTAACCTTTTTAAATAATTACTTCTACTAAACACAAGCTATAACCTTGTGGAATAGTTTGACTTTGTTATTTTTAAAAACGCATGCAGAGAAAAATTGGTGTTGATTTATGACTTACAATGAAGCTACATATCAGGCCTTCGTTAATATAGTCCTTCTGTAACTGTCTGTATTTCCTGGTACATACATCAGCCGATCAGCAAATGGAATGTATGCTTTTTTTTAAATGTAAGCTTCAAAATGAGGTCCATGAAATGACAAGTCTGACCATGATGTTCTTTCCTGTAAAGACATGCTACATAAACAGTGTCACCCTTAGATATTAAGTCGAAGCTTTACCAAACAAATATTCTCCAGCACTGCTTTATTAAAGATTTATGAAGTCCTTAGAAATTTATTAAGAAGGCCACATGTAGATACAATTAAATAATTAAAGACCTTGAATAGCTGTGTTCAGTTTGAATGTTATTATTTGTGCCCCCACCACCATTTAAATATTTTTGTAAAATTGGTTATTTTATTGAATGTCCAACCTTTATGGCTCAATATAATGGAGTTCTCAAGTAGAACTATATAATTTTAAGGTTGCTGTTTAACTGAGATGTTAAAATAACCAGTATTATATCATTTTTATTTTTAAGTGGTGCTTTTTGGGTTAACCATATAAATTGTATTTTAAGTATCCAGAAATAATGCATGTCCCAGGCAGCTCAAAATTTAATTTTTAGCAACATTGCATCGGTAAAGTTTCAGAATGGCGTATGCATACGTTGTAAGTGTTGCAACTTGAGCAACTTGGAGGCCGATTTGATTCCCTTCAGTAATAACTGCTTTCAGAAATTGGATTTTTAATTGTTTTTTTAACAGACATTCAGCATTATGTACATTATGCATTGCTTCAAGCTAAGAAGTTAAATCAAATGATCAAGGCTGTTCAACATTTATACATTCTTTTGTCCTGACAACCTGGATCTACAATTTGTCACGGCTTCATAATTTTCCCCATAAACACCCGAAATTCCCCCTTTTCCAGTGGACTGACTTCATTTGATACACAATAGAAGCAAATCTGCTGTGTCTGTGTGTGGGTGTGGGGGTGTGTGTGTGTCCTGTTATAATAATAATAATAATAATAATAATAATAATAATAATAATCGACACACAGTGCAATAAGAAAATGGAGGTTGACGCTAAATGGGGAGCTTTTTAGAAATTCTGACCTCAACTAAGCTGCATTGCTTGACATGGATAGGATTGAACTATAATCATAAACAACGAGAGACAGGTTAGAAAGGGGTAAGAATTGAAATGCAGGTAACGTAAAAAAAAAAAGCAATGAAATGCACAAGCAGAACGTGAGCATATATTAATCAAAATGGAGTGCTGGAGTTGGTGTGGGCAAATCAGATGCTATTAAGAATCTTGGTTTCTAGTACTGTAATCTTCCTTGTAATTGTTAATGAGTAATTTACTGAACTAACATAAAACCTAACTTGATTGTAAAAGCAAAGAAATATTTTACTGGTGGCCTTTTATTTACTCAACAGTCTTGTCTTCATTTGTTTTTATATTCAAGTCAGCATTTTGCCTATTTTTATGCATCTCTCATCATTGTATTGCATGGGCCACACTTTCTGCAGTACATTTGCTCACCTTTATATAAAAAAATAAAATAATAATGACTAGAATGAGTGACTATTTTGGCACTGGTATTTAACAACAATCTAGTCTGCTGGTTCTGGTATGGATGTTTATGTATCTCTTCCTGGACGGAAGTAGGTTGAAGAATTTTGAGAGTTCCTGGTGTTGCAGGTTGATGGTTGGGTACAATGGTCATGTTGCAGGTATTTTTTGCTTGGTCATATCTGGGTTGTTTTAAGGTTTTCAGAAATTTGCAAGCTGCTTTTTGGTCTTTTTGTTCCATTTGATATATTTAGTTTAGGGTTGTAAAAGTTTGTGTGTATGTTAATACCATCTGTATTAGGCAGTTGTGAAAAATGCTGCGAAGTAAGAATGCAAATGAATTTGTTTATTTTTATCAATTAACCAAAAAACATAAATGAACAGAAGAGAAAATAAAATTAATATCTAGTGTGACCACCCTTTGCCTATAAAACAGCATCAATAATTCTAGGAACACTTGCACAGTTTTAGAAGGAACTCAGCAGGTGGGTTGTTCCAAACTTGAACAAACCACATACCTTCTGTGGATGTAGGCTGCCTCACATCATTCTCTGTGTTATCTCTGAAGGACACATGAGCAGGGCTCCCGGATGGTATTGCATGGTGGATAAAGGATATCTGCCTGTATTTCTTAGCATTAAGGACATTAATCCTAACAAAATCTTCAACTTTATTTGCAGAAATGCAGCCCCAGACTTGCAGAAACCTCCACTATGCCTTACTCTTGTCTGCAGACACTAATTACTGTACCACTATTCAGCCCACTGGCAAAAAAACCCGTTATTTTTTTGCTAAAGCCAAATATTACTTACTTTGTCTTATTAGTACAGAGCACCTTTCTGTAGCCCATTTCCTATGTTTTCATGCATAGTTGAGTCACTTAGCCTTGTTTCCATGTCGGAGGTATTTTTGTAATTTTTTTTGGCTGCAATTCTTTAATGAAGACCACCTCTGGTCAGACCTCTCCAGACGGTTAATGTCTATACTTGGGTCCCACTGGTTTCTGCCAGTTCTTTGCTGATGGCACTGCTGGACATTTTCAGTCCTTGAAGGGAAGTTAGCATTATATTTATTTCATCCACCGCATTAAGTTTCCTTGGCCAACATTTCTTTAAATAGCTTGAACAGCACATCTTAACCCCATCCGGCTTTTAAATCTTTGCCTGGGATAGACCTTGTTGATGCAGTAAAACTCCCTTGTGTTTCTGTGCTCAGTTGTGCCATAGTGTAGACCTGTGACATGAAACTGTCTCACCTTACTAGCAGAGTTTGGCTTTTCCTTACCAGGTTAAATCCTCCTACACAGCTGTTTCTGTTTCAGTTATGACTGTGTTTTGACCTACATATTAAATTGATTAGCACCTGCTTGGTATAATTAGTTAATGATTATCATACACCTGACTCTGATACTATAAAATCCCTGACTTTGTCCACACATAGTTTTTGTTCGGAAATGCATATTTCTTCTCTCCATTTTTGGCTTGCGTCTGTGTGTTCTCTCAACGAAAATATATCTTTTTGAAAACAGTTTCTAAAATAAATACATTTGAAAACGTGTTGCAGTGTAGACTGTGAAAACATAGGCTTTTAAAAACAACATTGCTGCGACATTTAAAAAAAGCCGGTAAGTATCTAAACGCCAGGCAGAAATGATTCTGGTCAAATCGTCTCGCATCCCTGTACTGAGCAAAAATCTTAAGCGTTTTCGGACTTATCAGTGTGGATGGGCAACTTTTGGGAAATAATTGAAAACGAAAGTGTGGATGCGGAGCGTTTTTTTTGATTAGTGTAGATGTAGTTCAATTCTTGCACACTTCATACACTTGCACCAAATGATAAATTATTTTCCATTTTGTTAATTGATTATAAAAAAACATTTATTTTTATACAACCATGTGTCAATAATGTATAGATTAATGGTTATTGAGTAGAATAGAATTGCACATGTTGAGTGAAAACTGACTTCTGTAATGCCACGCCATTTAAACAGCTTTTTTTTTTTAAACCACTCTCATCTTACTTTTAATCTATCTGTCAATAACGCTGATCAATTGGATGTTAATTATACTGTAGCTGGTAATTAAATAAAGGTGCATTAACACAGGTCTGTGAGGAAAAAGAGTGAGGAGAATTCTAGTGACATTTATGTGACCCATTCTCAGCAAGCTATATTTATTACGAATCTGTAAGTTCTGGTCTGTGGTGCATGCATTAAACTGTAAAAGTCCAAGCCTTTATTAAAATGTAAAGCTGTTTCTAGCTTGTTGCTCTGACTTAAAGAAGAGAGCTGTAGATAGGGCTTAAGGTTCGTACTTTTGACAAGAGTTTTGTTCAGTTGGAAAACTGTCATGTTTGGCAGCAAAATATTTTTTTCCCAAACTGTTCTGATCCCAGTCATTGGATGCAGCATTGGATTAACTAAAATGAATATTCTGGTACAGTGGATTGCGTTATTTTTGCCCAGGATAAACCACAGATTCACTTTAACACTTCGGGGTTAAGTGCATTGCTCATGGGCACAATGCTATGTGCTGACATGCTCATGATGTATTAATTCACGCCACCGGCCCTGAGCGCTTTCCTCCTGTCTTTGGAAACCTGATTTGATTTGACTCCAAGTGGGGCCTGAAAAAAATAAACCTGATTTTGTGGAGTTGTGGCTCTTGAAGTGAGATTACATTTAACAAGCTTTGCTTGAAGCATTTTATATACAGAGGCTGGACGGATGATGAATAATGCACCACAAACTAGATTTCTCTCAGCCCGCTTTCTACCAGGCCACAAGGCCTGCCAAGCCTACTTCATCCTGTTACACGCTTCAGCGTGCGGCAAATGAATTCATTGTTTCATTCATAAAGCCTTTGTCACTTTCTGCTATTAGCTATAGCTGCTGGGAAGAGCTTGGTGTCTGCGTCTCAAACTGTGTAATATGCACTTATACGTATGTATATTATTGGGGTCTTCAGAAGTAATGCTGTAGAAGAGACAGTTAACAAAGAAAAATAATTGGCCAGTGTAGTTCATGTTCTTTAGCAGATCTTCTGTTGCATATGTTTAAGCTACATTATTTAGTTGAAAGCATCTAATTGGTTTAGGGACCTTCTACAGAACTAGAAATTCCTATCAGATAGGTCAGATGATCAGATAGGGGGAGGGGCTCTTTTTTATTTTATTTTTTATTTTTCTTAATTTTGTTACCTGGTTCAATACTGACATAATAGGCCACTACAAAACCAAACATAACCACTTAAATCGTCTTGTTTAAAGTCATATACATACACCATAACAGCATATTTCCTCTTTAAATGTAATATTCATATAAATGTGACTTGCAGTGCTATCTGATGGCTCCGCCCCTTTAAAAGAGTTTTGCGGCTCTTCAGTGCAAACAGTGTCTGTTTTTAAACTTTGTTTTAGTCCTGATTAAGTACGTTGTCGGTGTATTAATAGTATGCTGCATCTATGAGATCCCCTGGGACATCATGTAAAAGCATAGCAGCTGCACAGTATGGTACCTTCTGTTATTTATTTATTTTTAATTTATGAAACAAAGCTGCTGGGTAGTAAACTATGCTTTATTAGTGTTTTACAATCTTATTCCTATTGGCAGTGCTGTTTCCTAACACTTGTACTGAGGATATTTTGTATTATACTGTGCAGCCTCCTATAGTTTGAGTTGCTCTGAGCACAACTTTTAATGCCTGTCAAAGCATGACAGGAAATAGAAATATTATTTTTACATTAGATTGTAGAGCTGTCAAAATGAGTGGCGTGTGAGGGAAGGAAACTGATTGAATGTGCTATTTACATGAATGCAAGGTTTATTTATATATATATATATATATATATATATATATATATATATATATATATATATATATATATATATATATATAATATAAATATAATAATATACATTTTTTTATTTTTTATTTTTATTGAACTGTGTATCTGATCATTAAGCCAATCATATGTCTCTCTAGTGACCACCTTGGGGTCTGTGTCAGATCAGTGCTATTACCGGGGTCACTGACTGTTGGGAAGTAATAAATTACCAACAAGATCTGTGCTGCCACAAATGAGACATTACCATGGGACAAATTTGCAGTAATACTCTCGGCCCTCTGCAGAGCTTTTAAGGCTATCAAGGGCAATTTTAAAAGCAAGTGTCTTGTTTTAGTACTGTCTCGGGTTGCTTGTAATGTTCCTCTTCAGAAGGTTCAGCCAGGACTCCGGTGTCATCAGTGTATCAAAGCACGATGTACCAAAGATAAGGAACATCCTATTACACGAACAACATATTACCCAAATTGCTCATTACATCTCAGTATTACATTTAGGGGGAAATTGCTTCTGAATTGCTGTAGGCCAAATGATCATGGGTGTTTGCTTTCTTCCTGTGCAAATGTATCCCTGCTTATACAATGCTGCCAGATGAATTTCTAAAGGAGCTTGTGCCGTTTTGACATGACCCGGTGTAACAAATTCTGGTTTCTGCTTGTTTGGCAAATTGAACTTGCTGTGATAGTGAATTGTCAAAGGTCACTGCAATACAGCTTGCTCTTGTGGAGACTCTTTCACATAGCCTGCTGTGAACTTGTGTCAAACTGAGTAAAGGCAGCCTTTGGCACAATAATAGTAATGCTGTGAAATTTTTATTCATACTATTGACATCTGGTATCACCTCTATTTCAGGAATATTGATATTATTGAATGTATGTTAGTGTGTCTTTATCTATTAAGCTGGCTTTTTTATTTGATATCACAGCCAATACCTTCTGATATTGCAACCCTCACCATATCTCAGCAAGCTCCTGTTTTCATTTTGTGTGAAATTGATAGCAATGTGTTCTGTTGTCACATAGTATCATAACAGAACATGCTAAAATGTGTCATTAGATCGGTTCGAAAATCTGCCAGTCTAGTCTACTTATTTTTTTACTATACTGCGTTTACCATTTTTTGGCTTTTTTCTGTCAACTGGTCGAAAGAAATAGTAACTGTGAAAAGAATAATAAAAAAATGTGCAATTAGACAAGTCACACAAGTTATTGTTATTTAAGCAAAACCAATATCATTTGTTACTTGAGTTAGGGTTCGAAATGGAATCAGTTTAAGCAATTGAAGACTTAAGTTGAACAAGTTGAGTTTATATCTGTAATTAATATTGCTTCTTTACACACCTAATAAAAACTTATAACAAAAAGTCATGAATGTTAAGCACACCAGCTTGATATAAATATTTTTGCTTCATTCATAATAGCATCTGCATTGGCGAGGAGCAGCAAAACAAAGGGCACACAAGGTCATTAGTTCACTGAATTGATGTTTAGCAAAATGGCTGTGTGTGTATAGTATATGTATGTCACGTTGTAAACAAATCCCTTAGGTTTGCCTTTTTTTTTTTTTCCTTCTTTTTTTTTTTTTTTTTAAAGGAAGTTTTTCGCTTCTATTTTTTTCTCTCTTGCTCTCAGGCTGAAATGAAGGTGCTAATTAGTCGTGTTTTGTGTTTGCTTTTAAGGGATATGCACAAATATGTTTAAAAAAATAAAAAACTTTTCCCACATAGACATGACATTTTGATTTGTGAAAAGTGCTGTGTTAAATGCTTGCTTGGTCTGTGTTTATACAACAGCCATGATAAAGGCCTTATTGAACTGTCTAAATGTTGATGCACATTTATGTTTATATATTTTTTTTTGGCCTTTTGTAGTTTCTGTGCTTCCAGGGGCATGATGTTTAACATTGGGGTCCAGTGGACCACTTTGAATTATAAATTATTGTTTAGGATTCTGCCTCAACATAAGGATAAATATAGGAATTACATTAATATCGATTTTTACTACCACAATCTGGACTCGTTTCTTTTGGTAAAGAAAACTAATGACTTTTTAAATGCTGAGTGCTGGAGTGGGAGAGGATTTTTAGTGGAAGTAAGTGTCAGATCTTGGCCTGAAATAAAATAGCATTCCTGTATGAGGTTTTGTTTTTGCTCTGTCTCTCCATTCCCCTCTGCATTCACAGAAGTGTGCTCACTTGAATTATAATTTACTGATCACAGTTCTTTGCCTCTTAATTGCGGTAAAGCAAAAAGTACAATGCACCACAAACAGATGAAATGAAAGTTTGCATCATTAATATTCTCTCTCTCTCTCTCTCTCTCTCTCTCTCTCTCTCTCTCTCTCTCTCTCTCTCTCTCTCTCTCTCTCTCTCTCTCTCCAACTATTTTATTATATTGTCTAAATAACTGGCAACAGATGTAAGTAACCTGTTTTTGAACCTCAAAACTGTCGTGTGAATATTTTGTGAGCACCATTGTTATCTAGCACTGCATTAATCCTCCTGGACATGGAATGCACCAGAGCTGCACAGGTTGTTGCTGGGATCGTTTTCCACTCCTCAATAATGACATTACAGAACTGCTGGATGTTACACATGACTCTTCTTCACCTTCTGCTTGAGGAAGCCCCACAGGTGTTCAATAGGGTTAAATTCTGAAGACATATTTGGTCACTCCACCAACTTCAGTTTCCTTAGCAAGGCAGTTGTCATTTTAGCAGTGTGTTTGGGGTGTAATTATGTTGGAATACTTGGAAAACAAGTTTATCTAATTTAATTCAGAATTTAAGTAATTCATGTTCCTGGACAGGTTGTCTTCAGCAAACTGTTTCATGCTTCCTTCTCAGACGATAGCCATGCAAACCAACCTGTTGCAGCGTATGGTCTGAGCACTGATAAGCGGACCTTCTGCTTCTGCAACCTCTAAAGCAATGCTGCAGCGCTCGTGCGTCTTTTTTAATGTATTATTTTTTTTAAGCCAGCTTCTGCATCTGGCGCTCAGCACAGACTTCTTTTGATCAGCTCTTTCGAGGTCTGTTCCAAGTAGAACCCCTCTTGGAAAAACTCTGTATGACCATGGCTACTGACTATAACTTTGTGGAGAACAACAATTCTAATTCTCAAATCTTTAGAGTTCTTTGCCATGAGGTGCCATGTTGAACATCCAGTCAGTATGAGAGAATTGTACTCAAAGCACCAAATTGTAACTGCTCTAATAAAAGATACTCATTTGTATGGTCCTGTCAAGCAGACATAAACATGAATATTATGAATAGGACATACAGCTGTTATCACTTAGGGTGTACTCTCATTTGTTGCCAGTTATTTTGACAATAATGTATATGTTGAGTTATTTTCTGAAGGACAGTAAATCTGTACTGCTATACAAGCTGTGAAATGACTAGAAATGAAACTTTAATATGTGTTTGAGTATAGTATTGTCCCTTGAGAAAATATACTAAAATGTTTGCTGAAATGTGAGGGGTGTACTCACGTTTGTAAGATACTGTATTGTGTGTAATAAATATTTGCTATTTGAATGGAAAAATAAGGTTTTTTTTTTTTTTCTTTTCTATTTGATGGCACCAAATGTTTGGGACGAGGGCAACAAAAGGCTTGAAAAGTAAGAGTTAATAAAAAACTGCTGGGGAAACATTCTGCAATTTATTAGGTTAATTTATAACAGGTCAGTAATGTGTTTTGGTTATTTTTTTATTTAGGTTTCTTAAGATGGTTTTGGCAGTATTTCCTCTTCGATGGCAAAAAATAGTCGAACAACATATCTGCATGCCAGGATCATGCAACCACCCACACACACACACACAATAAATGTCAAGCTTTGATGTGTGTGCCAGTGGACTTTATGTTGGCTGGTGGCAGGGTTTGGCTGGATCGCTTTATCCATCAGTAAACTTGGGAACAGAAATACGCCCATCTATGCTTTTCTTACTGACTGCTTGTTTTCAAAATATACATTTTAGTTAAATCCAATGCTCCATTCCAAAATAGGAGTGGTTTGTCAGAACATCCAGGTACCCCATTGTGGTAGACTTGGGTAAAATAATTCGTTATGACATGATTCACTACAATGAAAATATGATCATGTGCATCATAGAATTGTGATTTACACTGTGAAAAACAGCATTTGTATTAATTATGTATGTAATTTAGTTGCACTCTTTGAACACCAGGAGTCCAATCCTGCTGAAAGTGGCTGCTGTCATTAGAAAATGCTGTTTCCATGATTAGGTATACTTGGTCTGCAGCAGTGATCAGGTAGGCGGTACATGTCAGAGTAATATCCACATGAATACCAGGTCCTAAAGTTTCCCAGCTGAACATTGCCCAATACATTACACTGCCTCTGACAGCTTTGTTTCTTCCCATACTGCATCACGTGACGTTCAAACCAGGCCACCTTCTTCCATTGTTAAACCAGTTCTGATACACTCATGTCTGTTGTAGAACTTTCAGCTATAAACTGAGGTCAGCATGGCCACCCTGACCAGTCTGCGGATGTGTGCAGCTGTAGGCAGCAGGCTTTGATGCACTGTGTCTCCTGACCTCTTTCCGCCATGGCTAAAACTAAAATTTTCAGTAATGTCTGCTCCAGTAGTTTTTCTGTGAGGCTGGATCCGATGGGATAACCCTAGCACCACACCAGTAATGACCCTTGGGTGGTGGACCACTGGTAGTTGTTCTTTGAATTGACCAAATTATCTGTCCTTCTTTGGACTAAGTGGTCTGGTTGACCACTTTTGGTAGGTGCTAACTACTGCATACTGCCCTCCACACGACCTACTGGTTTTTTTTTTTTTTTTTTTTTTTTTTTTTAATAGATGCTCTGACCCAGTCGTCTAGCCATCATAGTCCAGCCTTTGTCAAAGTGATTCAGACCTTTTATACATGTGAACTATGCCAGTTTCCAACAAAACAACTTCAAGAACGGCCTGTTTAGCTGCTGCCTAATACAGTGTATCCCACCTTGCTGTTATGAGAGAATTGATGTTCACTTCCACGGTCAGTGGGTTAAGAGTTATGGCTGATAGACATGTGCACATGAGGAAGAGCCAGCATGCTGGTCCTTGCATAATACTCCTGTTTGCAACAACAATCACGCGTCATATATTGTACAGTATTGGTATAACCGCATTCTAATTGTTAGAGTTCTTTGGTTATTGATTAGCATTAAAAGTCATGGAAATAAGGCATCTTGGCTGACTCCATTTCTTCAATAGATTTCATTAGATCAAACTGTTTAAATAGGACAAACACTGTTTATTCACTCAAATTTATTTCAAATTATATTATTTTTAAAGATATGGTAAACCTGAAGTAAATTTCATTTGTAATATTAAACACCACCACCAATATTAATACCCTCAGAAATGAGGTCTATATGGATTGTAGGGCAATTAACTGTCCGAACATGCTTTCTATTCCTCATCTCCACCATTATCTTGTGCCCTGAAGGCTAAACCTCATCTCTGTACCTCTGGCTATTTCACGTTTGGTTTAAATGTATGCTTACAGATCAGCCAAGAACAATTAAAAACATGATTGATGTGATGCGTGCTATTCATACCTTTAGAACTTAGGCATGTTGGATCTCTGGCTGGACAGATGCAGTCTGCACTGTCAGATGGCCATTCGTTAATGAATTCCTTTGGGGTCTTCATATTAATAAGAGATAAGAATTGAAGCAAAAAAATTAAATATGCTTCTTTATTCACTTGAATATATCAAGAAGTGGTGCTTAAAAGAAAATAACAAGAACAAAAAAAATCTTGTTTTGCTCAGTGAAGCTGTATGCACTTTAATGCTGTTTGTACACTGCTCTGGCTGGCACAATGTCAGAAGGGGCACGAGCGCACAGCAGCAGATGGCTGGAGAATATTATAGGTCCTTGCCGCAGGGCCAGTCTGCTCTTCTCCCGCTGCCTTTTCTCCTTGCCACATTCTCACTCTTTCTTTGTTTAGCATTCTCACAAATAGATCTTTGCAGACCAATGTGGCTATAGTGGTGAGGCTTTTATACCTTCTGATCTCGGACTCGGTTAAGGTCGCAAATGATCTACTGTTTTAGGGAAGGAGAATGTAATCACAGAGGGCGTTCAGAGAGTGAGAAAGGGAGATAATCTCATCTCAGACACCAAGACATACCTACAAATCTTTAAAAGACCAGCATAATCAACTTCAGTAGTACGGATGTCAGAATAACTGATGCAGATGCAGTTGAGTGTAGGCAGTAGTGCATTTAGAGCCCACATTGCTGTCTATTTACCTCTGTCTCATCAGTGCCGCATCATTAAACTGAAATGTAGGAAGGAATAATACAGGAGAATGATTCGACAATACTCATATACCTACTGTATTTTGGTATTTGCTCACATGAAAAGAAACTGCCTAATTGTAGAGAGAAATGTACATCAACAGATGCTTTAGGTTCTCTTTCGAAAGCATTTGAATATGGGGTTTTGGGGGTAGGAGAGATTGTATGAGGGAAATGAGGACATATACTCTGTCAATGAAGCTAAAAGAATCGAATTTGACAAACACACTGAGTTTTTGTTTATTGGTATAAATGTACAGCTTGTATTTTAAATGATTTTGCCAACTCTGCATTACTCACAAAATAATGCATTCGTAATGGATTAAATGAGCTATGATACATACAACAGGGACAAAGTAGTCTAGTACTCTGAAACATTAAACTGTGAAAGAAGCAGACTGAAGCAGCTTTATTAGAGTTTGCTTCTTATCCCTAATATTGCATATTTGCTTTGTCCATGATCTCTAACTATAGGAATTTATCATCCAGAGGGGGCATCTCATAATTATGAACCATTTTGGCTCTTTTCACTCTTTAATTGGATAGCATGGTATATGCAATAATTAACCTACAGTACATTCCTGCTTTATGCCCAGTTTTTAGGCTCTGGATCATCAAAGATTCTTATCAGGAAAAAGCGTGTACTAAAAATGGTGGGTGCAAATCGTGTATGTGGTTCACGAAAGTGCCGTAAAAACACTAGCTATGTTTGTAACTGTTTGTATTTATGTTTGAAGTAGCTGATTTATACCGAGGATGTGTAAATCAGCTGGATACCGTGTGCACGCATACAGAAATCTTCCAGCGACATCTCTTAATGACAGATGACATTTTCCAGTTTAAAGACTGCCATTAAACAGCCGTCTTTCATAGAAACATTATTACTTACTTCTGATTTACAGCTTTTAACCATCAGGGGCAATGTTATCCACCTGGATAATGTATGCTGACAATGTTATTAGCGACAGGGCTCACCTTAGGACGACCCTGAAAGCTGTTCAGAGATGACAGCTGCCCTAACAACACTGATATAATGCACAGATCATTCTCTATCATCCACTTTCCAACCTTTGTCATATGCCCTTAAGGCTGAACCTCATCTCAGTACAATAGGTCTATTTTTTATTTTTATGCCTGGTTCAAAAATATACTCTTGGATAAGGGCTTTATCATTCATGTAAAAATGATAAAATAATGGACATGGTGCGTATCAAATTAGGCATGTTGGTCATTCTTTAGTGGATCTCCGGCTGGACATGTGCAATCTGTTCAGAGCCTGTGCACTGTCGGATGGCCAACTGTTAATAAATTCATTTGGGATCTTCTGCATATTCTGATTAATAAGGGAGGTGTGAGGTTAAGTTTGTGCAATCTGTAGAACGTGCATGCTAATCAGGTAGCAGCAGCACAATATTAAACAGAATAAAGAGTACTCTTCCCCATGGGTTCTTCTTTATATTGTTTTGGGGGGGGGCATAAAATGATTAGTGAGGCCTGTCCTCATCCAGGGTGCTTTGTCAATTTGTTGATTTAGCACTTGGAAAGAAGTCTACCTATGTCTTGCCAAAATTTTCCCCAACACTTCTGGGTACGGACACAACTCCTGCGGATGTACCCACTTTAACATCTGCTGTACCAGCCCAAGATTGATAACTTGCTTCTGAAATATCCACAGCTGTTGGGTTTAAGCTGTAGTCCAACCTTGAGGTGAAAATGGACTGAACAAGCAAAAGAGTTCCACATGGAGCGAAATGTCGAGATCCTCGTGATGTTTTAAATAATGCATTAATAAACAAGCCAATTTAGAAGTATAAGGAGTTTGTTGTCCTGAGCCAATAATGGGTTGTGTACATTGTACGTTGGTTTTATAGTAAAGTTGTACTGGGAGTGTACAAGATCCTGACATAGGGGTGCATCTCTAGGGAAATGCTGTGCAGCTCAGTCACACTGGGATGTGGTTTCAGGGGTTGAGCTACCATCCATGACGAGATGTCTGCCAGGCACGCTGAGATACGAGTCGAAACATGAGGGGAGGAAAAGAGAAAATGCGTCGAATATTATCAGCGAAGCGGTTGTATGAAAACGCATGTGAGCATGTTACTTCAGCGAGGGAGGTTATAAAGTCGCAATAGAGAACGAAACAAGCTTGTACCCCAGGTGAGAGCAATGTGCAGATACCGATCAGCTCCATGTCTGATTATTTGATTGCATTTTAATATAATGAACAAAACAAGTGTCATGCTCTGCCACTATTTACTAATTATTTTGGCTGATCTCCATGTAGTCTTACATGTAATTTATTGCAAATACTTTAACATGTCAATATATGATTAAAGCTTTGACATACAGGTGCAAATGTTTAAGGTGATGTTTCACATGTTCCCTGGCAATTAATAGGGATTACAAAAAATACTGTGAA
The DNA here is from genome assembly GCF_014805685.1 of Silurus meridionalis. Classification (NCBI taxonomy): domain Eukaryota; kingdom Metazoa; phylum Chordata; class Actinopteri; order Siluriformes; family Siluridae; genus Silurus; species Silurus meridionalis. The sequence goes on from NC_060886.1 coordinate 19,670,938, forward strand.
GATTTGAACTCAAAAACTACAAAACTCGTATCCTTACCTTAGTGACTAATTTCACCAGGAAAGTGTAGATTTTGTACCCTAGAAACTACTGCTGTAAGTGTTTTAGTTGTCCTTTGCTCATGCTCTCTTCTTGAGTATTAGTATCACTAAGTATTGTTTTTTTTCTTCTACAAATAACGTGATTCTTTATAATTCCACTACCGACTGTTACCCAAGTGCATGGGTTCTCTCTTAAACCTGATTCCCCTCATGGTTTCTTCATTTCAGCTCAGTTACTTTTTTCTTTGCCATATTTTGCCTTTCTTTTCCTTCTTGTCATCTCTAGCTTTCTCATTAGGGATGTGGATCTACATCTGGATTTCTGTAAAGCTTCTTTGTGACAAAAGCTATTGTTAAAATCCCTGTACGAATAAATTTGAATTGAATTGAGTGTGGGGCTGCATACAGTCTGAATTGTATTGCAGTTCCACAAAAGGCTTAATCCTTCCATGGAGGGAACCCAAAATGAAACATGATTTATATAGTATTTTCCATTTGGAAATGATACTACAATCAATTTTATGATAGTCTTGCACACATGGTCATATTAAGCCACCCCCTTAATCCCAGAATCTTTTTCGACATTCAGTCTATACGATGTGTATATATATTTTTTTAACACAAATGATTTGTTCAATTAACAGTAAACTATAAAGCAATTTATTGTGATCAGGAAGATAAATCTAGCTGATCTAGAAGAAATAAGTGCTCATTAGCTAATGCGTAAATCTTTGTATATCCAAGACATCATTTAGAATCTTTAAAGATGTCTTGGATATACAATCAACTGAGCTTAACAGAATCGTGCACTTTTGTGTATCTGTATCCTTACTTAGACTCTCTGAACCAAACCATATCTTTCTAGTTTCATCACTGATCTTGGATAGTTTCGGATGTGGCTCAGCTGTTGAAATCCTGCAGTAAAGTGCACTTGTAGTACCCCCTATTTTACTGGTGTCTGAAGTTGAAAATACATTCACTCGCAAGGAGATCTGCGTCAGCAGTTTGGCAGCCGCTGCTGATTTTATAGATTTCTTCAGTGAAATAAATTGGTTTGATAAGTGAAAATGCTGCAGAAAATTCTATACAAAACAAATACATCACATTAGGATGAAGACATCTAATTTCAAGTTGCTTTCCTTACCAGGAATATTCCAACAGTGTGACAAAAAAAGTCCAAACATATGACAAACGTTTCACTAATCGTGCTTGCTTAGACACTCTATATTAAGAAATGTGTTCTAGCAGAAAAGCTGCATGTTTGAAATAGCTAAAGAGAAAAGAATGATGTTTTGCTATGTGATGCCTGATAAATGTGGTGGTGTTTAACTGCCATTTTTCTATCTTGGTGTTCAAAAAAGCAAATGTGTATAGAAATGCATTTTTAAAATCTTGACTAGTTGACAGGCAAGTAAAATAATTTCATGTGGTATTTGTTTTATTTATTTATTTATTTATTTATTTATTTTTTTTTAAACTTGATTCATTTTGATAATTTATCATATACTTCATACTGATAATAACATTGGAACTGATGGATAGTAAGCTGATACTCCATTAATGACCAAGCTACTCCTACATTATACCATGTGTTTCTCATGCAAGACAGATATTTGATCAGTTTAAAAATTACAGGGTGTTTTAACTCTAACTCTTTGTAAAAATGATTTGAGCTGATACACAATATTCACGATTCCTTCAGATCCTTCAAAGCCTTAAGTGTTTAATGTCTGTAATTATGAAACTAAACTTTGAAGCATTCCTAATTGTGAATAAATTAATGATGCACTTGCTTAAAAAAAAAAACAGAGCAGTTAAGTGTTTTTTGTGATTGTTATAGGTCCACTGAGCCAAATCAGTTCTCTTGATCCACAAAACATAAATGCTGGCAACTTAAAGGTGGCTGGTACACGCTTACATTTTTGCTTACAACGTGCTTGTATGCAAGTTCAAGCAAGGGTGGCAATTTTATTTATTTATTTATTTATTTATTTATTTATTTATTTATTTATTTATTTATTTATTTATTTATTTTCTTTTGTATCAAAGGAGACCAAAAGCAAGGCATGGTTGTTAAAGCGAGGGCCAAACAGACTTTCTGCTAGCATAGCATACTGTAGGAAATAATTCAACTGATTGGTGTATATATGTTTTTCATAATATAGGAATACACAGGAAGAAATGTTGCAATAAATGATTAAGTGGTAATTCAGGAATCAGGACCAAAAGCCACCACCTTTTCTTTATACTCTTTGATAAATTCTGAATCTATGTAACCTATTCTGCACTTTGGAGTAGATCATGTTATAAATGAACAATTCTTAAAGTTCTAAATTTGCTTTATATTTATTGTACTATTGCATGAAGAATTCATATTTTGTAATGCCCCACTTCTCTGTCTTTTTTTTATCCTCTATTTTCATTTATGAATGTCTTCTCAGTGCAGAACTCTTCCAACAAAACCTTGAACACTTTTCACACTACTTTTTTCTTCCAGCTACTGATTTGGGGAAAGGTGTCTGTGTGCTCTCATCCAGCTAGCGTTATAAGCTGTTCGAGGATGAAGCTCTCCAGGTGGTGGGTATCTTGCCTGCTTCACTGTTTGCATTCTGACTAGAATATGGGTTACACAGTAATGCATATCCTAGTGTCTAAGTACTCTGTGTAGGATTTCTCAGCATGGAGGCTGGTCCACATGTGTGTCAGCAGCTGATGGCATGTTTCTCAATGTGGTTTCCTATCGTTGTAGTATTCCCATTGAGACCATAGCGAAGCAGCAGCAGTTACATGAGCAGATGTCGAAACTTTATTAAATACGCCTGTGGCATTTTATCAACCATTTCCTCTCTAATCTATCTTCACTCTAACTTAATGCTAATAGCTATTTTTGGCTGAGGATGGCAGGTGTGGAATGGCCAACAAATGGCCACATATGGCTCTTTCAAAATATCTGTATTGTTTGTCAAGCAGAGGTGAATGAGTTTCATGAGTCTATGAAGTTTGTGTCTTAATTAATACAAGTAGAATTATATTGCCTTCTTTTAAAAAAAAATGTATGTATAGAAGCAACTTTAATAATCTCCAAATGAAAATTAAGTGATCAGTCTATGTAATGGCTGACTCAGAACCTTACATTTTTAGACTAAACATCCTTCATCATAAATTTGTGAGAAATACATAATACATGTATATATTTACGGTGGGTTGCAGCCATTGTGTAAATTCTGATTACATACACAAGAGCTGTTACAATCTTATCACATATAGTGACTCATGCCATGGCACAATTTAATAATCACGTTCGGTGCTACCATATTACATAATCACTCTCTTCACAGCAGATCAGATTTAGTCATTTTCACTAATTCCTGGCAATGTTGTTAAACTTGTTTGTATTATTTCTTTTATTGCTTTGCCTGCATAAAATGAATGATCGGTGTATGAATATGAGAAATGCTATTTGATTTTACACATTCACTCCTGACATCCTCTAGAAGTGCTTTTAACTTCTTTATTTTGACTATATTATAAAAAAAGAGAAACGGTTGGAAGACTTTAGGGAGAAATGTGCTGTTTTTGTAATTGTGTTGGTGCACTTCGAAAAGCAGTTGCTACTTTATAGGATTTCTGCCTTTCTGAAGTGCACATACTAGATATAATGTGAACCAAAATGCCAATGTTTTCCCCGCCCTGGATTTAAAGCTCATTTTAAAATGCCTACTAAGGGAATTGGAGTTTTCCAGTCTGATCAATTTTGTATGAACATTCGGATGTATTATGTATGCATTCAGAATAAATGTAATTAAGCTTATTTCTGTGTCTATAGCTGAAATGGTTTGACAAAGCAATGAGTGTCGACATGTTAGAATGGGCTGTATCGGCTTCATAAACCCGACATATCAGACACAGAATATCGCACATAACAATCAAAACATTGTCTATTCCTTTAGCTGTTTCAAGAACTGCTGCAATTCTGACTTTGCTGTAGACCATTGTGTCAATATAAAGACAAAATATGCAAAACAATTACTGATAGTATTTTTACCCTATGCTGATGGCTTTTAATTTATATGAACTATGGATTGCAAGATTTGTGAAGAAAATGGCATACAGGTTTAGTGTCTTACATGAGATTCTCATAGATTACTCTGATGGTTGTAAAAGGCAAGGAATGCACATTCAGTGAGAGTTCAATCGTTCACACTGAACTCCGTTCTTTGAACTAAATAAGACGCAAAGGGGGTGGATCTTTATGGTTTCAGAGGATTTAATGACCTGCTGCCGTTCTTGTTGCGTTCTCAATATTACATAAGGATTATGAGCATACAACTTGTACAGAACTCAGAATCTTGTCTTTTTAGAATAATGGTTCACCAGGTGGGATTTGTGATGCACTTGTGATTTAGGTATGTGCCTGATTTCATTATAGGCTAGATGTTTTGATGGCATTAAAATGTAGTTACGGTCTGTGTTCATTCTTTGTGTATGGCTTAATGTAAAGTTTTGAGAGCAGGTCTCTGGACATTTCTTTGGCATAGATAATGTTGAATATAGGCGGTTGTATATGATGTGTATGCAGAACATGCTAACATGATTACAACAACTCTGACTATGAATTACTTTGAGTTTGTTTTACAGGGTTGCTGCAATGACCAAAAAAGCCTCAGAACAATCATATATATTGATAATTTCTGAGATGTTTTCTGAGTGCCCTCTGCTTTGTGGTTACATTATTGTAATTTGTGGCTTTATTTAGATTTTACTAGTTAAAAGCGTTCTTTTCATTACCATAGACAAACGTGTATATATACTAGAGTGCATGCTAATCTAATCTTGTATAATGCATAGTAATCTAATTTTGTGGTCATGTGACTAACCACAGTACTATAGGCTTATCTAGACATGTCCCTAGACAGTATCTTGTGGTCCCCTGACATCTCTAGATGGTTTTGATAGAATAGGAGAGTCTGACATTTCTGGACCATAGCAGCCAATTAGCCTTATTCTATTTGTTTAATTGAGTATAGTCATGCTATATTAGATTGCATCCTACAAAAAATTAAAACAAGTGTCACTAACTAATGTAAGTCGTTATGCAATATGAGCATGCAAAAATGGATCATTTACACAGATTGAATCATCTCTCTGGCATGGACAGTCCTCTTAAAGTTTAGGAATGGCAAGGGGTTTTTTTTGTTTGTTTTTGTTTGCTTGGGATTAAAATATGTATTAGAAATGATTTTAGAATTATAACCTTTATTTTTGGGATATTACATCAAGATGCAATGCAAAGATTAAAAACCCCAAATCTTTGTTTTTGGTAAAAGAAAAAATATATAATAATAAAAAATTTTGGTATGCCAATGTATTGGAACAGATTTTTACAGGTTTTTATAAATAACAGTTAATATCCAGATGCATATCACTTGTGTGTCAAGCTGACAAATTGTTGCTTTCCTTTTTTAAAGGACATTACAGATTTTTTTTATCCTATTTTTCCCCAGTTTCGAAATGATTTGCTTTATACTATTGACAGTTCTCTGATCTTTATGGTGGTTTATCTATTTTAACAGCAGATGCATAGATTCTGATATTTTTGATCAACAGAATAATGGAAATGCTTGGCTCCTTTTTATCTACTGATCTTATTGTCTCATCAGCAGGGGTGCACACACTTTTTTAGCATGCGAGCTACTTATAAAAATGACCAAGTCAAAATGATCTACCTACTATAAAAATGCATAAATATAGTTTTTTTTTTTTTTTAAATGTCATGCGATCTACCCACACTAGCTTTTGCGATCAACATATTGGTCACCCCTGATCTACAGTATATAGCAAAAACAAAATTGGCCTTGATGTCTCAATACTTTTGGAGCAGACTGTGTACGATAAAATATCTTTGATTTTCTATCTTTGTTTTTGATATTTTATCTGTATTTAGATACGTTTTTTTTTCTCACCAACATTGTTGGATATTTTAAAAAAAAAGGGAAAACACAGAAGTAAATTTTTATGTAATGCAGTTGCTGACATTACATCACTGTTAATCACTAGAAAAACAATGTATTGCTTTGTATTGCAGTACATCACTTCTCATGTTGATTATTGCATGTGGCTGTGTTTGTACAGTTTGTGATTTCTGTATACCTCTGTGCTGCACTGTAATCACCAAGTTCCCAAGAGAGCAGAGGGACTCGTGTCTTTAATATAGGGTGCGTGTGTGTGTGTGTTGAAGAGAGAAAGAGGTAATCATCTTAAGCCAGGCACAGGTCTATGGCACTGCAGACACTGATAATGAGATGAAAATAAAGCGGTCTTCTGCATAATGATCTGCATTACAGCTGCAGCTGAGAGCTTTGGAAAATGATGGTGCACAGTTAGCACTAGGGGCTAAACTGCACTTTCCTGAACAATGAGTATCTTTTGCCCTTGTTAAGTCCAAATCTTTACCATCATGAATGAATAATAAAACATCTCTCAGACCTGCAGAAATGGCCAAGAGTGAAAATGCAGCGTATGATGTTAAAAATGTGCTGCTGTTTACTGTAGGACAGAGTAAATAATTTAATAATAAATGTATTTTTTTGCAGTAGGTTTTTTGTCATTTATCATATTGACAAAATGTGAGAAATGTGCAAATTATGTAAACATACAGGTTGGTAAGAGATTTTCAGACTTACCCAAAAAGTTATGAAATGCTGTGTGTTCAGGGCTGAAATAAGCACAATGTAAAATGATATAGGTTTTATCCCTCATCTGCTTGTTTTTTCTATTGGTTTAATGTGTTTTAAGGTATGATATGCTTAGACCTGTTTTACACTATAAAAAAGCTATAAATTTTTTTTTACTTGTACATTAAATGTAACCGTTAACATGCATCTAAAATCATCTATGTTAAAAGCGATCATCTATGGCATAAGAAAGCATGTCAATGTTTTGTTATACAATAATGCATCACATTAGTAAGGAGTCGATGCGAAACACTCATTGTGCTAATTGTGATCAGCGCAGAAAGAACAATTTATTCTCGAGTAGAATCCTGCTTTGTTAATTTCACCAAAAAAGTCATTATTATGTTCTTTCTCAAAGTGGAAGTATTTGGATGTGGGTATTTGAAAATTGAATCATCACTAGCACTAAATTTTGATAGATGAAATTGTCTGATGCCACACATTTCCTTTTGTATGGTTCAGAACTATTTTCTTTGCTGTATTTTAATGCACCTATTACAGTATCAGTATGTAATATATTCAGCAGATCTTTTAACTCCATTGTTACTGTAGCATCTGGGGTCTGAATGGTTATACTGCCTGGCTAGAGATTAGATGAGAGCGATGAAATCGCAGACTTTTAAATCTTGCAAATTAAAAACCTTTCAACTCTTACCATTTTTATGTTTTATTGGTATTTTAATTTGTTTTTTGGTTCTCATCTCACTACCCCTTTACTGAAATCCATATACACTAATAAAGAATGTCACTCAGATATAAAAAAATTGCACTAGTGCTGTCTGTAAGTTTCTTATTTGCTTCAATAGAGGTACCTGAATAAAAACCCACACAGCTTCTGATGCAGCCTAATGGATGTAATGCTGGCTAACAATTCTACATTTCTTCAACCACTTCCACCTCAGATATTCTCTTGATTATGCTAATGGTACACGTTGAATGGCAGCACTATATCAGAGACCGCTCTCTACACCGTTCAGCATTCCGCATGCATTCTACACGCATAATGAAGCCATGCAGTTCTGCCTCACAAACTTTCACCATTGTCTTTAGATCTTATTACTCGTCTCGAGAGGGTGTCTTGTCTCGCAGGTTAGAGATCGTTCCGTGTGCCGGTGAGTAAAATGTAATGTTTGGAATCGGGACTTTATTGTAATCACACATCTGATTAGATGCGCTTTTTATTCATAGCTGATAACCTTAAGGCATTGACCAGAATGTACAAGAGACAATAGTAACGTCTTTCACACACCAAAAAAAAAATAAAAAATTTATTCTCTTGGGGGCAGAATAAAAAGCTCCTAGTTTTGTGATGCACATGTAATCATGGCACTAATTCATTTCTTTGGGGGGAAAAAACAGTTCCCAGAAGCACACTGATAAAGAATTCTCATTGACAGGGTGGTTTGATGAACTGTTTCCACTAGGGAGCTGATTATTTTCTTAGTAACAGTATTTGCCAACATTGGTTATGAACAGCATGCGGTACATTTTATCCGTTTATAGTTATATTTAATGGTAAAGGTTGAACCTTCACAAAACAAATTAGTTTCTGTTATCATTTAAAACAGCTTTAAACAGTCATTTTGTCGCCAGCCTTATTTCCCCCTCTCTCTTGAAATTAGTAAGACAAATGCAGGTTGTGAAAGGGTTCTGACACCTTCCTGTGTTAATATATTTCAACACCTTTGGTTGTTAAAGCTCTGTCCTTGAAGATTTATTTCATAAACATCTCTTCACAGAAAATTGTAACATTTTAAAGCTGTACAGTTTGTGTAGTATCTTCTAACTCCCTGAATAACTAACTTTAGAATGGCATTCAATTAAAAAAATAAAAATCGCACCTAGTTGTATTGTTATATAAAATTAATTAAATTCTTCACGACCAGTCAGATTTCCACAGTGCCTTGTTGTAAATTATTTAAATGCATTAAATACTACATGTAATATTTTGTTTCAAGGACTTATTGAGATGTATTTAATGTTGGTGAACTTTTATCCTCTTTGTGCCAGCAGAACAATGAAACCATGTTGCTGGTTACCTGTACAGTACCTAGAGGTGTATGTGATTGTTGCAGTAGGAATCTGCCTATGTTGCTGCTTAACAGGAAGCAGTGTAGCAGTGAATATTAAACCTCTTTTCAATTCCAAACAAATGAATCGCTTCCTCCTGCTGATTTCATTATCTGGAATTATACTTACTACAACACGGCGTTGTTTTATACGAAATGGAATTTCACATGACCTCCTGCTAAAGCCTGGTTTTATTGACTTGTAGACGTGGGAGTGCTGTATATTAGTGTGTGTGTATATATAGCAACTCAGCGGAGGACTTTTTACTGAACTGAAAGCAGTTTGCAATCTTACTTGAAAGGAAAAAAGAATGTGTAGAAAATCAGTTTGAGGGTTAGGCTTATTAAAACCAATTCACTTGGGATGAGGTAAAGAAGCTAGAAGGAGAACAGCAGAGGATCATCTCTGCCTCAGTAAATTTTTTCAATTACTCATCCATTTGACACTTCTGCTTTATCCATTACAGTCAAACACCAGCATGACGTAGCAGATCCTCATAAAGGAATATACGGTTCCTGTCATGCTAAACCCTCAATGTGCCGAGTAGTCACAGGTTTAAAGGTATGAAGTTTTTTTTTTTCAAATTTTATTTATATTTAGTGCTTAATGTAAACCAATCTGCAGGATATGTTTTAGATATAAATGTGCACCGAATTAAAAGGCACATAAATATACCTCTTTGCGTGTCTGACAAAATATTTAACTCTAATTAATCAATATCACACAGCCTACTATAAGCAGCCTTAATGACCTGATCTGTGGAGGCAACTCTACAGCAATGAACAAATTAATTCAGTGAACAGTAGTTTAGTGGGTGATGTTCAGCTGAGCTGTGGTTGTTAAGCACGTTCTGTTGAATGTATGGAGGCCACATTGCTGCAGGGCTGTGCTAGCTGAAGACACACTCGGATAGCAATCAGCACTTGCACCATCTGCTCAGTGCTAATGACTACCTGCTTCAGATGAGACTGAAAGAGAGCGAATTAGAGACAGGTACAGAGGCAAAGAGGGTGATGGGGGAGGCAAAAGGGAGAGAAAAAAATTTGATGCAGAGAAAAAGAAGAAAAAAAACATGGGAGCAGCATTGAAGAATTACTGTGGAGGAGGGGAAGCAAGAGGACATTACGAGGAGAGGTAGCAAGGGATATGCCAAGGCCAAGTGTGAAGCTTCCAGGCACTCATTACATGTGTGCAGAGTAGCAGATTTATGCTAGACAAATTGTACATTTACTGTAATTGTTTGCATAGCTTTATATCGGCTTCTTTCTTTCCTAGTTGACTATAAATGAGGTGAAAGGTTATGTTACACAGTATATAAAATACACATGCCAACATACAGTTCTCATGAGATTTTACAATTAGAATAACTTGCTATAAGGATGCTGAGGCGTCGGCATTGTTTTCGTTGTTTTTTCTCGCATAGCTAGTTGTCAGTTATTTCAAGACTATTCACTCTGTAATTATGATTTTTAAATAATCTCAGAGCAGCTGAAGGAAAAAACTTTAGGTTTTCACACAGAATTTAGCAGGCATTATGCTTAGCTCCGATGAGACACTATGATCATGGTCAAGCCAGCAATTGTAGATACTGGAAGTCACAATAATGTGTCTGTTTTTGTGAAGATGTAGATACTAGAAAAGGGAGGAAACATTTGCCCCACTTCTCCAAGGTTGAGGGTCTAATATATCTTCTCTGGCCTGGGTAAATATAGTGTGCATGTTTTTAGATTTTCAGCCTAGTCCAGTGGCAGTCGTTGTAGGCTGAACGACAATTTAGAGTCTAGTATCAGCAGTTTTACTCTCCAATGGGTTTGCACAATGTCCAGTTGTTTCCCCACTTGCACCCTGAATTCCCAGGTTCTTTTGCTACCATGTTGAATAAGCTGTATAGAAAATGAATTGATGGATGCCCCACCTAGGCTTTTCCAGTGTCCTTTACTTTGTTTACAATGTATTACTAGATCTGTCAAAGTAGTAGAAAGTAATCACTGTTTTAATAATGTTTTGGTTTTTTTTTTATGAAAAAAGTAGCCATTAAAGACATAATTATGGAAGAACGTTGAAATGCTCATTAAGTTTTTTCGATGATAATTGTTTAGCCTGCTTTTTTTTTTACATGGTAAATAGAAATTGCACAAGCTAGGCCATGCCTATATTTTTATTTAAATTATATCCAAATATCTTACTACATTAATGTTACTAAGAATAATACTTTTCTCTAAAATAAATTTTGTGCAAAATGCGAATTAACCCAAAAGTGTAAATTATTTTTCTGTAAACAAATTCTGATTTACATTCTGTCTTTTCAATGTACCCAGTATGGTTAATCTATAAAACTAACAATGCAAATATTCTAGCCATAAAGCATGGTAGGAATAACTTGTCTAATTAGCATAATTTGTGCTATTTGTGCTGTGTTGCTAAGCAACCAGTTGGTTAGGGTTAAGGGTGGGTCTAGAGTGCAATAATTTACTATTTACATCATTAGGGACATTGTGTGCAATGAGCAAATTCTAAAAAAAAAAAAATAGGGATTGCGATTAACAATTTTCTAACCTCGAGCACCCAATGTGTGACAGTATGACCCCTTTTCAGCCCTTCATTTATAACAGTTATTAGCAGTAAGGTCTGATTTAGCACTTTAGTTTGATGGTTTAAAAGTACAGTGAGGAAAATAAGTATTTGAACACCCTGCTATTTTGCAAGTTCTTCCACTTAGAAATCATGGAGGGGTCTGCAATTGAAATCGTAGGTGCCTGTCCACTGTGAGTGACATAATCTGAAAAACAAAAATCCAGAAATCACAATATATGATTTTTAAACTGTTTATTTGTATGATACAGCTGCAAATAAGTATTTGAACACCTGTCTATCAGCTAGAATTCTGCCCCTTAAAGACCTGTTAGTCTGCCTTTAAAATGTCCACCTCCACTACATTTATTATCCTAAATTAGATGCACCTGTTTGAGGTCGTTAGCTGCATAAAGACACCTGTCCACCCCAAACAATCAGTAAGAATCCAACTACTAACATGGCCAAGACCAAAGAGCTGTCCAAAGACACTAGAGACAAAATTTGACACCTCCACAAGGCTGGAAAGGGCTACAGGAAATTGCCAAGCAGCTTGGTGAAAAAGGTCCACTGTTGGAGCAATCATTAGAAAATGGAAGAAGCTAAACATGACTGTCAATCTCCCTCGGACTGGGGCTCCATGCAAGATCTCACCTCGTAGGGTCTCAATGATCCTAAGGAAGGTGAAATCAGCCCAGAACTACAGGAGGAGCTGGTCAATGACCTGAAAAGAGCTGGGACCACCGTTTCCAAGGTTACTGTTGGTAATACACTAAGGCGTCATGGTTTGAAATCATGCATGGCAAGGAAGGTTCCCCTGCTTAAACCAGCACATGTCCAGGCACGTCTTAAGTTTGCCAATGACCATTTGGATGATCCAGAGGAGTCATGGGAGAAAGTCATGTGGTCAGATGAGACCAAAATAGAACTTTTGGGTCATAATTCCACTAAAGCGTGTTTGGAGGAAGAAGAATGATGAGTACCATCCAAGAACACCATCCCTACTGTGAAGCATGGGGTGGTAGCATCATCTTTGGGGTGTTTTTCTGCACATGGGACAGGGCGACTGCACTGTATTAAGGAGAGGATGACCGGGGCCATGTATTGCGAGATTTTGGGAAACAACCTCCTTCCCTCAGTTAGAGCATTGAGGATGGGTCGAGGCTGGGTCTTCCAACATGACAATGACACGAAGCACACAGCCAGGATAACCAAGGAGTGGCTCTGTAAGAAGCATATCAAGGTTCTGGCGTGGCCTAGCCAGTCTCCAGACCTAAACCCAATAGAGAATCTTTGGAGGGAGCTCAAACTCCAAGTTTCTCAGCGACAGGCCAGAAACCTGACTGATCTAGAGAAGATCTGTGGGGAGGAATGGGCCAAAATCCCTCCTGCAGTGTGTGCAAACCTGGTGAAAAACTACAGGAAACGTTTGACCTCTGTAATTGCAAACAAAGGCTACTGTACCAAATATTAACATTGACTTTCTCAGGTGTTCGAATACTTATGTGCAGCTGTATCATACAAATAAATAGTTAAAAAATCATACATTGTGATTTCTGGATATTTTTTTTAGATTATGTCTCTCACAGTGGACATGCACCTACGATGACAATTTCAGACCCCTCCATGATTTCTAAGTGGGAGAACTTGCAAAATAGCAGGGTGTTCAAATACTTATTTTCCTCACTGTATGTAAAATACATTTTGGGATATATTCATGATTTGACCACTGTGCTGAGACTAAACATATTGCATTGCCTACAGAGAGTAGTGTGAAAGTGTTCCTGATTTCTTTCTTTTTTTTTTTTCTTTTTTTTTTGCATGTTTGTCACACTTTAAGTTTAGGTACCTGGGGTCAACAGTGCAAAGTAATGGAGAGTGTGTTAGAGAAGTGAAGAAAAGAGTGCAGGCAGGGTGGAGTGGATGGAGAAGAGTGACAGGAGTGATTTGTGATAGAGTATCTGCAAGAATGAAAGGGAAAGTTTATAGGACTGTGTTGAGACCTGCGATGTTGTATGGATTAGAGACAGTGGCATTGAGTAAAAGACAGGAGGCGGAGCTGGAGGTAGCAGAGCTGAAGATGTTAAGGTTTTCGTTGGGAGTGACGACAATGGACAGGATTAGAAATGAGTTTATTAGAGGGACAGCGCATGTAGGACGTTTTGGTGACAAGGTGAGGGAGGGAGATTGAGATGGTTTGGACATGTGCAGAGGAGGGACATGAGTTATATTGGAAGAAGAATGATGATAATGAAGCCACCAGGAAGGAGGAAAAGAGGAAGACCAAAGAGGAGGTTCATGGATGTGGTGAGGGAAGACATGCAGGTAGTTGGGGTGAAAGAGGCAGATGTAGAGGACAGGGTGGTATGGAGACCGATGATCCGCTGTGGCGACTTCTATGGGAGTAGCCAAAAGAAAATGATGTTTGTTACACTTTAATGTTTCAGATCAACAAACTAATTTAAATATTAGTAAAAGATAACAAGTGAACACATGCAGTTTTTTAAATGAAGGTTTTTATTATTGAGGGAAAACAAAATCCAAAACTACATGGCCCTGTGTGAAAAAGGCCAAGATGAAAACCACTGCTGAACAAAAAGAGTATTTTCCCAAAAGTCTTGGGGATCATCAAGATGTTTTCTGGAAAAATTGAGACGAGTCTTTGTGTGAAATGACGAGACAAAAGTGGTAATGTGATGGTCTGGGGCTGTTTTGCTGTTTCAGGACCTGGAAGACCTGCTGTGATAAATGGAACCATAAATTCTGCTGTTTACCAAAAAATTCCTGAAGGAGACTGTCCGGCCATCTGTTCATGACCTCAAGCTGAAGCGAGCTTGGGTTCTGTAGCAGGACAATAATCCAAAACACACCAGCAAGTCCACATCTGAATGGCTGAAGAAAAACAAAATGAAGACATTGGAGTGGCCTAGTCAAAGCCCTAACCTGAATCCTATTGATGCTGTGACATGACCTTAAAAAGGTGGTTCATGCTCAAAAGCCCTCCAATGGGGCTGAATCACTACAATTCTGCATAGATGAGTGGACCAAAATTTCTCCATAGCGCTGTAACAGACTCATTGCAAGTTATCCCAACCAGTTATTAGGTTTAGGGGGCAAACACTTTTTCACACAGGGCCATGTAGTTTTAGATTTTGTTTTCCCTCAATAATAAAAACCTTCATTTAAAAAAAAAAAATATATATACACACACACACACACACACACACACACACAGTGGGGCAAAAAAGTATTTAGTCAGCCACTAATTATGCAAGTTCTCCCACTTAAAAAGATGTAATTTCATCATAGGTAAACTTCAACTATGAGAGACAAAATAAGGAAAAAAAATCCCGAAAATCACATTGTCTGATTTTTAAAGAATTTATTCACAAATTATGGTGGAAAATAAGTATTTAGTTCCCTACAAAAAAGCAAGATTTTTGGCTCTCACCGATCTGTAACTTCTGCTCCTCTGTCCTCCACTTGTTACCTGTATTAATGGCACCTGTTTGAACTCATTATCAGTATAAAAGACACCTGTCCACAACCTCAAACAGTCAGACTCCAATCTCCACTATGGCCAAGACCAAAGAGCTGTCAAAGGACACCAAACACTAAATTGTAGATCTGCACCAGGCTGGGAAGCCTGAATCTGCAATAGGTAAGCAGCTTGGTGTGAAGAAATCAACTGTGGGAGCAATTAATAAAAAATGGAAAACATACAAGACCACTGATAATCTCTTTCGATCTGGGGGCTCCACGCAAGATCTCACCCAGTGGGGTCAAAATGATCACAACAACGGTGAGCAAAAATCCCAGAACCACAAGGGGGGACATAGTGAATGACCTGCAGAGAGCTGGGACCATAATAACAAAGGCTACCATCAGTAACGCACTACGCCGGCAGAGACTCAAATCCTGCAGTGCCAGAAGTGACCCCCCCCCTGCTTTAGCCAGTACATATCCGGGCCCGTCTGAAGTCTGCTAGAGAGCATTTGGATGATCCAGAAGAGGATTGGGAGAATGTCGTATGGTCAGATGAAACCAAAATAGATCTTTTTGGTAAAAACTTAACTTGTCGTGTTTGGAGGAGAAAGAATGCCGAGTTGCATCCAAAGAACACCATACCTACTGTGAAGCATGAGGGTGGAAACATAATGCTGCAAAGGGACCAGGACGACTGATCTGTGTAACGGAAAGAATGAATGGGGCCATGTATCGTGAGATTTTGAGTGAAAACTTCCTTCCATCAGCAAGGACATTAAAGATAAAACGTGGCTGGGTCTTTCAGTATGACAATTAACCCAAACACACTGCCCAGTGTCTACATTGAAACTAATGAACTTTACACAGGCTTTAAAGAAAGACAGTGTCTGTTACACGGCTTGTATCTAAACAGTAGCCTACCAAGAAAGTAATTGTTCACTGTCTTCCTCCTTCCTTTCACAACTATTTCTTAGTTTTTCTTTTGGCATCGTTGTGCGTTTAAAAATCACCATCGGTGAAGCTTTTCTCCCGATGCCGTGCAGCTCAGAACACAGGTGAAGTGTGTTTTTTTTTCATGCCCGGTTGTTTTCAGCGTGACGAATGATTCGCATTTCCTGTTGCCAATCCGAGTGAGTGGCAGGGCAAACGTCAGAGGAACATCATCCATATTTATGATGTGGTGCGGCCTGATTCAGTGGGAGCGCATCTGATTTAATATAAAGAGTTTCATTGGTTCACCTGAACCCGTTCAGCAATTTCATTGGTCTAATGTTATGGGGCTGGTTTTTTTTTGGCTTGAAACCGGAAAAAAACCAGGAAAAGTCCATAAATTAACCGCTTCATTGTTTAAGCCGTGGGGTTCAAAGAGTGGTAAAAAAGTAGCGGCTTATAGTCCGGAAAGTAAGTGTGTGTGTATGTATGTATGATTCCTCTACTGTCCATTGCTGCATAAGCAAATATATAGTAAATAAAAATGGATTAGTTCTGTGATTTTACAGTACTCAGGTCTTGCACACAACATTGCTCCTCAAAAAGCCATACTTTTGCGTAAATGTTAAAGGTTAAAACAGCAAAAAAGTATTACATTTTCAAATATATATATATATATATATATATATATATATATATATATATATATATATATATATATATATATATTATAAATTTTACCTTTAGGATTTAAGTCAACAATGGAATACAGACTTACTGACTTTTATTCAACCTTTTGTGACTATAGCAGCAAATCTAAATCCGTGTTTTAAGGGTCCAGGAACCTCTTGCAAAGAAAAAAATCATTCTCAGTCTGTGAATGCAGCCATTCCTATCTGCCTCGTCTCTGATCTTTATTAACAGCAGAGCTGCTTATTAGGATTAGGTTTGGGTGTTATATTGTGCCATATACTGTAGAGACGCACATCACCCGAGCAAGAAGAAAAAGCAGCGATGCGTCCACAAACTGAAACTTGCCTGAAAGCAGCGGGGCTGAATTAGATTTGCTTCCTCTTTCAATCTAATCTAAGTTATAAGTTCATGTTTGCTTGGCATTTCGATTCTAATTTTCACACATCTCCAGGCACATGAGGATTTGCAGATGGTGGAGGCTCAAAGTAGCTTATTATTTTATAGTCATATGTACTCTATTTCAACAGCGTGTATATTAATGCAAATATCGCATACTTGTTTTTATCAGTTTACTAAAATTGCATCAGTAGTTATTACCATTAGGTCATAGCAGGTCGCAGAAGAAAGCAGAGCTGAGTGTAACACTTGATGGCTCAGAGCTGTTTAACTGTGCATTGTAAAGCCTAAAAATTAAATAAACTGATGCTTCATAAATGGCTCTATCCTACTTCCTCTGCTTTTGTCTCTTGCCCCCCCCAACCACACACACAATTATCTAGCCCAATTGAACTGTCTCACAGATAAATATCCAAACCATGTTAGAGATGAAATGTAGCAGGACAGTGTTGTTTCTAGTTGTCACAGCGATCACAGTGCAGAAAGACTGGATCAGACTCTGTGTCTTCAGTGTCTCCATTTAAACACACTCCTTCTGGCAGCTGTCTCTAGTGCCAATTATATATCAAAGCAAAATAGATGGTGTTCATTTGCAATGACATCTCGACTTGTTTGCGTGCAATCATCCCCACCTCATTCTATCTCATCTTTCGCTAGCTGTCTTTCATTCTGTCTATTAATGGCATTTTAAGATGGTACTCTGTAATTATTCTTATCTCGCCAAATGGTGGCACTGGCTCAAGTAATTGTCTACCATTACACTTTCTCCTGCTGAATCCTTGACTTTGCCTAGTTTAAGAGAGTATCACACTTGATGTTTTCAAAAAGAAAAAAGATCTTCACCTTGGACCAACAGTTCCCACAGTGCAGTCTTATTTTTTTTGACAGGAAATATGAGAGCTCTAGGGAATATGTTGCATAGATGGGATCACTCTGTGTGAAAATTAATTAATTACATCATTACTGTAATTGAAGTCTGGGATCTAGTTAGGCATTAAGTGCTTTCGGAGTTTTAATGTTTAAGCACGGGACTCTTTACACCAGGGGTCACCAACATGGTGCCCACGAGCACCAGGTAGCCTGCAAGGACCACATGAGTAGCCAGCGGGCCTTTTCTAAAATAGCTGTTTCTTACTTTGGTAAAACATTGATCGTGTTAATGATTTCTCATAATTATCAACAGTGTCTTCACATAGATAAATATAATTAATTATTAATAACATACAATAAAAGGTAAATTGAGCAAATGTTATTTCAGATCAAACTGAAAACTGTGTGTATCAAACTGGTAGCCCTTCACATTAATCAGTACTCAAGAAGTAGCTCTGTTTCAAAAAGGTTGGTGAACCCCTGCTCTACACTTTTATAAAGTGATAATACAGTAAAACGTGCATAATTCGTTCTTGATAATTGCTTGTAGGTCCATTTTGCTCGTACTTTCGAGCAAATTTTCCCCATAAGAATGAATGTAAAAGCGATTTAATCCGTTTCGAGACCTCATTCGATCGCTTATTTTTGCATAAAAAATTTTTGCAGACATTTTTCAAGATTTCTGGTGAAATAAAAATATAACATTAAAAAAAGTTTTTTTGCTGCACTGGACAACAGTGTCGATACGTCAACAACTAAGTGACTGAAGTTTCCCCTCCACCAAAAGCAGGGAACCGGCAGCGTGGGTTTGCTTGTGCTTTGGGAGTAAGGTTGCTTGTACTATTAGTTGCTCATACAATAGGGTTTTACTGTAATTGAAAAAAATGTAAGTACAGTATAATACAAATGTTTTGTGATTTCAATGGCAAAGTAGAAAATGTGCGGTTTGCGATACCATCATGTACTGATGACACCAATTTTTTCCCCTCCCAGCCTTTACTTCCTAGCCTAGTACTTCCGACTCAAAATAGGCGAGTGAGGTGAGTGAGTGAGTGATCTTCCCACTTCTGGCATCACAAGATATAAACATGAACCCATTAGCCACCTGGATTTATGTGCTTTATTTGAATGACCAAAAGGAGATGAGGATATGACTGATTTCAGTTTATAATTTGTGTAAGAGGAGTGTCAAAACCTCTTGTAGATATTACATTTTAATTACAGATTATTCTGTGTAGATTTCCTTGGACAAATAAGCTTGTAAAGGTTTGAGTCTCCAAGTTGCAATTGTGTGAAATTCTGAGTTTCCACCTTTGTGGCAACAATTGGGGAAGAACCACATAAATGTGAAGGCCATATACACTTTTGGCCATCCAAGTAAAGCATATTACCTAAGAATATAGAAGTAAGCTTGCTATTGGCTTTAAATAGTAAGTACAAAGCTTTAATTAAAGCTTTATCAATTTCTGTAGTATACATGCCACTTGAGAATTCAATATGAGAGCTAATACGGTTTAGTTAACTGGAACTTGCAAATTAGTAAGCTAGCTGCACATGTGCTGTTCTTTTAGTTTAAATGAATACTTTATATTTTGTTTTAGTTTCATAACATACACAGCCTAGTAAATAATCCAATTCTAACAAAATATCCGCCATCGTTATTATTTTTGCATTTGTTTTGCGTTCTCTACTTTACGTTGACTTTTACCAACACGATCACGGTCTCCATCCAGGCCTAATTTTGTGCCATAATGTGTTTGAAAGATTTTATTGGTAAAAAATGTAGCGCCAAGTAGTTCTGGTTATATAATAGTATTATAGTTCATTTTAGTTCTATTATTTCAATTCCACTCTATATTGTAAGCAGCAAACTGTTTATTTACTATGCATATGGCTCATTGATTTAAATTCATAAATCCACCCAAGTCTGTGTCAAATTACAAATTCTCCTTCCTTAATGTTCTCAATCCTTAATGTCTGTCCTGATCTTGGTGACTCTATCCCCGTTTTCTTTCAGTTCATTTCCAAATGGATATTGTTGTACCACCAAAAAAAATAAGCCTAAATGTGTTTCTCTCCTCACGGAGACTCTCTAAAATGGATCATTAATGTTGACATGAGCAGCTTTAGCACATATTTTCATTTAGAAAAGACTGGCCGTCATTTGTTCATTAAAAGTGGTTCAAATTGTATGAAACTACACTTGAGCACAAACACTGATTTATGATAATTTGGCATTTGTGATGAGTGCTGCTTAAGTGTAGTGTTTGCCTATGAGTTTTGAGCTATTTATTTTGGTGCTGCCTCTCCTGCCCTGTAGCTCCAGTGTTTCTTTAATTGAAATGTTTCTCGCTCTCCCTTTCCATCCATTATGACAAAACTGAAAGATAGGTAGAGGAAAAGGTGAGTGGAAAAGTGTTTCCTTTAAACTGTCTACTTGAAAGCAGGAGATATGCAAACAGCAGCTCCCTTGACTCTTGCAGGAAGGATTTAAAGTGTTTAATAATTCAATGCTGAAATTTAAAAAGCCATTGTGATTACACAGGGCAGAGAAAACTAATTAATTATTGTCTTTAAATGGTTTCAGGCAATCCTACAGTAGGTTCATAATTATATTCAAGAAGTAAGTTTATACTTTCCATAAAAATGGAATTTAATGCATAGATTAGGTGCATTTTAATGTATACTTCTGCATCCTTTTGCAGCAAATCAAACAATTCCTGTGTGAACTAAATTCGTAGGTTAGGAAGTGATTTTAAAGGCACTGCCAATTGCATAGTGACTGAAACTGTATATTTCGAAGCACATTTCTACCATGATCATAATTTAAGGTACACTTCAGGCCCAGCGTCATTAAGGCTCACTTGCAAGAATTTTGAAAGGAAGACGTCCCAAAGGCATTTCTAATTGAGCAGTATCTTTAGGTCTTGCATGTGTCCTTCACTACAAGGGCCAGCTATCAGAATCCAAATAGTAGACAGATATGATCAAATATTATAGTGAAGCATCGATCATAAGTTATTACATATTACATAATACATGTGCATAATTTACCATAAAAAGGATTCGGTGATTAGTAATATCTTAAATACATCACTTCACAGGCAGAAGGTAAATACCTGCACAACTGCCAGAAAACTAGAGAATGGATGAAGATTGAGTGTCATGTGAGAGATGTGTGGCTCAAACAAAAGAAAATGAAAACAGGAAAAACTAATGGAAACAATCGGCCGTTACGAGCGATAGCCTTCAGCTGAACTGAATAAGTGAGCTCTTAAATTAACTTTCTCATGGGTTTAAATTAAAGTTTTTTTTCACAGTAATCCATTAGGCTGTGTTTTTAAACACTTCGAACATTCACTGTTAATTGAAAGTAAGCAACTTTAAGACTTTTCATAGAGAGAAAATATATATTTCACTCAATAAAATAAGAAATGTAATTCGATGATGGGAATGTGTGATTTGTTCGCTTTCGATAAGAGAGTGGATGGACTTTCTATTTGAAAGTACTGAATAAAAGGAAACTGGCCCTTAAACCACCTGCTCAGTTTTACAAATGTGATCATTGTAAGTCCTGGATAAGGGTATCTGCCAAATGCTGTAAATGTAACGTAATCTACACTCATGAAATGAAGTAAAATAACCTAAACTAATGACACATGTCTCAGGACATGATTACAACATTCAAATGTAATGAAAGATATTTTATCGACATGATGATAAATATATCTTGCATACAACTGTACTTTATCGTTTCTATTGAAATACACGTTTAACTATACAGTGCATGTCAGAAGAGTGTCACATCTGTAGCATAGTCATTACTGCCGGTGTGTCATACAGATGGAAGCGATCTGGTTGCTTCCAGGGTCATATCTGTGGAAAGGAAAAAGATTTGCCTGCCCTTCTCTGCCATACTGAGGTTACCATGTCCTTTAAAGCCTGATGTGTGTATCTGTGTACCGGTCACCCATTTAAACAGATGGATGGTCTGCATTTCTGACACTTTAAGTACACGGCCATCAGAGTGGTGTAGCGAAGATAAATCAAAGATGGGGATAAATGTCACTCTGCCTGCAGGCACCTCTCAGGAAAACCGCTTTAGTTAAAAGACATAAGGAAGGAAGAACAGAAGAAAAAATATGAAGGAAGCTTTGATTGTCATGTGTATGAATGAGTAGCTGGTGAGGACAAAATGGGCATTACAGATGAGTGAGAACATAAGCAGGGGTTAGCTTAAGGTCTATGCAGCCTCAGGGCTATTTTGAGGTGTAGCAACCTGAGAGAATACAAGTGTAGTCTTTTGGTCTTAGGTGCAAAATAGTGGATTGGGAACAAATTATTCTGCATTGATGCACAGATCTCCATAACTGCTTCTGTAATTTTTTAAAACCAAAAACAAAAGTTTAAATACAACTTGAAACTAGTTGTTATTGTATAGCTGTGTTATTACATTTCCTAAGTCTTGGACAAATTGAGTGGTGAAATGTACAGGAATAGTTTTAGCTGTGCAAGAGGCAGAGTTTCCTAATTTAGCAAAGGCAAAGTGCAGTTGCAAGCTTTGCACCGCTATCTTGTATTTAAAATACTAGCTTTCAATCTCTTACCCCCATGAGCTCAGATGCAGAATTTATCCTTATGAGCATCCAGCTGAATCAAGAATCAAATACTTTGCATAAGACATTTGTTTACAGCGATAGGTAACTGTTGGTGATATGTTCAGCAGATGTTTTCAACCATATGTGGTACTTCACGAAACTGCTACCACAAAGTTGGAAGCCTTAACCCAGGGATCTTCAGCATTTTTCAAGTCAATGACCCCTTAGGCGATAGAGACGTGGCAGGGACCCCCTAATACAAAATGTGTCAAACATAGACACTGATATTAATAGAAACCAATCATATTACACTAGTTATGTTAAGACAATTAGAACTATGTTGTGTGTGTATA
Organism: Silurus meridionalis; assembly: GCF_014805685.1. Lineage (NCBI taxonomy): Eukaryota > Metazoa > Chordata > Actinopteri > Siluriformes > Siluridae > Silurus > Silurus meridionalis. Next base: position 19,693,678 of record NC_060886.1, read on the forward strand.
TACATCATTGTCTGTATATTTTCATATTTTTTCCAAATCTTGTTTATGCATCTTAACAAATGTATATATTTTGCAATTAAAATCACATAGCAAGTTGTTTTCTTCAAAATATTAACAGACCCCCTACAGTACCGCTGCGGACCCCCTAGGGGTTGTGGACCCCCGGTTTAAGACCCACGCCTTAACCCCTAAGCTCCCATTTGAAGTGGTATATCCCAACCTGTTCCATCATAACAATGCCCCAGTGCACAAAGCCATCTCTAGGAAGATACGGTTTACTTGGGTTGTAGTGGAGGATCTTGAGCGGCCTTCTATAAAGCTCTAAACTCAACACTATTAAGCACCTTTGGGAGGAACTGTAACACTGGCAGCACCCCAGGCCACCTGACTTGAATTCTTGTGGCTGAATGATTACAATTTTCCACAACTATACTGCAAATCTTCCCAGATAAGTGAAGGTAATTATAACAGCAAATTGTAAATTCAAAAAGCACACATGAATCTTAATCAAGTGTCCACAGATTTTTGGCAATGTCATGTTTGTGCTATATTTGAGTGAGAACATAACGGTGATGCTGTTTGCTATTTCATATGTAAAAAGCCACCAGTAACAACCCCCCCCCCCCCCCCCCCTTTTTTTTTTTCCCCTTTTCTTTTTTTCTTCACTTTATAAAATGTCTCTCACAAGCCCCTTACTTTTGGGTTTGGAAAAGCTTTGTGTTACTGAGCTCTAAAGTGGACTATTTTGCTATTGACAATATAATCCTTTTAGGTTTAAATCAAGCTTTGTTGTGTGATGTGAACCATTTTACAGAGCCACTCAAAAAAGGCGTTCACATCCTCCTGAACTGTTAGACTGCAAGCAATTGCTTGAAGCTGGAAGTGTTCAGTACATGTAGCTCAGCTGGTGAGATTCTCAAGGCTTTCCAGCACAACAGTATGGCTGATGGGCCTGAAATGCTTTTTCTGTGCAGGGTCGGGGGTCTTACGGGAGTCTCTTACTGCATGCTTAAATCCTTGCAAGCACACACACACACCCACACACACACTACTGCACTTGCTCATCGTTAATGCGGCAGCTTTACCACTGTGGACCCCTTGCCAGCGGAGAGATTTCTTATTGTTTTAGACATGTTTCATTTATTTACTGCCTCAGCTACGCATAAGTTAAAATTAGCACCAAAGTAGCTGTTGTAGATAGCGTATCCTAGCAGCTAGCTGCACACATGATTCTGGCATGTTGGAGGCCCTTTTCTTGATAACCTCTACTACTGATGGTTGTTTTAGCAAAAGCCAAACAATACTACAAATAATCATCGTCGAACATGCTTAATACGCTATAGATCTCAGTGCTGTACAGGATACAGTTTGCGAGTAAAGGTTGAACATTGATACCCCTGATATATAACGATGGGTTTAAACAAAACAAACTAACAGCCTTAGTGGTTAGAGTGATGAACAGGACAGGGTATTTTAGAGGATACTATTTGGTAAGAAGGAGACTGTAAAAGCTCCCCTGTTGTATTAGAGCGAGCAGTGAAGCCACTGAGATGCAGTGTCTTCTCTATCGCCGTTTCCCACAGCACTCATTTTATATTGCTAACTGCTTCCCACTGATTTAAAATATACTTTTTGCTGAGGTGTAGTCTCTGTACATGCATATTTCTTATGTATTTTATTTCAAAAACTCTTCTCCTTTTGTCAAATATTTCACATCAACTGCTAAAAAGTACCAATGAAACAAATGTAAAATTGTTTCAGAAGTTTTTTTAATTATTCTGCATTCCAAGCTTTAAGATAAAAAGTGGCTCAAGCACACCATGTAAATGTCTGTAAATAAAATGTTAGTGTAAACATGTATTTCTCCTAGGTACCATAATTTTAATTAAATTATTTTTTCCCTGGCCCCTAGTGAGCCCCCAGCAGCCCCTGGCAAAAATAGATGTGTATGAGCAGCAGCTCATTAAAAAATGGACACACTGATTAACATATGACTTTACTGAAAGCCCAGGATGCATATGTTTGGTTTTTTTTTTTTGTTTGTTTCTAAACATATGCTATAAAATAGGATAAATTCTACCATTAGAACAAGAAGCAATGACCGGTCATTAAAATACATGGAAAGACCAAAATCTGCTTTTTAAATTTTTTTTTTATACTGTACAGCAATGTCTTCTGACTGCATTTCAGTAAGGTTTAAGCCCATTGACCACAGAAAATGAGAGTCTAATTAAAATGCTTTCATTTGCACACATAAGATACCTGTGCTGCAAGACTTTCATCCTCCTTTCAAGCCTCTGCTGAAAATATTAATTAAATATCAGGCATAAAAACAAATTTCCATTATTTCTCAAAAAATGAATTAAGAAAACAGAAATTCTTGACTGCTTGCATGTTTTGTGGTATCCAACAAACTCCTAGTGCTACAAATGCTGTGTGGTAGCACCTAGCACAACATGCAAGCCATCCTGAGTAATAATGGCTATGGCTAATGGCCATGTCCTATTCATCATGTTCATGTTTTTGACTGTTCATGTTTTTGTGTATCTAGAGCATTTAACATTTGGTGCTTTGAGTACAATTTTCTCATACTGACAACTGGATGTTCAACATGGCACCTCATGGCAAAGAACTCTGAGGATTTCAGAATTAGAATTGTTTCTCTCCACAAAGATGGCCGAGGCTATAAGAAGATCGGTAACACCCTGAAACTGACAGTTACAGTACAGTGGCCAGGGTCATGCAGAGGTTTTCCAAGACGGGTTCCACTTGGAACAGACCTTGGGAAGAGTCAATCAAAAAAATTGAGTCCGTGTGCTGTGCGTCGTGTGCAAAATCAAAAAACAGACCAGAGTGTTGCCTGCTTTGCTTTAGAGGTTGCAGAAGCGGACGGTCTGCTTGTCAGTGCTCAGGCCATACACTGCAAAATGTCAGTTTGCATGACCGTCGCCCCAGAAGGAAGCCTCTTCTAAAGCTGACTCACTAGAAAGCATGCACCAGTTTGCTGAAGACAACCTGTCTAAGAGCATGAATTACTGAAACCATGTCTTGCATGAGCTGCCGTTCATTGAGGGGGAAACATGGATTCCAACATGAACTGTGACACATTGAAGCAGAACATAATGCCCTCCCTTCAGAAATTGGGCCTAAAGGCATTTTTACAACATGCTTATGATCCCAAACACACTGCCAATATAAACACTGCCTTGCTGAGGAAGGTAAAGGGGATTGAGTGGCCAAGTATGTCTCCATACCCAAACCCTATTGAGCACCTGTGGGGGCTTCTCAAGCAGAAGGTGGAGAAGCACCATGACTTTCAGCAAGTTTCTTCACACATGACCATTGGTTTCTTGGTCACCTCTCTTACTGTAGCTAGTTTTAAGAAGGGTTCTGGTTGTTCCATACTTCTTCCATTTCAAAAATTGTGTGCTGTGCTGGTCTGGGGAATTTCTGCACCATTGAAGATTCTTGTGTCCCTACATAGTCTCATATCAGTTTGCAGGCTGTTCTTTTGATCTCTTTTTGCTCTGATATGCATTTGTATTTTTAGTTTTTGACCTTGCATAGGTAGATCTGACTTTCCACATTGTCTGATCAGTTTGCCACATGTAAACGCCTGTCAGTGTAGCAACATCTCAATGATGAGTCAGATAGGTGAGACGCACCTGAGCTAATTTTAAGTGTCATAGCAAGGGGTGTGAGTGCTCACAGCAATGTAATATTGCAGGTTTTTCTTTTGAATAAATTTGCTAAGCTATCACTTATGTTATTATGGCGTAATGAGGAAATTTTTAGTTTGACATAAATCTACTATCATTTTAGCAGAATACAATGTGAATAATTCAGGGATCTGAATACCTTCTGTTATTCCCACATCACATCAAAATTGAGGAATCGACATGTTTTATGTAAAATGATGATTAGAAATGAAAATCACCTCCCTAACTATCACCATATGGAATACTGCAACATTAATGCAAATTTTCTGAACTTGTTTTCTTTCACCAGTCTGATGTAATTTTTCAAACAGTTTTGTTCAGCTTAATGTATACCAACATCATCTAATTGTTTGATAGATTTCCTGTCCCTTGCTTGCTGCGACAGCAGAAATTCCAACTTTAATCAGTCCTTCGCCATTAGAGATATACACTGCCTGCTAGACTTTAGGAAACTTTAGAAGTTATCAGTGCTTTTTAATACTTTTGCGACTAATTTGCTAAGATCATAGCACAATATGTTTAGAAATACTTATAATGCATTTTAGTCTGAAGGCAGCATATTTTGGGCAGAATTTTGAGATAAGGACTTACTGTACCAAGTGGAAGGCAGCCACCCACTACAGTAACTTTCAACAATGTGGCAGCTTGTCACAGGTTAATGGGGTAGTGTATTTACATAAGTAAATGATTTGAAGATGGTTGACATTTTATTCCCTCTTTTCGTTGACGGGTATGAGTCATTTGTGCTTGTGAATTGGCAAAAGCTATTCAGTAGGTAAGAAAAGAAAAAACTTACTTTCTATTGTAACTTCACAGTTTATGTAACAAGTTTATGTAGCCAGCTTAAAACTTAATTTCGACTATATGATAACGAGATTTTGACACATGATGCACTTTTTGACTATTTTTAACACCAGGTTCTGTTGTAGAGCTTTCATTACAATCTAGAGTCAAACAAACAAATCATTAAGAGGATTAGGTCTTTTTAGTCATTCTGTGCCCTTTGTAAACTCATATATTACATCATTGCGTTATAATGACAGAAGTGGAACTCCTTTACATTTTTTACTAATCAACCTCAACATCTGCCATATTGTGCATTCTGAGATACTTTTCTGCTCACCACATTTGCAAAGTGCTTATTTGATTTAGGTTGTCATTTCCTGTCAGTTCAAACTAGTCTGGCCATTCTCTTCACAAAGCATTTCCAGCTTCAGCAATACTGCATACTGGGTGTTTTTTTTTTTTTTGTATTTCAAGCCATCCCCTTTAAACATGAGGAATTGTTATGCATGAAAATCCCAGGAGATCAGCAGTTTCTGAAATACTCCAATAAACCAGCCCATCTGGCACCAACAACCCTGTCAAAGTCACTCACATCACATTTTCTCCCTCTATTCCTCTGTTTGATGTTAACATTACCTGAACCTCTTGACCAGCATCAGCATATTATGCATTGTGCTGCTGCCACATAAATGTGGCAAAAAAAAAAGATTATTATTTTTTTATTATTATTAAAATGGCCAGTGAGGGTGTATCATGTTTCCTGCATATTTCCTGGCTCCATCACTCATTTGTTTCTGTTGAATAGGGTTACCAGCAGCTGCTTTGTAAGAAACAACAGAAACACATTGTTTATGCAAAGAATGATCTATGTAAATGACTGGTTTGCACTGATTCTCGAATGCTATTACTGTATAGTTAAAAACAGTTTTGTATTTAACACTCTTGTAATGTATTTTTTTATAATCTAGTTTAAATAATCTTAACTAGCAATAGTCAGGCATTTGTATTTATTGTGGTTAAAATATGTATACACACACACAGTCATCTTGAAAAATATAGTGTGGCTTGTAAAATATATGCTTGTTTACAATAATAGATGTTTGCAAAATTAGAACAGTTAATCATAGGTAAATGTTATTGATTGTGTTTTAAATGCCAGGCATTATTGCTGTGATCTTTGACATTCTAAGATGGATTTGCCATATAGCATTTCATGGCAGATTTGTGATATGGAATATTGGAGCATGATTTATAGTCCAAAGGAGCTCATGCATTTATTAAATAAAGGTCATTCAAGTGTTACTCTGTATTTTAGTCAAGCTATTAGAGTATCTGTAATTTATAATGCTGGTTCCTGAGAAAAGGCTCAGACCTAATGGTAATGCAAAACTTGTTGCATAGTATGGATATTTTACACGTTTGAGGAATGTCAGAGATGGCAAAAGTACACACATCCTTAATATATAATACAAAATCATTTCTAATTTTGTTACCTGATGAATGTATACAGACTGAAGAACCACCATTTAGAACACAACCAGAGAAAAGCTGATAATCATGACTCTGTTCTCAATCATGTTTACATCGCTGGATGCGTCATCTACGTTCCACTCCATACTACTTGTTGCCTTCTGCTTTGCTCGTTAGCTTTGAAAATTAGCCTACGTCTGTGGTGATAATAAACCGGGTGTAGGTTGAAAAGGCTGCACAATGACCAGAAATGACTGAGAAGGAAAAATATTTATCGTGTCACCAAATAGATTAAAACTAATGAGTCTTGTTTGAAAATGAAGAAAGAAAGTATCGATATTTGTGTAAAAATGTAATAAGTGCAACTAAAAAGTTCTCCAATAAATAGTACAGTACTGATAGCAGAAAAATCGACTTAAGTACAATACCTGTTTCTCAGTGTGAAAGGGCGACTCATGAAAAGCAAAACAGCATGGCAGTCTAAACAACTGTATGGTGCAGTGGTTTAGACTGACAAAAAACAGACACAGACCGAAAAAATGGACACTTTGTGTGCAATACATGAAAATAAAAAAAAGATTTCTATATGTTGTATTGTAATAGGTCCTATTCCAGCTTTTACTGAAGTGACTGTGCAGATAGCTCCCTTGTGCTGTTTGCTTTGTTCAGAATGTACACTAGGAACTTCTTTTCCTGCTTTCTGTCATGCCCGGCTTTCTGCCCGCTTCAGATCATTACTGCTGGCAGCAACAATACATCTCCCACATGCTGTGTCCCTGCAGGAAGGGGCCGAGGTAGCCGCAAAAGAAAAAAAAAAAGTAAAAAAACCTCCTGTGTCATCAGGAATTTTACTGGGCACAGATCGACTTTATGACTTTGAGATGAACTGCAGTTTCCTCCTGGTTCACACAGCTAAGCATGTACTGGCAAGCTGAAGCCTAACACTAGAAGCCTAACACTAACTATTAGTAATAATGACTGCCCAGGGAGGAATTGTAGCAATCGTCACTCTCCCACTTTTTTTTCTTTTTATCTTTTTCTCTTTGATTTTTTTTATTTTATTTTTTTATGTATTTCTTTACAGTGAAGGCAGATCTGAGATTCATGTTGTTGCTTAAATGCTCATTATGGAAAGATGAAGCATTTAAGAAAACCAAAACACCATGCTGCGCTTAACCAGCTTCGTTATCGAATGCCTTTTCCGTTTGCTGGCTTTTCAAAAAAAAGTGGCGCTTAGTGAATTTTCTACCAGCAATCATTCAATTATGTCTTATCGCTCGAAAACACAGTCATATGTCATGCAGAGAAGACTTATCGAGTCTAGTTTTAATTAGAAATCAGTTGGGAAAGGGACAGGAAGGAGAAACGTAACCTTCATGAATACCTTTATGCATCATTAATCGGATAAAGCTGGACCGCTCGCATTGAAACAGGAAGCAGCCGCAAGGATAAAATTATCTGACAATGTCACAGGAATACACTGACTTTAATTACTAACTAGGCTCCAATCCATTCCCTTATCTCTATTAATATCTATTTTATTTTATTTTTTTCATTCCTTTAGTTATTTTTCCTGGAGCAGTATTTTTTATTTTCACTGGTATGTGTGGACTTAATGAGCTAAGCTGTGAAAATTAATAATTAGTATATCCGTGTTTTTATTACACACACTGTATCATGCAGAGATGTTCACTGCAGTTGTGCGATTGTTCTTTTTTCTAGTCATTAATTTCTACTGCAGATGTAGGTCAGTAAACTCCAACTTTGTATTTAACTACAAAGTCATGCATTTTAGAGCTTTGCTTATGGAACTCTATGGATGTAACGACCAAGGAGATTCCTTGCAGAGTGTTTTGAATAGACTTGAGTATAAAAATAAGTCTAAGACAGCAGTTGGCTTTAAAAAAGAAAAAGAAAATAGGAGCTTTTTTCTACTGTGATTGAATGTTTTTGTAATGCAGTCCCACTCTGACTCCCTTTTGATCCTCACATGAATCGTTGTATTATTTCTATCCTCTGGTTGTTTTTGTCTGATGATTTCAGTCGCTTAAAATTTTCTCAGAGTCAATAGATTGCTTGTGCCCTCTTTCATGAATATACATGGTTGAGCTGGATGGTACCTCATGCATGCCAAAAAGGCAAAGGGGTGAATGCCTTTGGCACTAAAAGTCACACTTGAATAACTTCTGCTTTAGTGTATTTCCTGACCACAGCTGAAGCTAAGAAATGAGCCCATAATTAAAGAAGACATTCTCAAGACAGGACTGAAAATTCAAGGTAATGAATGCAAATTCTAGTTAAAATATTTTAAAGAATTACTGTCATCTATTAATTGCTTTTCATATATGATGGTTTTATTTATAGATATATATTTATATAATATATTCTCCTGTACTTATTGCAGGATTTTATATATTACTTAGTCAAATAGGCACCTAATCCTTGTCCATGGCCTTCTTACCTGCCATCAACTTTGCATTTGCATTCTGCTATAGCAGAGCTTATAAATGATCCTCTCCATATATTTTATTCACTTGTGTATTTCTGTGCTGACTGTAGCTGGCAGGCAGAGTGACACAGCATGCACTCGGCTGCTTTCTGCGCTCAGGAGATGGATGGGTGTAATGGAGTATCTCTGCCCTGCAATGCATAAACCTGCCAATTGATATATCCCACTTAGATTTCAATTCCGAGCAATATTGTACTGCCGAGATTCATACAGCAACCACTGTTGATTCGCCCCTCATATTTGAGAAAGGCTGGTCATATTTTTTTCAACCACGTAGTACATGATAGGAAAATGAGTGTCCAGATCCATGATGTGTAGCAAATTGCCCCTTAGTGCACAGCCACTTAGTCTTTATACATGCTTTATAGATCTGTCTTTTACCCAAAAACCTGTTCTCAAGCATGCCAAATGTGCCTTTGTATGAAGATTAGGTACCTTTACCCTTTAAGCTATTGATTATGACCTGGATGTGTGTTGGGGCTGTAATATATGTCTAAACTTTGCAAACACACATTTCTGATATACATCCGCCATATTTTTTCTGTATTTTTTCTCTATATTTTTTTGTAGACATAAAAGCTTAGTAAAGGCTGAGCTTTACTTGTAAATGTTTACAGTAACAGTACTGAGTCACAAAATACAGACTCCATAGTAAAGCACTATTATAACAGAACATTTCAAGGATAGCCATTGACGCAACAGACTGCTCTCCACTGGTTTCAAATTTCCCTCAACAACTAGCAAAAATCACAGAACACAGTTGCCATTGCTATGAACATTCCATTGCTGATAAAAATGTGTCGATCCAGTGATGTATTATTTATGTTCATATGAATAGATCAGCTCTGTATGAGGCTTGCACCTGCTCTGCTATAAGTGTGTATACAATGGTTGTGGAAACCTGACCAGTCGGTTGTCCTTTTTGAACATACTGTCCCTTTTTGGCTCTAAAATCATCCACTCTTCTGGGAAGATGTTTCCTATAGATTAGTGTGGTTCTTGGAGATTTTTGCTCATTCCACCACAAGAGCATTAATAAAAATCACTTACTGATGCAGAGTGAGGAGGCTCAAAGGTGTCAAGTAGGGTTGAGATCAGAGCTCTCTACCAAGCCAATTAAGATCTTCTACTTCAACCCATGTAAACCATATCTTCATGAAACTTGCTTTATGGACAGGGGCATTGTCATGCTGGAACAGGTTTGGGTCTTCTAAATCAAGTGAAGGTGTGTATATAATCCTTTGCGAATCCAGACATCCTGTACTGTACTCTTACTTTGTGATGTCGTTTTGGGGAAAGAACCACATGTGGCTTAAAAAGCCAGGTTGTCTAAAGATTGTATATTCATGTATATATGCAGGGTGTGATTTTGCCCATAGTTCTTGCTGTCAATCCGAAGACATGTTTTGCTGGTGTACTGACTGGAGCTGGTGAGCCATTAAAAAAAGTCTCTTGACTTGTTTTTCTTTTTGGTTCAAAGACTCTAAGAATAATATCAAACTAAATCTAGTTAGACCGTGAAATCTTTCACTCGACTTTGAATGAGACAGATTTGCATACAGTATTTAAGTCGCACTGGATATGAGCATCTGCTAGGTGTTGTAAATGGTGGTAGCGTTGATTGAAAAACTTGTTGAACATGATGACTAAAGGCTCTTAACAATCTATAGACAAAACACCAGTGTGAGGAAATGTTTTCTACAGAATCATGCAGTTGTTTAATGACAAAATGAAAGAGAATGTGCCAATATTGTCAGACTTTTTAGCTGTAACTGATTATAATACCATGAATATCGTCTCAAGGTTACGTATGTAACCCTAGTTCCATGAGTGAACGAGACGCTGCGTCACAACGCTGTGGGAACGTTTCGCGTTGTCCACGCTCTGAATCACGTGTGTAATCTATCCAATGGGTGACGTCATGACCAAGAAGTTATAAAAAGCACATGCAGGCAAGGGGATGCAGCATCTGGTTCCCCTTGGGAACTAGGGTTACATACATAACCTAGAGACTGTCCTTTTCAGGAACTTGCATTGCAACGCTTTGGGAACGAGAGTCTAATACCACCAGACTGACCAGTCCCTGACTAGTGTGTAGGGGCACAAATTGGTCGAAGAACAGAGTAGCCAGGAGTGGCACGGAGGTCGAGGTTATAGAACCTGTCAAAGGTTAGCGGAGTGGACCAGCCCGCAGCATTGCAGATGTCTTGGATGTACACTCCAGAGGACCAAGCCTTAGAGGCTGCCACACTCCAGGTTAAGTATCAAAACTCTGCACGGATTCTGCACTGAACTCCTGCTCTCAGTGATGGCAGCCTCCCTTGGGGCCACAGGAGGATCTGGTGCGCCAGCCTGCACAGGGGGTGTGAACGCAGACCACTCTGGTGGTTGATGTACGAGACCACTAAAGTGTTGTCCAAACGGATCAACACGTGGTGACCTGAGGTCCGGGAGTAAATGCTTCAGTGCTAAGAGTGCAACTCCAGGCAATTAATGTGCCATAGACATTAGGCGGAGTGGCTATTGATGACCACTCCCTACCCTGTGAGGGACACATCCATTGTAAGCATTACACAACTACCAGGGACTCCCAGCACATGGCCTTGAAATAGTAACCCAGAATCTCTCCAAACATCTAAGGCATGTAGGTCTTGCCGAATGGCCTTGATCATACAGAGGGGATTGCTCTTCTGTAAGAACCCTTGGGTCCTGAACCACTAAAGGGGTCTTGTACAGGGGGCCAAGTGGAATCACATTGGACGCTGCTGCCATGTGCCCAAGCAGTCTCTGGAACTGCTTGACAGTGAGCAACTGCCCTTCTCTGACCCTGCTGACAGCCAAAAGAATGGACGCATTGCGGGCGGGAGAAAACTGTGCGTGCATAGTGGTCAAAATACCAAATGACACAGAGATAAGTAGTTCTCTGTACAGGAGGAAGCACACTCTTCTTGACGTTCAGCACAAACCCCAGCTCCTTTATGTGAGCGAGAACGACATCTCTATGCCGGACCACTAAATGCTCTGATCAAGACAATATCAACCAATTGTCAATATAGTTTAGGACACAGATGCCCTGAAGTCTCCGGCAGAAGATTTGGCAAAACTTCCCAGGCTGCCAGGTAGTCTCTTAAGGGTATCAGTCTCTCGAGACTGACCTCCGGTAGACCTAGGGCCAGGGCAAGCTAGAGTTCTCCTGGTCCGCTATGATGCCGGGTGGAAATCGAGGAGGGAGGGAGCTGGAGGTGGCTGTGCCCTGAAACACATTTCGTGGCAGGGTTAATGTACCAGGTCCCTGGGCGGTCCCAGGGCCAGGTGGTCACTGTAAAATGTGGTGCAACACGCCCCCTGGACAATTCACTAAAACATCCTATGTTAGGACCTTTTGGGCAAAGCCTTCTTTTTGAAGATGTCCGTCCTCAGATCGGGCTTAGACTCTCCCGAAACCTTTCAACTACCGAGTTAACAGGGTCCACGAGTAGGCTGGAAGGCAAGAGGGGAGCATTCAGCAGCATGGCTCTATTCCTGTCAGAGATGTCTGAGAAGGTGAGCCGTAAGTGCTTCTCAGTAGAGGATAGGGCAGCCATGGACCAGCCAATGGTCTCTTTAGTGGCTCTCTCTTTAGTCTCTTTAGTGGCTCTCAAAGCCAGGTCGTGCAGAGCTCGTGCACCTGGCCGCCCATGATGTCTCTGATAGTAGGTCAGCTTGGTACAGCTGCAACACCGCCATGGTGAGCAGGCATACAGTGGCCTGGCCTGCTGAGGCGTACGCCTTACCCAGAAGCCCTGTCACGTTAGCATATAACGCTGTTTTGGGTTATAGTGGCGGGCCGTGTAGCTAACCCCTAGCCAGACAATGGTGAAGCGTACTGATGTTTCAAAAAGCCTTTATTTTGTGTTCAGCCGTCAGCCTTTCCTTTGGGAAACACAAAATCTACCTTTCCTTGATGAGAAACCTTTTCTTAGTGAAACACCGTAAGAGCTACAGAACAGATAGATAACAAATAAAACAATCAGCTCTTACAAACATAAACATGAATAGCCATTCAAAAGAAACCCCCTGTGATGTCACACGATGATGTCACAGATGTGGCAGTGACAACAACACATTAAAAACACTTCACAGTTAAATAGATTAACCAAAATATTAATACATATACACATCAAACAAATCAATCATAGTACCTTGTTCCCGTTCCAGCTAGGTGCTTAATTATCCCTTACTTTCCTTAAGAACCTTGTGCTTAATTATCCCTTACTTTCCTTAAGAACCTTATGCGATTTCAGAGCATTTAAGCGACATGACTTTCCTTTACCATGGTGTACGTCACACTAACTAGTGGGGGGCAGAGTCAAAGGATTATACTGTAAGGGGGCTAAAGACAATACCGTATGGGGGCGGAGTTAAAGGACTATACAGTATGGGGCGGAAGAGACCAAACAAAATGGAGCTCAAAATCATTACCTTACTAACTCTTTTCTAAGAGTTAGTTACACTCCACCAATCATGAGTGAATAATGGGACGTACACAGACTACATTAAGCACGAATGATTTAAACTGAAAATTTACCTTTCCGAAAAACCGTATAAGAACGAAGACAATTTATGCCAAAGTTGTAACTTAGCAACGACTATGTACTATTATGTACTATAGAGGGAAGGAGCAGATTTAATTAGACTCCAGCAACAGAACAAGCTTCTGGATTGGGCGCTCAACTTCTGACAACTCGTGAAGACGCTCCCCTTTCTTGCCAAGCTTACGGTCACCAAGCTGGAGTTTAACTCTCCGTACAAGTCCGTCTTTGTCAGTAGTGACTTTTGAAACTCTACCCAATCTCCACTCATTCCTCTGCAAATCCTCTCCTTTCAGGATTACGATATCTCCAACTTGTAAATTCCTTCTTGGAGCATGCCAGCGCTGTCTAAGAGCTATGTTGGCGAGGTATTCCTTTCGCCATCTACTCCAAAACTGTTCTGCAAGGTATTGAACATGTCTCCACCTTTTCTTGCCATACATATCTTCTCTGATGAATTCACCTGGAGGAGGTAAGGCCTGGACAGATTTCATTGTCAGAAGATGATTAGGGGTGAGTGGTTCGAGGCCATGGGGATCACTGAGATTGTCAACAGTCAGAGGACGGCTGTTGACTATAGCCATAGCTTCATAGAAAAGGCCCGTAACGAAGCATCATTTAGTCTACCAGAGGAAAGAGCGAGAGTGGATCTTAGGACACTTCTCACAGTCCTTATATGTCTTTCCCACACCCTCCTGAATGGCTAGCATGGGGTGCATTCATTCTGAAGTCGCACTGCCTATTTGCAAGAAATACAGCAAGACGATCTGCATCAACTTCCTTTAGAGCTTCTCTGAACTCATTTTTGGCTCCTACAAAGTTGCTTCCTGGGTCAGACCTGATCAGACGAACAGCACCACGTATGGCGATGAAACATCGAAGGCCGTTGATGAAAGCATCTGTCGACATGTCCTCGAGAATCTCAATATGGACAGCACGGAACTAAGACAAGTGAAAAGAAGACCGTATCTCTTGTTCTCTTTTCTTCCTTGTTTTGTAAGGAATGGCCCAAGCAATCCATGCCACAGAAAGTGAAAGGAGGATGGCTCCAACCGTTCTGGCGGTAGATCGGCCATCTTTGCTCCTCCATAGGTCTGCGTGGCCGTCTACAGATGACACATTGACGAATGTAGGATGCAACAGCCCGGTTGATTCCTGTAATCCAGTAGCCACTGCGCCTTATTTCGTTGATAGTAAGACCTTTACCTTGATGTTTCATCTTTTCGTGATGATAAGCAATAATCATCCTTGTGATGTGATGATCTTTGGGAATGATTGCAGGGTGCTTGAAGAAGTTGGGAAGAGAGGAGTTGCATAGCCTCCTCCCACCCTGAGTATGCGTCGTCATGGAGAAAAGCGTCAAGAGCGTGCAAAGGATTATGCCGTGGTAGAGGATTCCTTTGCTCAGCAGTTTTAGCTCTTCTTGATACACATTTTTCTGCAGAATTTTGATTAGATGATGTTCTGCCTCTTCACGTTCGGTTACAGTGGTGAGATTGTTTGATCTGTTATTGCTTATGCGCCTTAGAATGCGTGCAATTGCTCGTATAGTTAGCGACCAAGATGAGAACTTAGACAGACGATCAATGATGCTTGCGTGTTCCGTGGTTTTAGTACTGAGTGCTAGAACACTCCTGACCTCTGGATCTCCGACTGATAACTCTGGTACTTCCTCTGTAGCCAGCTTTATTTCCTTGTTCCATAAGAACTTAGGTCCGCAAGCCAGGTAGATGATAAAACTCACTGGCAGTCAAGCCCGGAGGCGTGGTCAGCAGGATTCTCATTTGTCGGGACATATCGCCACTGTTGTGGGGCTGAGCTGAGCTGAATCTTTTGAACCCGGTTAGCTACAAGCGTGTGGAACCGTCGCGCTTCATTTCTTATGTATCCTAAGACCACTTTAGAGTCAGTCCAGAAGAATTCCTCTGCATTAATGCATCCCAATTCCTCCTTAAGCATGTTGCTTATTTTCACGGAAACAACTGCTGCTGTTAATTCTAGTCGTGGGATGGTTGTGACTTTGGTTGGAGAGACACGTGATTTTCCTACAACCAAGGCACAATGAACATCTCCCTTTTCGTTTTGAAGTCGCAGGTATGAACACTGACCGTAACCCCTCACACTGGCATCAGAGAAGTGATGCAGCTCTGTCTTAGAGACCCTTCCAAATCCAGCAGGTGAGTAGGTACGGGCTATGGTAAAATTATCTAAGTGGGCTAGATCTCTTTTCCATTGTTCCCATTTATGTCGAAGCTCATCAGTAAGAGGATCGTCCCAGCCAGTACCTCGCCTGCACATCTCTTGAAGAATGCTCTTTGCTTTGAGGACGACTGGCGCTACAAACCCAAGAGGATCGTACAGTGAAGCTACTGTAGATAAAATGCCGCGTCGCGTCGCAGGCTGTTCTTTGAGGCTGACGTTAAGCTTGAAGCGGTCAGACTCCACATCCCATTGAATCCCGAGAGCTCTCTCGAGTGGCAATTCATCAAATGAGAGATTCTTATCCTTCACGTTGGTGGCTCGTTCGAGAGTGGTATACTCTCTAATACCCTTTTGTCATTAGACACAAATTTATGTAGTCGGAGACCGCCCATGGCGCAGAGTTCACGAGCTTCCCTGGCAAGCTGAATGGCATCTTCGGTGTTTTCGACGCTATGAGCCCATCATCCACATAAAAGTTCCTCATAACAAATCTTGAGCCTTGAGGGTAGATGTCGCGATTCTCCTTAGCTAGATGTTTCATCCCATAGTTTGCACATCCCGGAGAAGAAGCAGCACCGAACAAATGTACCTTCATGCGAAACTCGGTGGGCTGTGAGTTCAAATTTCCTTGCTTCCACCAGAGGAAGCGCAAGAAGTTGCGATCAGATTCAACCACATGGAACTGATGGAACATCTTCTGAATGTCGCACATCAACGCAACTGGGTGCTGTCGGAAACGGATGAGAACACCACCTAAGTTGTTCAACATGTCGGGCCCAGAGAGGAGGTGCTCATTCAAGCTTGTTCCTTTGTATCTGGCTGAGCAATCAAACACCACACGAAGTTTATCTGGCTTCTTCGTGGCGCACACCATGATGGGGAATGTACCATCTCTCCCTTCACTCCCACCGTCATTGACCTGCTCAGCATCTCCTTTCCCAATGACTTCCTCCATGAACTCAACATAATGTTCCTTATACCTTTCATCCCGTTGTAATTTCCTTTTAAGGTGAAGAAGGCGTAATAGCTGAGCCTTTGTTGTCAGGCAGGCTGGGTCTGGTTTTGAAGGGCAGAGGCATTTCATAATGTCCAGACACATTTTCCTTATTCCCTTCTCCAGTATGTTAAGAAATGTGATGTCGTCTTGTGACACAACTTTGCTGTCGTCATTGCCATCTTTGAAGTCAGACTCTAGAACGCGAATGACATCGGTAGGAGTTAACGGAGGTAGCTCTTTAACTGTAATTCTGTGACACAGATGATGTGTGCTCAACACATCCTGAGTTTGTAGTGAGCGCCCTACAATACTCCATCCTAAATCAGTCCTTACAGCATAGGGTTCCTCGTCTCCTAAAAGGACCTTCCTTGGTGCCATAGCTCTTGAGCAGTTGTAGCCAATCAAAAGACCTACTACACAGTCCTTCAGTGGTTGTATTTCATCCACTATTTCTGCCAGATGACTCCATTTTTTAGCCGTCTCACAAGTGGGAATGTGAGAGCGGTTGACAGGTATGCAGTCCTTTGTATAGGTAACCGGAAGATCGACTTGAACTGCAGAACTATATCCTCTAACACGAAGCCCAGAGACACCTTCGCCAGGATCACCGTATCCCTGCCGCTCATAGTCGTCAACTTGAGTTTCACTGGATACTTGTCAGCATTAAGACCATCACTCACTTCTTGGTCAATAAACGTAGTATCGCTTTGAGTGTCGAGCAGTGCATAGACGAGTTTCTCAGTGGTTGGATCATTTTTAGATGAAACCCAGACTGGTATCACCATAGATGTGTTTGATGAGCTTTCACCTGCTACACTGAGTGACGTCGCAGCAGCACTTTGATTTGTTTCTGGTTCTGATGTAGTCCTTTCTCTTTTATAGTTGTCATCATGCAGGGCTGAAGGATGCTTTCCTTTACAGTGGTTACAGAAAAGACGATGACGGCAGTCTCTCACACTGTGGCCGGGTTTCAGGCATCCATAACAGAGTTTCTTCTCCTTTATATATTTGCGTCGCTCAACTAACACCATCTCAGTGAACTTGTAGCATGCGTGTAGTTGGTGCCTATTATCTTGACAAAAGATACATGAAACCTTAACTTTCCCCTGTTCTGACTTGTGTTTTTCATTTTTAGTGACTATTTGAGTGGTAAACACACTAGCTTTGGTTTTCTTCACATCTCTGAGGTTTCTCTTCTCAGTGATAGAATCTGACAAATGAAGGGCATGAAAGGACGTAATGGGATTGCAAGCAATCTCGGCTTCATCTGACGTAAATCTAGCAAACTCCTTGAAACTTGGGAATTCTTGATTTTCATTTAGACTTTGCGTGACTTGTCGGTTCCAGCGTAAAGCTGCCCAGTCTGGTAGTTTGTGAACGAGCTTCCGATTTTCTTCCCAGTCGTTTAATATGTCCAGACCCTTGACATGAGGCATGGCATCTTGACAAGCATTCAAAAATCTGAGAAGCGTCTCAGTCCTTCAGCATCCTTCGATGGAATTCTCGGCCAGTTGGTGAGCTTCTCTCTAAACGCTCTCTGAATGGCGAATGGCTGGCCAAATCGACGATTTAGTTTGTCCCATGCGTTTTGGTATGCTTCATTGTCATTTCGGTAAAAGTTGCCATCTAAAGCCTGCCGTGCTGGGCCACCAATGTACTTTTTTAGGTAGTATAGTTTTTCGGCTGGCGTGATTGCCCTTTGGTCTATGAGTGAAGTGAATGCTGCCTTCCATTCAATGAACTGTATGGGATCGCCGTTGAAGACAAATGGCTCAGGAACAGGAAGCCTATTTAAGGCTATGTTGTCTTGAAAGAGCTGAGTGAGAGAGGGAATGTCTGTATGATGGGGCGTTGCAACTTGAGAGAGGGGCACTGTAGTTACAGGTGTATTCTTTGCTTCCATGTTCCTTTCCTTCTTGAGATAAATAGCATCCTTGTGATCTGTCTCCCTTTCGTAGATTTTCAACTTGGCTTGAGCGGCCCTTATCTCTTTCGCTGCCTGTAATCGCTCCAACTTACGCCTTTGTGCCTCTAGTGTCTTGCGTTGTGCCTCTAGTGTCTTGTGTTGTTGTTCCTCTAGCTCCCTTATAGATTCCTTTTGCTTTTCTTCTTCCAGCAGCATCTGATAATTTGCTTCCTTTACTGCTAGTTCAGCTGCTGCGTCCATGCGTTACTATCATGGATGACGTTATGGAGTAGAGATCGGACTGGCTGTGACTTGTCCAAGAAGCTGCGGATCCATAGACAGACTTTGCATAGTCGTGGCGGAGCAGTTCGTGAAGGCGGTGTCTTTCCTGCGGCTCATCAAACCCGCTTTCCTCATTTATAGCTCTGCTGTATGCAATGTTGATGATTTCTGTGGTCACAGCTTCACGTATCAACTCTTCTTCTTATGTCGATGGAGGGTGAGGTGAGATTTGAATATCATAATAAATGTTCATCATGTTATCTTTACTTTTCTTAAGCTCGTGAATGAGAGGCCAGAGCTGACTCTCTGACATATAAGTCTTTAGCTGATCTCTTGCCTTCCTTGCGTGGAGCTTCCACTGTTCGTACATGGCAAACAGCCTTTTCTCTTTCTCTTGGCCTCTTCATATTGGTGCGCGAGCATCTTCTCTGTAAGATGGCGTGTGCGTTCAGAGCGTCTTGGACCTTCAAGAGCATTATCATCCTTATTAAATTTGCCTTGGAGATCAGTTAGACATTGTTGTTTAACTTCATTTGTTTCCTTCAGACACGGTCGCTCTGATTGGTCTACCATTATGTGGGTTTCACCTTGTAAATCTTCATGCTGGTAACTAGCCATCTGCTCCTCCACCTCTATCTCATTTCCTGACTGTGACATTATCACTTATAAATTTTAACTCTAATGGCGGAAGAAGACCCCCTTAACTGATAAGAAGCCCTGACTAAGCACTGTATAAACATAAAATATCAGAACATCAATTTAAGCAGCTGACATATATGCATTAACATATAGACACTAGAATTATTGTAAATGTCAGTGTAAATATTACAATGAACAAGTTATCAACAATAATAAATTCAAATGAGGGAAATGTGAATGTTAAATCCTCAATAAACAGTGTTAACTAAGTGGGTGAATGCAAAATTAAAAAAAAACAAAAAAAACAAAAACAAAATCTGTCCTTAATTAGACAAAGTCCATGTGGATGCCTACAGGCATGGGCACAAATATAATCACAGTTTATACTGTTGCTCTTGTTGCTGAGCTGGTGAGTATTGAATGTTCAGTCCGAGAAGCCGTTCGTTCGTTGCTCGTCGTATCGTTGTACTATAGTAGATTAATACTCACGACCTTGCATCAATGTCCGTAAGTGTGGTTGTACTTGACCATTGCACCGAAACTGTGAGACTGCTGTCCGAAGTATAGGTCAGGCGCGAGGAAGCAGCTTGATAAGTCCACGCTGATGCCTTGTGATGGTGATGTAGCAGAAGCTGTAACTGGCGCTGTGAAGACCCTCCGTGGCCCGTTGTAGACAACAGTTATTGGAATCGATGCGGGCCAAGCTCTTACTGTAGCTAACCCCTAGCCAGACAATGGTGAAGCGTACTGATGTTTCAAAAAGCCTTTATTTTGTGTTCAGCCGTCAGCCTTTCCTTTGGGAAACACAAAATCTACCTTTCCTTGATGAGAAACCTTTTCTTAGTGAAACACCGTAAGAGCTACAGAACAGATAGATAACAAATAAAACAATCAGCTCTTACAAACATAAACATGAATAGCCATTCAAAAGAAACCCCCTGTGATGTCACACGATGATGTCACAGATGTGGCAGTGACAACAACACATTAAAAACACTTCACAGTTAAATAGATTAACCAAAATATTAATACATATACACATCAAACAAATCATAGTACCTTGTTCCCGTTCCAGCTAGGTGCTTAATTATCCCTTACTTTCCTTAAGAACCTTGTGCTTAATTATCCCTTACTTTCCTTAAGAACCTTGTACGATTTCAGAGCATTTAAGCGACATGACTTTCCTTTACCATGGTGTACGTCACACTAACTAGTGGGGGGCAGAGTCAAAGGATTATACTGTAAGGGGGGGGGGGCTAAAAGACAATACCGTATGGGGGCGGAGTTAAAGGACTATACCGTATGGGGCGGAAGAGACCAAACAAAATGGAGCTCAAAATCATTACCTTACTAACTCTTTTCTAAGAGTTAGTTACAGGCCGAGAAAGGCTTTGTCTAGGACCTGGACACCTCGGTGTGCAGGTCAGGAAAGAATTGTAGACTCTGACGTAAACGTGAAGCCGGGAGCAAAAAGCGATTGTGGTGCTTGCGGGACGAAGAGGATTTGCGCTCATTAGCCGGCCAAGCTAGATCCAGCTTATCAACGGCATGTGTCACAACCTCCATGAGCTCCTTGAACTCTTGCTTGCTAATTGCTTTATAGCTTCCTGTTCGTGACTTTGCCGCACCTTCCACTGGACAGATTACACACGTGATTCAGAGTGTGGACAACGCAGAAGCATTCCCAAAGTGTTGCGACGCATCTCGAGGTCCTGAAAGGGAAAATATATATCTATATATATTCAAAGGTGGAAACAGATCTTGAGTCAGTTGAATGCATGCGACATGCATGTCGTATTCTATATACTATGTGTATGTGACAAATGAAATTTGATTTGATTGACATCTTGAAACTAATTAATGTGCATTCATTGATAAATAATAGTAGTTTTATATGTAAATTACAGAATATATTTCCTACAAGAAGAGTAATAAATATCTAATATCTAAGTATTTCCTTTTAAAAATGTAGGCCCCTCCATCTAATACAGTTAATAATACAGAATTTCACAGTGGATTTTTCCTGGTTTTCTCCACCCTCCCGAAACATGGCAGAAGCTGGATTCACTACTTCAAATTGCTCCTGAGTGTGAAAGAGTATGTGTGAAGGAGTATGTGTAGGAAGGTGTGGGTGTGTGGTATCCTGCTATGGACTAGCATTCTGTTCAGATTTTATTCTCACCCCTCAAGTGTTTACACTTTAGTTTTTTTGGTTGTTTTTTTTTTCACTATTTTGGCTTGATTTCCCTCTAAACTGAAAACATCTCTAATATTAATTCTGGTCATGTGTGTCATACTTTCGTGTGTACGCTCTTCAATTCATGTACAGCTGACTCTCAATGGCCTGCTGTTTTTAAGCATTTAATCTGCGCTTGCATGAGAAGCAGACATTGGAGAGCAGTATTTTACAGCCACTTAAGTTAATCAAATTTGAATAGCAGTTTTGGTGTTTGGCAGGTGGTGCAGCATGCTGTGTGTGTGTAAATATATATATGTGTGTGTGTGTGTGTGTGTGTGTGTGTGTGTGTGTGCACGCACTGAGGTGTGCTGCTACTGTGACATGCCGCAATTACTGTGTGAGATCGTCAGACCGGGAGAAGAGAAGGTGACTGGGCAGACAGGGCAGTGATACAGCACAGGTGCTCCAGCACTCAATACTTCCTGCTGTTCTGTCAGTCACACAAATGAGTCCGGTACCCAAGAATATATTTCACTATTATAACCTATAATTTAACATGATACCATGAGCTTTGATGGATGCAGATTGAAGGTTAATCATTTTTGGAATCTCGACGTGTGTATTTGTGTGTGCGGGACTATATTATAAGTTTGTGGTAACCAAACGTCCACAAGCACATTTGATCTTATCCCCAGGATAGGAATATGTAATAGTTTTGACTTTGTGAAGGTTTTAAGTTGTAATAATGAGGTTTCAGATGTTAAAAAAACAAAACAAAAACAGGCCAATCATTTCCTGAGGTTATAGAGTACTGAATGTAAGGTCTGGATATAGCATCAAATCTCACAATTAATTATAATAATGGAAGGTTGTCACAAGGACGAATGTGTGTATGTGCATGTATGTGTGTGTGTGCATGTGGTGTCTTCTCATTTCCTCAAGCGTTTATATTACAAAAAGTGCAATAAATCATTCATTCATCTTTAGTAAGTGTTTCAGCTTGAGCGTATCCTGGGAACACTGAGAAAAGGGAAGAGAATACACCTTAGATGGGACACATTCTTTTGAGGACACCATTCTCTTACACACACACACACACACACACACACACACACATTATAACTACAGGCAGTTTAGCATAGCCAATCCATCATAACTCCATATATTTTGGAAGATGAGAGGAAACCCTAGAACCACAGGCACACCCTGTGAAACTCCACACAGACATTAACCCGAGCTCAAGACCGAACTGGGAACCCTGGAGCTGTGAGGCACCCGCTGTGGCACCATGCTGCCCTGAACATGGATTTTTAATTATGGTTTGGTAAAAAACGTAGTTTTTGAACACTTATTTATATGCCTCTGACTTTTTCGTTCCATGAAACTCAAGTAAAGTGTTCTAATGAAGCTCCCAAAGAGATGCCTGAGCTGATAAATGTGTTCAATTACAAGAGGATGAAAGTGCACATAATAGGATATGAAACTTGTCCACTGGTAATTATATACTGTACAATAGGTAATGGAAAAAAAAGTGAATCTGAAGATTGTACGTCAGATAAGGCATTTCATTACTCCTGGGGGGAGAGAGAATAAACGCACGGCTTTAACTGTAGTGCACTGCACATCCAGCTGCAGCCAGAAGCTGAAAGTAGGCATTTGACCTGGAAAAAAAAAGTTTTCATTAATCTACCTCTGACTTTTATCAGCTTTGACACAAAATCTATCTTATTCTTATGAGATGGACAGTGACTATCTGCTGCCATTTCCTGCTTCTGTAATGATTGTTTTCTTTTTTCTCTCAGAATTCTTTACTGACAAACCTTTTTCTCTGCCTGTCTAATAAACAGTCTTTGTTTGTGGAAAAACATCTGTAGACCTTATCTTCGTGTGTGTGTGTGTGTGTGTGTGTGTGTGTGTGTGTGTGTGTGTGTGTGAGAGAGAGAGAGAGAGAGAGAGAGAGAGAGAGAGACTGAGTCTTTTTTAATCATACAGGCTGGCCAGCGGGTGATCAGATCTGGTAGAATCTAAATCTTTTCTTTCCAGATAGTTTCCTAGACTTTGGGCAGCTATGGCAATTACAATGTGGAACAGATACCCCCACACACACACACACACACACACATTAACTCAAACTCTTTACAGCAATTTACATCATCCCTATACAACGTATTGAAAGATTTAATTTTTTTTTAGATGTTTAAAACTTTATTTTTGCTCAGCAGCTGTACTGGCAAGATAACATAAACCTTAAGCTTATATGTCAAAACTACTTGGGTTCGAAGTGTTTCTTATCCAGTGCAGAGTATTTTGGTCTCTAAAATCGATGTGTGATGCTCTATAAAGCTCTGATACTAGGTTTAGTTTCTCCTGTTTGTTATGAGTATGAATAGAAGTGGCGGACCAGCATTTATTCTTCCAGTCAGCTTTGTGGAAGAAGAAAACACTGGAGATGAAGAGCTGTTCGCACGTTTCATTAAGCGTCTATGAGAGATGTAAGATTTTTGCATTGCCCAAGTCATGTCGGCTTCATCTAATGCCAATCCTGTATTTAGACTTCAGTGGGAAGGAGAGCCTTATAAGCTCTTTGTTTACTCATATTTTAGCTGAACCGTGCATGTAAACATGCACAATTTTATCCATTCTACAGCGCATCAAGTCTGATAGCGTTTTATTCTTAACCAACACAAACCCACTGTCACCAGTCTGCAGTGTTTAAAGGCAGACTTATTTCCTTTTTTTTTTTTTTTTTTTTTCCTTTTAATAAAATGTCATTTGTTTTACGGCAGATGTGGCAAAAGCTCAGTGAGACAGAAAGCATTTGAAACTAAACCAATGAAGCAAAACCGAAGATGCAGGCAAAGTAAAAGCATGGCACGATAAGGATTGACTTTTACAAAGGACAATAGTAAATGTTTGTGTAGTGCTATAGGGCAATTTTTTATTCTACAGCATCAGTGCAGCTTTGTGACTGTTTTAACAGCAGGTATCATCATTTTTCAGCAATCTTAAAAGAATATATGAAAAAATGCTAATTCGTGGTTATTTTAATTCAATTGCAGGTGGCGAATATTTACCATCTGAGAGACTAATACATGGTAAGTCAATGTAGCACTCATTCTAATATATATTCTAATATAAAATATTTGTTTATTTATTTATTTTTTATAATAATGTCCCTAAATTACTGCAATTAAATAAGACCACAACTCGATTTCCATTCCTGCCATTTGCCAGATGGCCTTATTCACTTGCATTTATCTCATTTATACAACTGAGCAGTTGAAGGTTAAGGGTCGTGCTCAAGGTCCCAGCAAATTTTTATTCAGTTTTCCAGTTGGAAATCCATTAATCTACCACTGAGCTACCACTTCTTTCATTATGGATTTTGGGTCCAAAATCCATAATCATTAAAAAAAAATTGCTATTGATCTTAAATACAGAGATTTCAGATTAATACAAAGACTGAAAACTTATAAAGCATACAGACTGTTGAATAGAGACAGAATGATTGAGAGTTTACAAGCTGTGCACACAGAGGGTGCGTTTCTCCCAGACATGGCCTCCTGCCGTACACTGTATCCGTCTGCAATTAACCCATCATAGGAGCTATGTTTAATAGTTTGGAAATCAACATAAATACCAAATTCTCAAGTATCACTGCACAGAGGTAATTAGATCTGAACACATTACAAGTTTACACTTGTTTAAAGAGACTAAAAGGTGAAATCTTTATCGCGTTATTTCTTTTCCTTTCTTTGCTACATGCGGCAGGGGAATTAAAGTCTTTTTGTCTGTACATAATCGGATTCCCACCAGTTGATTAGTAAAAAATAAACACTTTAAAACCATGTACAGGTTTATTTATGTAGGAGTATTTAGTATTAAGCTCGCCGAAACACTTTGTTGCAGGCAGAAACAGATTGCAAGAAAAATTCAGTATACCAAGAACAAAAAGTACAAAGTGACCTTCGGTATCTTTACAGCACTGATGCCGCTTGCATTATATACTGTAGATATACATATTTCTCCTTGCTCTTGCATCTCTTACAGATTAAAACGCTGGTTAACAAAGAAGGTCGCGTGTGACTTTAACAGGCGTTTAGTTGTTACATCAGAGTTGTTTTTTTTATGGATAAAATAATTAATGCTGTTGTATTTTTGTATCTAACAGAAGCTACTTCACCACTAAAAAAAAAACTAAACACAAATAGCAACAGCTCGGCATAATAAGGACGTGTGTGTGTGTGTGTGTGTGTCAGCACAAACTTGGAGACCTTGATGTACTGTACATAAAGAATAGCGAATATTGTTTATAGTGACGGATGTGTGCTGTGTTGCATCGCAGTATGTGCACTCTCATTTCTCCACATCTCGAGTCTGTTTGCATGGTCTATACCTCGTGACTACGCTACCTTTCGGTTGCGGATCCTGCGCCAGGTGATCGTTTTCCTTTCAGCTGTAATGAGGTGGTTCAGGAGCAGAAGAATCTGGAATAAACTTTTGTCTTAGGTTGGAATGCTACCGGTTTAAAGCATATGTGTTTGTGTTTTGCAGTTTTCCGATGGAACATTCTTCATTGGACGATTCTTGGAAGGAAAATTCCGAGCCCTACGCCAACATTTCTGCATGAAAAGACAGAAGCTCCATTTTTCTCTAAACCCATTAGTAACTGACAATTAATATCAAGCAGCCCACAGATGCAGCCTTGTGCTGCTTTGCCTGAAGCACCTTTACTAATGGCTAGGAAGCAACTTGATGATATTCAGCAACCCAAACACACATGAAACCCTCCATAATGCCTTCAAAAGTGTCATGTCTCTATGTGTTGACGGTTGTTTGCTGGGCGAGCGCCCTTTGGTATCTCAGCATATCCAGACCCACCGTGTCGTTAGTTGGGCAGCTTGCTGCGCCTGCACGCAAACCCGTTAAACCTCAAAGAACCACCAACACCACTTTTAACAACATCCGGACCCGCCCCTTAAACCCCCACGCCTTTGAGTTCATCATTAACGAGCCGAAGAAATGCGAGACCAACGTGCCATTCCTGGTGATCCTCATAAGCACGACGCACAAGGAGTTTGATGCTCGGCAGGCGATCCGGGAAACATGGGGCGACGAGAGCACGTTCAGCGACCTTCGTATCATAACTCTGTTTCTCCTCGGCAGTAGCACAGACAGCATGCTCAATCAGATGGTGGAGCAGGAGAGTCAGATCTTCCATGACATTGTAGTGGAGGACTTTGTGGATTCCTACCATAACCTGACTCTGAAGACGCTGATGGGAATGCGTTGGGTGGCCACCTTTTGCAACCAGGCCAAGTATGTGATGAAGACCGACAGTGACATTTTTGTCAACATGGACAACCTGGTGTACAAGTTGCTGAAACCAGACACCAAGCCCAGACGGAGGTACTTCACGGGCTACGTCATAAACGGCTCACCTATCCGGGATATGCGCAGTAAGTGGTACATGCCCAGAGACCTGTACCCAGAAAGTAAATACCCACCGTTCTGCTCCGGCACAGGTTACGTCTTCTCAGCAGATGTAGCTGAGCTGATCTATAAGACCTCCCTGCACACCCGTCTGCTGCATTTGGAGGACGTTTACGTAGGCGTCTGCTTGCGCAAGCTCGGCATTCACCCCTATCAGAACAGTGGCTTCAATCATTGGAAAATGGCTTACAGCCTCTGTAGGTATCGTCGAGTCATCACTGTGCACCAGATCTCCCCTGAAGAGATACACCGGATCTGGAATGACATGTCCAGCAAGAAACACCTCAAATGTTAGTGCAGCCTGAGGAATACTGTCTACGTGCATCATCTGTTTTTTTATATATACAGACCTTAAAAAGACACAATGTTCATCAGCGAAGCGTGGTCTCCTTACAAAAACCTCAAGAACAACCTGTGACACTTTGAGCCAATCGTAAGGAGGCGAAGATCAAATCAAGATCCTCGAACAGCGAAGGATGATGCGCATTTGTAAAGTACATTGATGAATAGACTGAGTGTTATTGCCGTGCCAGTCTAGCTGCATCGAGAAAGGGTGTGCTGTGCTGTGCTTTACTCGAGCACCTTAAATGCTAAATCGTGCATAAACGGTATTCTACACTGTAGTAATGCAGCTCATCAGCTCAACAATGGTGCGCTCCGAGTTCAAACAAACCAAACATGAATGTCCGTGATGTTATTTCTTTTCACTGCACAGTTTTGTTGTAATTAATAGTGGTAATTTAATCAGAGCACTAACGACGAGTGTTAAAGCTAAAAATATTTCATATATATATATATATATATATATATATATATATATATATATATATATATATATATATATATATATATATATATATATATATAATTATGATTTATTTTATTTTTTCCCCCCCAGCAGATGCTTTTGTTCTACGTGGAAACTCGAGTTCTTTTTGGTTACATGTTGGTGTGCTTAAATAATAATGATCCTTTTTATAGGGGCAAAAAAAATAAATAAATGTAAAGATGTACAAGTCATTATTTATAATAACAGCTATAACAAAGTTTTATTTATTTCTGTAATCAGTGCTATCCTCACTTCAGCTCCAGCTGGCTCATCTTTGTAATATTGCTGCATATACATATTATATATTGATTACTTACCACTTAGCACTAAGTATTCTATAAAGCGTGTTTACTGTATTTGGTAAAAGGCACTGTAACGACGTTCCTCGGAGGAAGTTTATCATATATATGTTACATATTCATCTATAAGAAGAACTTTAATGAAAACGACTGGACGACTTTATATTTTCTAAAAACTTAATTGTGGGGGCAATTTTTTTTTTTCCTGGGTTTTTTTTGTCACTCATAATATTGAACAGTTTGTGAGATTGGATTATGAAAAGCATAAATAATAGAGAAACTGTTCCTCATGGGAGCTTGTTGTATTGTATTATACTGTGGATTTTTTTTTTTCTACATAAAAAAGAAATGCAAGCAAACAGCAGTTTCTCTTTCCTTATAATTTGATTTATTTTACTGATATATGATTTTGAACTACCATTCCCTTTACTCCTATTAATGCACTCTGTGGAATTTGTTGTCTTATTTGCATCACATCTGATCTTGCCACTTCGTTCTAAACAGCACTGAAAGTTCTCTAGAGTTTCCATTTAAAACCTATTAATGAAAAGAACTTTTACTCCAGATCTCCATAACATAGATTGGTTTAAGCCTATTGCTATGGAAAATGGCATGTTTTCTTCATGAATAATGACAATGATTAGCTAATTGCAGTAGTTACCCGTGTGGTGAACATCATAGAATAAGCAAACTGCACTGTCACATAATGAAAAGTGAAAGCTGGTAAAGATGCCAGTTCACATCACCAGGGTTCCCAGTTCAATCCTGAGCTTGGGTTATTGCATGTGGTGAATTCCTCCCACTTCCCTAAACACATGGCATTATGCCCATAGGTCTAACTGAGTGTGAATGTGCATGTTGTTCTGTGATTAACTAACATCACATTTAGCATACCATTACACCCCTAACAATTTTACTAATTTTGGAATAGGCTCTCCAACAATAGATTCTTACATATCAAATGTATTCTTGGCAAATTGACTATCTAGTCCAGACCTCTTGGTTTTATGTCTGTAAATGAGACAACCTATTTGGCATATTAGTATATAGTAGAGATTTTCATTAAGTATAAAACATTTTTGTTTATTTTCCTTTCAAAGTATATAACATTTTGTTTCACAATGAATAATCACTGTCCAATTACTGTCAATATTCTCTTAATCATTGCTAGTTATATCACCAGGTTTGAATACACGAATGTTTATACCGGCAGGAGAAAGGACTTATAAAATGTAAAAAAATAAATAAAATCTCCAGCAGAACTGCATTATAATACAGTATGTATTTGTATGTATTTTGTGTGTGTGTGTGTGTGTGTATATATATCTATATATATCTATATATATAATATATATATCTATCACATACATACAGTACTGACCAAAAGTTTGGACACACCTCCTCATTCAAAGAGTTTTCTTTATTTTCATGACTCTGAAAATTGTAGATTCACACTGAAGGCATCAAAACTATGAATTAACACGTGTGGAATTATATATGGAATTATATACATAACAAAAAAGTGTGAAAAAACTGAAAAATGTCATTCTAGCTGCTTCAAAGTAGCCACCTTTTGCTTTGATTACTGCTTTGCACACTCTTGGCATTCTCTTGATGAGCTTCAAGAGGTAGTCACCTGAAATGGTCTTCCAACAGTCTTGAAGGAGTTCCCTGAGAGATGCTTGGCACTTGTTGGCCCGTTTGCTTTCACTCTGCGGTCCAGCTCACCCCTAAACCATCTCGATTGGGTTCAGGTCCGGTGACTGTGGAGGCCAGGTCATCTGGCGCAGCACCCCATCACTATCCTTCTTGGTCAAATAGCCCTTGATGCCTTCAGTGTGACTCTACAATTTTCATAGTCATGAAAATAAAGAAAACTCTTTGAATGAGAAGGTGTGTCCAAACTTTTGGTCTGGACTGTGTGTGTGTGTGTATATGTGTATGTGTGTGTGTGTATATATATATATATATATATATATATATATATATATATATATATATATATATATATATATATATATATATATATATATATATATATATATATATATATATATATATATATATATATGTGTGTGTGTGTGTGTGTGTGTATATAATAGGTGTGTGTATGTAATAATGTTAATTGTTATTCAGTCTTCCACAAAAAATCTGACATACTGTGAGCTACAGGGGGGAAAAAAAGAGGTAGTAATCTCCTTTGTGAACACGTGCCCCATGGTTTAGAATACTAACTACTTTTATGTCAGTTTTGAGTATGACATCTCTCGTTGCCTTTAGCTGAGTGCATTTTAAGCAGACTGATTTAGAGCTTTCATTATCATTACCACATGTGCATTTCGTTCTGAATGGTCTTTATCTTCTGATTATGCGATCATAAATGTCTTCTGGCTTCCAGCTACAGAGAAAATTGCAGCACGTCTGCAGGTGTCCGCCAACCGCCCGGCGTAGAGTAATTTCCATATTAAACATGAGAGGAAGGTGAAATTTCAATGTTGTTCATCTGAGAGTGAAAAGAGCAAAAGCACAGCAGCAATTTGGATCTAGCGTCTTCAATTCACTACAACTCGGCAACCTGAAGGACTCGTCTGCCTCTAACCCTGGCAAACAATGTCATTTGGCTGCGAGCCTAGTGATCACAAGTTGTGCCAAGTAATCCCACCACAAAACTCTTACTGCCAGTGACAAATTGAGTCAATCTTTGGGATTTTCAGCTTGTGCCTAGGAGATGCACAGAGAGCCTGAGTGGCTATTTCAAGCCAGATATGGCTGTTTTTATGGATCTGTGGGCATGGAAAAATGTTATACCATAAAAACATTATTGGTCTTACAGAATCAAACTCATTTACACATGAAATATATGAGGCAGCTTAATCATTTTGCCATATAATCTGTGGGAGGCAGGCGTTTGTGGTGATATACACAGCAGTGATCACAGGGTATAAATTTACTGAACAGTCCACCTGGCCGTGACCAGCGGGTGAGTATAATTAAATATGACTTCTGATTATCTTTGAATTATTTGCTTAATGAATGATGTAAGACAAAGTTGAAATCAATAACCATATTTAAAAACGATCTATTAATATATCATTCTAGCACCAGTCTATTATCACCCCTTTTTTTTTTTTTTGCAAATAGTAATAGAAATTATAAAACACCATTTCATAAAAGAATATTTATTGTAATATTAAGCGTATATTTTCAAGTACAGGTGAAAATGGAGTCTTTTGGAATGACTTGTTTCTTTTTGGAATCATGACTAATCTCCCATACAGTAGTCATATTTTGGTTACGAACCTCCTTCTGTTAGAGAAATCGAACAGATGCATGCTGGCGAATGCAGCGGGATCTTGCGGCTACTTCTTTATACTCAGCAGCTGGCTTTTCTTCCCCCTCCATGTCACAGTTCAGGTGTGCTCTACAGTTATAGTGACCTTTCTGTCATAAAACAAAGCTTTAGAGGGTTAAATCTGGAGGATTTTCTCCAGGGGAGAAGCGTGCATACGTCTCACAATTCAAAATCAAAGTGCATTAAAGCTTCATTTCAACAGAAGCCGTTTGCCAGTGACAATACTTTTAGACAGAGCTATCAGCTGTAAAGCAAATCTGCTCGGTGTAACAACATAAAGCAGTCTATGCTTTAAAACAGCGTCGGCTTGTTACCTGTGTTCTTAGGCACGGATTAATGAACAAGGCACCTCTAGCAGTTAAGCGTCAACACTGTCCAGAAAAAAAAAAAAAACTAAAGAAAATGCACATGGCAGCATTCAGTTCCTCATCTCTTACTTCCTGGGGGAATGATTTCATTCACTCTTAGTGGATTAAATATTTTGTTAACATACAGTACAATACAATTCACTTGTAAAACAGTATTTTTTTTTTTTTTTTATAGAATCATGAAGAATAATGTGCTTGAGTTTTTCATAAATAAGATCATTTACATTTGGAAGAAAGGAGGATTTCAATTAACTGTTTAACAAGTTCTGCAGTGTTAATGTGCGCATCCCAAAAAATCTTTCTTTCAATGCAGGAAAAGGAAAACTGAAAACTTTTCCCAATAAATAACACTAATAATAATAATTATTATTATTAATAAAGCTTTGTTGAAAGAAAATATAACGCAAATAAGAACCTCTAATTGTTTTGTTTTTTTTGTTGTATTTTTTTGTCATTTCTGGCTGAAGCCACCTGAGAGCATCAAGTTAGCAGAGTTGAGGAGAAGAGTGAGGTGGAATGTTGAGGAAAAACAACATTTCTTGCAGGAGCAGAATGTAGGGCAAAGGACAGTGTGTGTGTGTGTGTGTGTGTGGTGGGGTTATTGACAGAATGCTTAGTTACTGACAGTTAGAAGGTAATTAAAATGAGGATAGAGCTGGCAGAGGAGTTTGAGGTGGGAGTAAACTGGAGATGGCTCTGCTCCGAACCCCGAGACCCCCCCGCGGTCCGCACATTCTTTAGTATTCAGTCTGTTGAAAGCCTTCTTTCTCCTCCCATCCTCTTCCTCTTCCCTCAAAGATATTCCATCAGGTAACACTGAGTTGGGCAAAGCCAATTAGCTTCACCTCGTCAGGGATCTCTGTACTGTCACAGCCAGATGCCTACACACACACACACACACACACACACACACACACACACAAAAGATTATACAAGATCCAGAGAAATATATATTATACATGCCCTGTGGTCATACTCATTTGTATTTATAATTACTTATCCCAGATTAAGAAATCACATAGTGGGTGAAAAATGAATCTACTTGAACACCGCTCTATAATTTGCATCTTTTAATTTACTTTTTTTTCCCCCAAATTACATAGAAATTTTGTGTCATGTTTGCTTTGATGAATATCATAATCACATAAACCTTTACTGTTGTAAACACAGCTTTCAAAGGTATTTCCCATATTCAGCTTTAGAAGGTTAGAAGTCTTTAAGAAATCATTTATTTTTGACCGCTTGTAATTTTAATGGTCAAACTAGTGGAGGATGTCAAAGTTTAAAAGCTAGCACATAACTGGCATAAAGAGAAGCGTGCGAGTGTCTACCCTCGTGATTACCTACAAAACCGCTCAGTTTTGGTGCAATAAAGGTGAGAAGGTGTGTGTGTGTGTTTGCGCTCGCACTGAGACATGCTGCAGATGAAGAGAGCATGGAGGAGTGCTGTTGCATTGGATCCATCTATTCTTCCTCTGCTCAGCATTTTCTGGTCCCTACAGATGATGTATGACCCATGCACATCTATTTTCAGACCTAAATCCTGACTAAGAAAAAATAAGAAAAGCCTGGGCACACGCTCGCACTGAGCAACCTCGCACACTGCTCAAGTGCACAGCCTAAAACTTTTAATGTTTTCCAACAAAGCATGGGCGAGTTCAGATTTTCATAAATGCACCTGAAAAGGAGAAAATCATTTCTGTGCTGTTGGAACACATTAAATGAGAATTCTGTTCATAAGCATTAATCTGGGTGTAAGAGCACCGGCTAGACGCCAAAGTAAAATTATTTATTAGCTGTCTGTGTGTCTAAGCAGAACACACACTGGGCTTTTTGTGCCATATTGATTTCAAGTTTTTTTTTTTTTTTTGCAAAGCAGAGCTGGCACTTGTTATAAGAAGCTGTAAGAAACTAATCAATAGGAACCAAATCTTCCAAAACAAGATGAACAAAGATGCACCAGTATTAGGAAGAAAAAACTACAGGTGCAAATGCATAAACAAATATAATATTTGTCTGTCTGGAAATACTTTGTCTCTGTCATCGGTATGCAAAGTGAAGCCTCGGTGCAGCGGTGGTCCTTATCACACCTAACACACACTCCGAGATGCTGCAGAGGGCCAAAAGGTTGATCGATCTTTCTCTCACACACTTCGCCTCACGGAGATGGAACAGCAGATTTTGGCAAGACGGCGCTGAACAATTTACAGCCGGGCTGGGAGAATTGTGGGTGTGTTTTTACAAAGCTGAAAGGGCTGGATGAAAAACACATCTCTGTTGACACTTTCCGTTTCACTACAGTCAGCCAATAAGGGCAGCACCGTGCGGCAGAAACCGGCTGCACAATAGCATGCGTCACATAAATCCTCCCAGTGAAATGTTATGAATTACCGAAAAAAACAGAAAAGCAGAACATATTTATTGTGTTTGTACCTGCACTATCACAAATACCATACATCATCTCAGCCCGATATACCAGAACAAATATGGGTTTCTGTTTCACATTCTGCACTGCTGGATGATGTTAACAAAGATGCCCTATCAAATAGTCTGGCACTGCCGCTGCTCCTCAAAACTGTATCTGCTAGATTACCCGTATGGGCCCTTTTCATAGATGAAATTTTAAATCCATCAAGATTAACACAGGGATATTTGCACATCTTCAGACTTGGGTTGTGCAGTTGCTTAAATCCATTTTGCTGGGTTCCACACTGGGTTTATGCAAATGACCTGTGTGCAGTTCACAGCTCCAAGTTTGCCCAAAATGTCTAGTTTCTGATGAATAGTCAGAAACTGGGTTTCTCAATAGCATTAAAAGGACTGCCTTTAAATACCAGCATTTACCTTTAGATTTAAAAGCCAAAGATTGAAAATGCAGACTGCAGAAGAAATTACTGTATAATATCAATCTAAAAAGAAAACAAGTATACACATCTTTATCTTTCTATAAAATACTATATTATATAAAATACTATTTTAAAAGTACACTATTTATGTAAAAGATATAAAGTGCACATGCTTGTTAAAACCAGATTTTTAGAATTTTGTGATGTGGGAAGCAAAAGAAAATGTTCTCATTTTAAATATATAAATGTTATATTTTATCTCTCTATATATCTCTATATATCTCCACTTGCAATCAGAATTATATTCATATATTTATAAATACAAATCTTTTTAAAATGCAGGATTCTGCTTTGTATTGCTTCTTAATGACTTTAGTGATACATAAAATCAACACAGAAAATGTATGCTGTAGTATTTGTGTGTAACAGTATATTTTGTTAAGATCGCCCTGTCACAATTATTCAACCCCTATATAATAATTATATTATAATTGTTGGTCTTAAAGCTTTCTGACAGTTTTTATGGCCTGAAGTGGAGCTGAAACATCAGAGAGCAAACAACTCATATTAAGTAAAAAAAAAAAAAAACGAAATGTAATGGGAAAACATAAAGTGCTTCCAATAACCTGGTTGCATTAGTGTGCAGTCTTTTAGAGTAGAGCATGTGACTGATGTTCAAAAGTAATTACCCGTGATTATGTTAATGATTATAATTATCATATCATTGAAGTGATTCTGATTAACCCCAAATAAAGATCAGCTCTATCATCTTGGTTTTATCCATGTGTTCATGCACCATGGAACAACATCAAGGCCTTTATCACCAATTAAAGAAAACATGGTACAGGAGTAAGATAAACAAGAACAGGACATACCTCCAAAATTGAGGAAAAGTAAAAAGATTGAGCAAGGACATTGCTAAGAGACCTACAGCAATAGTTAAGGATTTGCAGGAATTTATATCAACCTAAATAAATTCCCTGAAATCTCTCATATTAAAAAAAAAAAAATTCCACCCAATGGTGGTATTACAAATTACAAAATAAGTCTGTGACAAAACCAGTACAGTTAATTGTCAAAAAAAATTAAATTAAAAAAGCACTATAGCTATGGTGATACATGGTGGTGGAAGCATCATGATATGGGGCTGCTTGTCTTCAGCTAGGACTGGGCACATATACAAGGAGGGAATTATGAAATCACAAAACCTGCAGAATTTAGTTAGACCACTGAAGAAAAATATTTTTTCAACCAGCATGACAAATCAAAAAAGGACTGGGTTCAGAAGTAGAAGGTCAATGGTATGGAATCTCCCAGTTAGATCCCAGTTTTAAAGCCTATCAGCAGCCTCTGAGCTAGCTATCAAACAACTTGAACAGGTTTCAAGAAATCCTTTCACAATTTAATGGATCTGGAGCATTTTTGCAGAATAAATTTGTCAAATCAAGATGTGTTCAGCTGGTAGATTCTTTCCTGTTGAAGAATGTGGTGCTGCATTATTAATTATTAGTTAAGGAATATGGGATATCTTGTAAGCTTTTTTTTCTTGCAATATGGATCACAAAAAATATGGTGAAAATAAATCTGGAATGCAAATTTCATAGGGGTGTGTAGACCTTTACAGTCCACTGTATAGACTGTATAGTCTAGTATATTACCATATTTATTTTTCTCCATGAAGTGTCCAAGTTGTAATCATCACATTAACCACTGCCAATTTGGTTTAGACCATATGTGTTAAACTCAAGGCGCGCGGGCCACATCCAGCCCGGCGTACAATAATATCCAGCCTGCAAGATCATTTTATATATCTTATTTTAAATGCGTTATGAAGCGCCGATCACACACAAACTACAAATCCCATAATGCAGCTCAACAGCTGCCTTACCGTATGATAGGCAACCTGCGATCATTCCCGCGTCATTTACGTCAGATCGATCAAGCGTCTGTTGATGTATACAACCCTAATTTCAAGTCAAAGCTAGCCCCTGGATGAAAGTAGTGACACTGCACAGCTGGCAGTGGAGTGGACTCCAGTGGAGTGGACTCATCATGGAGTGGACTCCAGTTTGTGCATTACAGAGGAAATATTGGACATTAAATCGTTGCACAGGAAAACGACAGGAAAAGACAGTTTTTGAAAAGTATGTCAAAGTGCAGCCGACATGAATCTGCCTTGGGACAAACTTGTTGGACTTACAATGTGCAGTGAAAAAAGTGGACTAGTGGGAAGGATGCAGTTAAAAAGACAGAAGGAGAACTTTACTGGTAAATTCACAGCATATCACTGCATCATACACCAGGAAATGCTGTGCGGTAAAGTCCTTACAATGGAACATGTAATGCAAACCGTAAACTTTTTCAGAGCCTAAGGTTTAAATTCCTCGCCAATTCAGTAAAGGAAAAGACTCCACAGTTCCGCGGGATGAAAAGTGGAAATGTGAGTCGTCTCGCTGATGAACACCTGCATTCCATCCTGAGAATCTCCACAACACAGGACCTCACATAAAAGAACTTGTTGCCAAGAAAAAATTCCAAGCATCCAGCTCTGACACAAATGGCATAAGAGCAAAGAAAATTTAATGTTTTGATTTGTTATTATTTGAACATTTACTTAAAAGCACAATTTATATTTTCAGATTTTTTTAGGTTTTTATCTTAATATTTAAATAGGTATAATTTTAACAGGAGTTGTGACTATTAATATTTTAACAAAAGATGCCCATTCCAACATTCTCCCAGAACTTCTGCTCCGTACAACTCTACTAACGCTTTCTGTTAGATTTATGGATAATCATACACGTTAGTTTGCTTTTATCACGACACAGGCTTAGACATGGGCTTTCAGAGAGAGCACTTGAGTAGATAAGCTGTGATTTGCCAGCGGAAACGGGCAGCTGCTGGAGAAACATTCCAGCACAGAGGATGAGAGAAGAGAGAGCGGTGCACTACAGCACAGATGTTGTTTACCTAAACTGCAATGCTCTAAAGAAGTGATTAAAAATGGTCCGGACCATATTGCACCATTCACTGCGATCTGTGTAATGTATTTCATTCCTCTTATACACCCACACTGGAAGACTGCACTGTCATGGATGACATGGTGCTAAAAAATACGTACATCATAACGGTGCAAGACTTATGACAGGCGGAGAGAATGGCATCGTAAAAAAGAAAAATATCTTCTAAAGCGGAAGCACAGCATCATTTGTCTACTGGAGCTGAGTATCTACAATATCACCCAACAAAAACATCTGCAATGACAAAGACTACATCATTCATAATCCTTTCTGAAGCCTCTATAATGTTTGGGCTCAGCAGGATTTACAGTAAAGCGTTCACCTTTTTACTGTATAAAGACTGTCAAAAAATAATGTCAACATGCAGATATACACGTTAAAACCTAATTATTAGATTTTATACATTGCAGATTATAATTGTTTTGTCGTGCTTATAGAGTGTTTATAAAAGTATAATAGTGCTAAAGAGACATATATATATATATATATATATATATATATATATATATATATATATATATATATATATATATATATATATATAATATAAATCATCAATAAATTAGGGGATACAGTGGAAGAGAGTGTAATACATCCATTTTCCACACTTACACATCAGGCTTCTGGCTGGACTCAAACGCCTACAGGCAGCTGTGATCTATTTTTCATTCCAGTGATTATAGCTTGCACGAAAAAGTGCATTGTGTTGTTCTCAAAAGTATGGTTTTTTTTTTCATCACAGGCCAGTGCAGGGAGGTGTGATCAGCATGATAAAAGATTATGACTAGAAAAGTGTTCAAAGATTCCAGAAGTTCCATGAGCATAATCCATTTGGAGTAATAACATCAATGCAAAAATTTTTTTTTTGACTTTTTTTGCAGTGATATCATTTGTTGTCAATATATACCCTACAAAGGGAAGATTCTCTCATAACAAAGCTCTTAGTCGAGAAAAGTGAAGGCGAAAAACGTGTTTTCTTCGACACACATTATTGTCAAGCAACCATGTCTTTTACTTTCGCTCATGCTGCAGCACAGGGCAGCATAACACTCTGTGTGGCTAAGAGCTATCTGCCCTCTTTTACATACAGAGGGCACGGACAATTCTGCTCCCTAGACCTCTGGGTATTGATGGATGTGACAGCACTAGGATATAAACTCACTAACTCCTGACAATACAGTGAATCTGCTGTTGCTGCACAGAGGTGCAGTCAAAGACCAGATTTAAACCACTACAGTTTCTGACAAGTCTGGTCCTTCTTGTTCTTTGTGTTTTATAAGTAATAAAGACTAAAAATATACGTTAAAACAGGAAGAAAAACATTGAAGAAAAACTATTTAAACCATATGATCTTGCTATGACCTTGACCAACCATCTGCTGGATATACCGATAACTGTAAAATCCTACAAATATTGAACCACTTGTTCTAACGAGAATCTTCACCACTTACTGACAAAGGGCTGTGAATTTGCTTGATTTGTTCATCATGCTGATGTTAAATTCCATAAGAATCAAAATAAATATTCAGTTAATTATATTATTCTGGGCTTCATTTTCTTTTGGGTACTCACCAGTTTAAAGGTTAACACTTTAAAGGTAACAGGGTCTTCTACAATCTTCTGAAGGTTAGCAGCAACTGTAACATACACACAGGTTTTACCATTAAACCAAACCTATAATTATTATAAATGCATAAGGTTTCATTTAAAGTTGAAGGTCACATAAGACTGCACTGGGACATTTACCAACTACAACATCAAGCCCGCTGACTAAACCAGCAGAAACCAGCTCCTGAGAAACACCATCAGCGGTATCTATAGGGAAAATAAAGATAATTGCTGAAGACAATGGGAGGGGAATAAGTAAATGTACAAACTCCAAGACACACATACTTTAAATGAGTTTTTCTAAATAGTTGAATATTTGGACAGATGCATTACACATATCAATGCCAGGATGGGTGTCTTTTAAACACCTAAATAACACACTCAGTAACAGCAAGCTCATCTGGGTGATCATGCAAGTCACCCCATGCATGTGCCGTGTCCATGGGGGGCGCCAGGCCTTGCATGCTAACGTGTTCAGAGCAGCCCTCACCTCGGCCTGGAGTGAATTCAAACCGTATGTCATTCAACTC
The DNA here is from genome assembly GCF_014805685.1 of Silurus meridionalis. NCBI lineage: Eukaryota > Metazoa > Chordata > Actinopteri > Siluriformes > Siluridae > Silurus > Silurus meridionalis. The sequence continues at coordinate 19,733,283 of NC_060886.1, forward strand.
CTTCCTCGAGTTCCTATGAGATAAAGAGAGAGAGAGAGAGAGAGAGAGAGAGAGAGAGAGAGAGAGAGAGAGAGAGAAGAGGCAAAGATCAGGACACCTGTTAATCTATTCAAGAGACAGCCAGGAGAGGCAACAGTCAAAAAAAAAAAAACCTCAGGCATTGAAACAATTCATCTTAAACCACTACAGTTGCGTATCTGTTTCATTTTCTTGTATAGAAACATAAAAAATATATATATATATTTATTTATGCAAACAAGCCTTTATTTGTTGAGCCTTTCATTGATGTAAGGTGAGTTTAAGAGAAACATCTTCAGTGGAAAATGATGTGCGCATGTTTAAGCTTAAAATTTTTTTTAACATAAATCTATCACCATTTTGAGAAATTCATCTATTATATTCTTCTAAATAGTAACTTTGTCAATGCAGGTCATATAGAAACAGATTTCTGGTTGTGTATATTGGATTTCTTATAAATGTGTATTTTTATTTTATTTTTTTTAATTAATCATTGTATTACTTCAGTTTAAGGAAATGTGATGCAATCGATCCAAAAATCAAAATATTTCTACATGACCAAAATAATTTCTAACCTCCTGCTTTAATGAACCTTTGGGAGCATCCTGAAATGATAAAATGCAGTTAAAAGAAAGAACTCTATACATAATATATAGTGTACTTATGAATCTGTAGTTTTCTATAGAGGCACACACATGTATAATACACACGATGTGCTAATATGTTATTAGCCTCAATGAATTCTATTTTAATTGTGACTAAATCCACTAAACAGTTTATTCCTAACACAATTACAGAAGCAATATTAAAGACCTGTCAAATGCTCACTGGATTTACAGTGGTTTCAATAATAATGAAGTGAATAATTAAACAGTAACATGGGAATTATTCATTGACATTTGCTAGAGCACTGGAGATCTAGTGAGAGTAGGTTTGGATGGTGGCCCAGCCACCCACTTAGGAGCTGGATTAGGTTTAATTACTTGGCTCTATAAAGAAAGACTTTCTCTGACAGTGTTACAGCAGAGCTTCTCTAATGACTACCTTGCTCACCTCACATATACATTCTTAAAATCCCGCAGTGCTATCAGGGTTTGGAAAAAAAGGGACTGTGGAGTGCTGCTTCACAAGCGATCACTAGATAACAGCAAACAGAACAGAGTGAATGATGTTGGCATGGCGCAAGAAGGTTACTGCACATACTGGGTTACAACTGGTTTTAACTTCTGTGTGTTCAAGTGTTCACATTATCCTTGGAAGATCACAGGTTTAAATCTTGTGCCGGGGGTTCAAGAGAATATCATTAAGTGCTGCTCTTACTAGCCATTGCGAGCATGGAGCATAGCAATAGAGCAGGTTCTCCAGGCTGCATTATTAGGTTGCGCTAGAGACTGGTGGAAAAGATCAGGTTTCCACCACCTCCTAGGTGGATTTACCGTGACCGTTTACCTAGGTGACTGTGTGTGTGTGTGTGTGTGTGTGTATCTGGCACTACCAGATCGCAGAGGTTCATTGAATGTGCGTGCATCGCATGTGCTTCACGGATCGTATCCACCCCCAGCTGCGTCATACTACAAACTGTGCTGATTTATTTGATTGGCAGTTGCATTAGTTTCATATCCTCCAATCCCAGATTAAGATGACAGCCGTTATCTCTGATCATATTTAAACTATCCGATCCAAACCGAAAACGAAAAATGATCCTCTTCCACCGCAGACACACTGCTGAATTTAATGTTATAGGGACAATCTAGGAATTTAAGATGGACATTCACGCAAGTATCATCGTTGGCGTGAGTTGATGAAACGGGACTAAACTTTGCGATGCACTGCAGGGCAGGGAGAGAATGTGGGCTGCAAGTTAAGCTGCAATCCAAATGTGCGTGCAAGGATTTCACTTCTATATTTGTTTACTACCAGACTAGCAGCACATCAGCTACTCAGCTGACAAGCAGCCTTCTGTAGGGGTGTGACAGGAAAATCTCAGCCAGCAAAGGAGGGATAAAGTGAAAAAAGTCTCTGTTATCTGCCAAGAGAAAGAGAGGGCTGCGTCTCCTCCTCGCCCGTCATAGCCATATCTGACTTACACACCCTGAACCTTCCATCTCAATCTGCCTGCTAATTCCCTGTCAGGGAAAAAAACGCTAGCCACAGACAGACATATAAGAAACAAGAGAGACCTAAACAGATTACAGCTTGTTAAAAGAACGAAGGCAATTATAAATAGGACTGTAAATTTTACGTTTAAGAGATTTTTGTTTAAATAGTTGAACGGTAAAAGATTGCCCTAAATGTTACAGGTGTTGTTATATTGTCCCACTTTGTATTGTCTCTTATACCATTTACACCTAAACCATACAGGCAGAATAACACACCTACTGTTGTACAACAACCCTTTTAAATTCTTCACTCTGATTAGTCAGAAGATATTGATTAATTTGCTATTATATGACAGTATGACTAATTCCAGATGCAAGTCAAAATAAAGACTCGTTCAAATGCGTCATCGATTCTATAATAACTTTATAAAACTAATATTTAATAACAATAAAAAACTAATATATAGACTATATGAATAATATATAATATATACAGATTTATATATCAATTATATATAAAATCTTTAATATATTATCTTCACTGGAAATTCTATCAATAAAAACCTGAATTGATTCTTAAATGTATAATCATTAGTATGGTGCTTATTTAGTGTTAGGGTTAGATAGCGTTCTGCATTACAGAGTCATCAGGACAGACAACGATTTCTAGTTTACTGGAAATATTATAAGTGTTTCTCTTAGAGGAAGCACAGAGAGCAGCCTGGATTGCTGTTACAACAAGTAACAACAGGAGTAATTTTCCATTATTAAACTAATCATTGTAATTGTAAACCCTGGCAAATCGCTGTGGTATAAGAAGAATAACCTGCTCTGAGATGTGATGATCAACTTTCTAGTTGTAACCACACCGTTCTTTCTTATTTTCCTATAAGAGCTAGCTTGTCATGTATATGCACTGTAACAGGTGGAAAACAAAACAACATCTTGTGTAAATGTAGGCGTATCAGTGTCAATTACTTCTTATGCAAGTAAAAAAGCACACCTTGACATTTCAGTCTAACCTACGGAAAGTCTGATGGTTTCGGCACCGGTCTGATTGTTCTTGCATACTAACCACACAAGAACCCTGTACTTACTTTAACATTACTGTTAGTGAACAGTTCCTGTGTACTTGGAATGTTCTTCCATCGGAAATACATTTTCTTTGGAAAAGAACACAAGTGTTTATACACAGAATATATACTGTATTATATATGAGAGATTTACGCAAGACGTCCTGCTATGATTCACCTCTCACGGTGTAGGCATTATGAGCAGTTACATTATAACTGCCTATATAGTTTAAGTAACTACACAGGTATTAGAGATGCTTAATATAAAGAAAACATTTGAAGCTTTTGTATGTGAAAACACTAGAAAATCTGGCTGCAATTCATAAACTGTGCCATTCGAAGTGTTGTCTTACAAAAGAATAGAAAACACTCCCTTTTTACCATCCTAACACGATTATTTACTCCATCCACCTCCCCATATAGCCAACTATAAGTACCGTATTTTCCGGACTATAAGCCGCTTTTTCCCCACGCTTTGAACCCCGCGGCTTAAACAACGAAGTGGCTAATTTATGGATTTTTCCTGGGTTTTACCCCGGTTCACAAACCTCAAGCCAAAAAACTGAGCGACATAACATTAAACCAATGAAATTTCGGAACGGAAACGAAAAAACGTTCTGAGCTGCACGGCATCGGGAAAAAAGCTTCACCGATGGTCATTTTTAAACGCACGACGATCCCAAAAGAAAAGCTCCAGAGAGAAATAGTTGTGTAAGGAAGGAGGAAGACAGTGAACAATGACTTTCTTGGTGTGCTACTGTTTAGATACAAGCTGTTGTAGCACGTTGAGTCTGGGTGAAGGGAGAGCTCGATAACTCCAGTTGCAACAGAAATCATAGAAGCACAGACAGGTTTCCAAAACTCATGCTTTTTTATTTTTCTTGGCAAAGGCGTTACGGTTAGTCAAAGAAACTTAGAAATGAGCATCAGAAAATAATAAGGACATATTCCTCGGTCTTGCACACATGCAGTAATACTGGTGAAATGCGGCGGCAGGCTATTCCCAAAATACCGCTCCGCTCTTAAAGGAGCCAAACATATTTCACCTGTTACACCGTGTAACAGACACTGTCTTTCGTTAAAGCCTGTGTAAAGTTCATTAGTTTCAATGTAGACATGGTGCTTATAGACAGGTGCGGCTTATTTATGTTTAAAATAAAAATCTTTGTCAAATTCAGTGGGTGCGGCTTATATTTGGGTGCGTTTAATAGTCCGGAAATTACGGTACCTAAGATCAGCAATTTTTAATGATTAATAAAAGACTTTTCTCATGTTCAATAGCTTTATTCACTACTTTATTTGCAGGTCTTAAAGTGTTAAAACAGAATAACTTTCCAGAAACTAAAACACTGAACAAATGGTACATTAATTAGTCGTTGCCTAATATGGTGCTAATGTAAATAAGAGATAGTGTGCCTTAAAAATCTGATATGCAATATAGGAGATTATGTGGAATCCTCCTAAATCACACACACACAGGCCTTAGCTGGATCTCCATGTGACTAACACTGTGGCATACTCTCTGCTTAGCCTTAATCCTGCAGTCCAGTCCGTAGACTGAACCTTTCTTTATCTTTCCCATCCTCCTCCATGACTCCCTCTCTCTCCCGCGTGCCCTGGTTTGGCGTTCATGCTGCTCATGTCTGACATACACATGTGGGGCCCTGTCAAGAGTGAACATTAGAGTAAGCCGGGTCATGGGTAAAAATAAGAGCTGGTTGATTGAGAGAGACAGGCATGAGGGAGAAATGTAGAGAGAGAGAGAAACACACCACCAGAGCAGATAACACCTACACACTTCACCCATTTCTAAAGGCAACTACATTTTTTGTTTAATGCTTTAAAAGCCAAGAGATTTGCAAGGCAAATAACGCATAAATGTCTCATAAAAGGTTACTTTTAAAGAGCTGCTAAATAAATGACTGAGTCACTGAACCTATAACTTCCACTTTACTCTTTGCATCCTCGCTGCAGCCCGTGCAAGTTCACGGCATTATAATGCGAGGTAATTATGTGATCCTATTATGCTGTATCAATGCCAGGCAGTGGGGTAACTCAGTGCTGCACAGATCTGTCAGAAAAGCAGCTTCCAGTTGGCACCTGATCTGTGAAATGTGACTAATATGAATCACCCTTCGCAAAAAAAGGTAGCACTGGAGCGCATCAAATGTAATGTGATGCTCAGTCAGCTGTCTGGCACATTAAAATGCTGCTTATATGCTAATAGGAAATAAACAGCGCTGCATATGATCTAGGTGAACACAGGGTAGAGAGGCATGGCATCATGTGTTCACACAAAAAAACAGTCAAAAGCGATTGGCCGAACGGTGTCGCGATGGGTAATGGGAGTTGACGGAGCTCAGTGAAACTTATTAGGCATGGTTTTGAATATGGCAATGGAAATGCTTTAAAAGCAAACAGATAAAAGGTGTGTCTCTGTGTGTGTGTGTGTGTGTGTGTGTGTGTGTGTGTGTGTGTGTGTGTGAGAGAGATAAAGTGAGAGATGGAAATGAAAGTATAGCTTGAGTTTATCATTACGAGATCTAATGAGGCAACACATGATAAATAGCATATAGAACCAGCTTATGATTCTAACCACATAAAACAGCATAAACCGCAGCTTGAATTAAAAGCTTTAGTGGATATTCATAAACAACCGCATAAGCCATTTAATGCATTTATGCATCTCAGATGTTTAGACTCTCAGCACAGCTTGCTGTTTTTCCTGCTCTGCCACACCTGATTCAACTTATCAACTAATTGCTTGTGCCTTGATGAGCTGAATCAGATGTGTTTGGGGAGGGGGAAAAATGCACCATGATGTTTGGCTACATATAGTGCAGCCTACAGCTCCTTCAAAGTGTTCGTTTAACACCTACCACACTTAAATCCTGCTTTAATACTCGTATTCGGATTATACTGTAATCTAACTACCACCCAGTAGCACCTCATGCCTGTGCATGGTTGGGAAAGGATTGCATTTATAAACGCTGTAGCTTAAAACTAAATTTAGCTTACATTTTTATCACACTTGACTTGTACTATCGCATGGCCCTAGAGCAGGGGACCACAACAGCCTGCATAGAAAAAATTAAAACTTTTAAATGTTTTATTTTATCTCCATATTATTGGCTCTCATGGTCTGTAGAGTGCTTTATTCTTCAAAATAACCACTTCCATTTTTGCAACTTTCCTGCAATTTCAGTCGCAATTTTGTCTCCAAGGCCTCAATAAATGAAGCTACCACTGATTCTGCATTATGGTTTTTGAGCTAAGTTACATTTTCATTTGATGTGCTGTAATTAAAGTAATAATCCAATCATATAATACAGATCATAATGTTAGGATATGCACGTGATCCATGGAAAAATTGGTTTGAATGAAACTGGCCCATGGTGCAAAAAAGGCTGGGAACCACTGCCCAAGAGGAACCATGTAGTTTATTGTAGTTGAAAGCTGACAATATTTGTTCTTACATCATTCAGTCGAGTTGTTTTAAGTAGTTTTAGATGTGCCTTTGTACTGCTGTGATCAAATGTAATATAATTAACCAGCAGAAAATATCTGCACAATTTCATCTTAAAAAAACTCTAACTAAATTTTCACATTAACAACTACTGTGATATAAAAACATTATCTAGTCGATAATTCCGCTTTTCCTCTCACACAATTACACAGGGCCATTTCGTTCGACCTTTAAACTAGCCCAATCTGGCAACCCTGTAATTACCTGTCTTCTCCTAAAGCCATGTAAAGCTTGTGTTACATGGCACATGCCCACATTTTAACCAGAAATACACACCTGAAAGGCAATGAGATCATTTCAACACAATCTTATATCTGTCATACAGCATACCTTCATTTTATCTGTGGGTCACTCAGAAGATAAAATTAATCGAACTTGCTTAATGCAATTAAACCCAGAATTCAATAGACTTGAAGTATTTTAGCCTCAGCAGATCAAATAGTGTATTGTGTGGAGTAAAGTAAAAGTGGAGCTGTGTAAACAAGACCCTGGAGAAAGTAAGCACAGTCTGGAAAAAAAAAAATCGAAAACTACGTCCATTCAATTGGATGTTAAGGTTGGAATAAATACACATCCCCCCCACTACCAATGGGATTTCTTTGGTTGTTGAGATGCAAGGCTATGTGATTATGCCTGCGTGTAAACATGATTGTTATACTGGATGAGTCAGGGAAGTGTGTGTATAAGTGGACCTTGGTAAGAGCTAGCGTGTATACTGTTATCATTTTAACCCAGAGCAGCGTAGAGAAGCAGCCAAACAGAACTATTCTTTTGTAATCTTTTCTCTGTTTGTGAGTGTGTGTGTGGGACTAGTTTCGCACATTCTAAATCTAGAGCAATTAGCATAAAACAAAAAAATACATTATTATCATTCTCATTGTCTACTCGTTATGGAAAGGCTGTGTGTGTGAATGGATGATTATATGTGCGTAATAATCCCTGTAATCCCTCGCCTCATGTGTACTCTAGGACTATGCTTGGTTTATTTTTTCGGTTTGTAACTGTAATGAGAATTTAATGTTATACAGTCCAATTTTCAAACCCTGTCCCTTAAATTATACTCATAGTGAAATGAAAAAGAAATAAAAAGTTTCTAAATTCAAGGCAATAACTATGAATTTAATCTCTCCAGAGGCAAAAAAAAAAAAACCTCCCACCTCTTTCTATATCGGTCTGTCACACACAATCTCATGCTGCCCCCGAGCCTCAGTGCCACTCCAATATCAGTCATAATCATCTTATAAGATACAGAAAAACTGCCACTGTATGCCAAGTGAATACGAATAATATCCCAGTGTGCATTACGTTTATGTATATTTGAAGTTTTTCTTTCTGATTTAAACGCTGAGGCTAATCACTTAGAAAAGCGGGGCTGAATTAAACCCTGAACAATTATTCTACCTGCATACCAACAAGAATTTTTCTTACTTGAAGTCCTCTGCTTTCAGTTCAGTGACTGGTACTGAACTGTAAGTGAGGAAGTTGTCATCACACTGTAGGCTGTTTAATAGTGCTAAAAATACAAGGAGTCCCCTGGGTGCTCTTGTTCGTCAGGGTGTATGGAACAGTTGAAAGCTTGTTCACCTTGTCTTGTGATTTCAGAACAATGTTTAGTCTTTTTTTTTGTGCAGTTGAAGACTGAGCAGTGCAGAGCAATTTAGAAAATCCAGCTGAGCAGAATGCTCTAATTTAATCGCTTCCTTTTTCACACACCCTCAACCAGACTGAGTGAAAGGGATCATTTTGAAAAGACACACACACACACACACACACACACACACACACACACACACACACACACACACACAATCTTTAGCATACACGGCTATTAGGCTCCTACAGACAGTCAACATGCTGGAGTAGTTCAGGCTTAACCTCCTAGTTTAGCTGAAAAAGTGCAATGAGCGTTGAAAGGAAAATCAAGTGCTTTTCTCACCTTAGCCTCAGGACCATATTTAGAGCACCCTGAGTGCTTGGGTTTCTTTCCAGAGGTTGAATCTTTAATGGGGAAAAAAAAGGAAAAAGATCACTGTCTTGGAAAGGCTGTGTGTGTGAATGGAAGATTATATGTAGGTAATAATCCCTGTAATCTCTTGCCCCATGTGTACTCTAGATATAGCCACCATGTTGATATAACACCTTCTATTCAGTGTGTATAATAAAATATAAGTGCGTCATGAGATAGTAATTTTCCCAAATTGTTTTTACATTTGAATGTAACGTTCCTGCATGTTTCATTCTCAGGCTTATATTAAAGCGAAAGACAAAAAGCTGCATATAAAATTCTCTTCCTGTATCCACAGGGATCGGCGAGCCTATAACCCCGCGTTTCCGATCCATTTTAAATAGCGGTAATGACACAGAGAGAACTGAGTGCCAGGATGAAAGAGACGGGAGACAGGCAGACAGAAAGAAACATGAGTACATAAATAAGGAAACAGTAAGAGAGATTGTTGTGTCGTTTCCACCAGAGCTCTCTAGTTTAATTTACAATCAGTCACAGACATGAGCACACAGACCCACAGGGTAATAGCTATGGGTTGTGTTTAAACTCTATATGCCTCACACCAATTCTCACACGCTGGAATAACCTTTGTTGCTAGACAGGGCAATGGGTTTGATAGTGAAAAGTTCATTTTTATCAGCCCTCAGGCCTGTATAGGCTTTACAACAGTTTATGAATGTATTAATAGCTTAGATTTTGTGAAATTATTTCCTAGTTAAATTTTCCTATAATGGGTAAGAAATCATTTAAGCTGTTAAAATATTTGAATCCCCACAAGGTAGCATTAATCAAGACTGACATGGCCAAATTAAATCCTAATATGTAAATCTGAGACTGCGGTAACTAAACTGCGGTCCAATATAACCTGAGGTTGTTCATTTAGTATTTTACACTAAATATTAAGAGCTGAAGGTGATACCCATTTGATTTTGATGCTATCTTTGGCTCATTTTTCCTGCATGTAATCTCAACAGATAAAGAAAGAGAAAAGAGGAGGGGGAAAAAAGCTTGCGGTTGAAATGTTTACCGTGAGGTTACTGTTGCTTGGCAGCGAAAGCACTTGAGAATTGTGAAGATGGCTGCAGATTTTCTTTTTGCTTAATTACAGCGTCACACACTGAAATGCCAGGGTGCTAAATTAACACCTACTATGTACATCTGAGACTGGTGTAACTAGACTGGTCTCCAATGTTCCCTGCAGCTGTTAATTTAACACCACTCACTGAACTGTACAGTAGCACAATGATGACGTGAATCTGTTCTTACTCTCACAATTTTCTTTGCTTTCTCAGCTTTTTTTTATTTTTCTTCTTAAGAAAGAGACACACAGCAAAACAAAACCGAATGAGAATGATAAGAATGAGAGAAACCAGGGAAAGTAACAGCTCAGTAGTTGGTTTAAATGTAATTCTGAAGGCTATAGATGTGGAGATGTTAAAAGGCCTGTCTAGGCTGCACAGCTTCTTAGCATGGGGTTAGTGAATCAAGACAAATCACATCCACTTCCACATGCAGGCCTCACCTGGGGATGCTGAATGGACAGACCTTCTATAGGGACATTGTTGGCATTCACTTCCCCCTGCAGTAAAAAAAAAAAAGGACGCACATGAGGAGAGCAAGAATAAAAACCCGTTTCTCATTCAGCTTTTGGGAAATAGTTTCTGAACATTCACAAAGCCCAAGAGGTAATATAACCATGCACACTCACGCTCATAGCTCTGCATATGTATTTCTCTGTTGCGTTTTTTTTACTACTGTGGTCAAATACACTACATTTCGTATATCACTTTGTTTGTTTGGCGATCAATGCAGGACCCTGACGCTTGTAATTATCAAGCAATCCTTCATTGGATAATTAAAATGCGTTATGACCAAACATGATTAGAGGTGCACTGTCAGTCTGTTTGTTCTGTTTATGTTTGTTTGCACATTTATAATTGCTGAAATATGTCGCTTCCCTTTTCAAGTACCAAAACACTAATTCCCTATGCTGCTAAGTTAACCATAAATATGCTTCAGTATAAAGTGAGAAAAGGACCACTTACATGCCGGTTATCATCTTTGATCCGCCGTGACTGAAACGCAATTAAGAGACAGGATTATTTTATATACGTTTGCTCCCACAAAGAATAATAGATAGATGTAGCTGTTTGTGTAGGAGTGTAATCAGCAGCAACTCATTTGCATTTTATGATAAACAATACACAGAAGTAATGCATCTCCAGTCTCATTAGCGCACGCTGATTTGCGGCTGATTTGCGGTGGAGGGGGTTTGTGTGTTTGATTTTATATTCCTGACTCGAGCACACTGCAAGGTATGCGTTCCACATGCACCAATCAAACGGAATAACAAAGCAAAGAGGTCTCTCCTCCCTGGCCACGCTCATCTGAACAACAAGTCTCTGGTTAAGGATGCAGAAATGTGCACTAAGTCAAATATTTACAGCTCAGGCCTTGTGGAATATTCAAGTGTCAGCGGCTGGAGATGCCATTAGAGCTAAATGCTGAGGTGAAATCTAACACAATGCGTACATTTCTTTTATTTTGCTCTCCTCGGATCATGCTGGATAAGATCACACCTACCCGTCCTTGATTGACAACTGCATTGCCTTCTTCACTCTTTTCATCCATCTCATCATCACTCCATTCCCAGTCCCCATCCTCCATCTTGTGCAGGCGACCGCTTGATCCTGGCACTCGTCTCACCTAAGCAAGCCACAGACATTCTCACCCCAGTGTAAACAGTCACAGGCTACACTTTTACCCTGGCCAAAAACAGGCTCAAATTGGAAATTCATTCGGTTTGGAGCAGTGTTTACCTTTACACCGAGAATTTGTGGTGATGTTTTATAATTGTTAATCAATACATGGAATATCAATTTATTTCCTGCAGTTACAACCATGCTGCAGTGAATTATAATGTTATACTGAATATTAACGCATGTCAAATATTGTTTAGCAATGTGTGATGCAATATAAGGTAACTGGTTCCACACACACACATAAATATATATATATATATATATAGTATATATAATCGTTTATCATTATTACACTAAATGGGCAAAAGTATTGGGTCACCTGAATTGCCCAGCCATATGTGGTTCTTTCCCAAACTGTAATCGCAACGCTGAAGGCACACAATTGTACAGGATGTCAGTTGGTGCGGTAGCATGACATTTTCCCTTTACTTGAACTAGGAGACCCAAACCTGTTCCAGCATGACAATGCCCCAAAAGCACATACCAAACTAATGACCAGGTGTCCGCAGACTTTTGACCATACAGCGTATTAATGGAAACAATTATCCACATCCATGTCATGCTGGAAATTTTTAAATAACTAACAGCATAAACCTATTCAATCTGTCTATTTGGCTTTACATTAAAAAAAAAAATTAATAAAAAAAAAAATTTGAATACTCTTCCAAACAAACCCCCTGCTAAGTGAAAATTAGTTCAGGTGTCATTTATTTCTGATTAAAAAGCTGAATAAATCCAAATTATTTTCCAGGTTAACCTTAACATGAACCTTAATTTAAAGCATTAAACCTCAGCGTTTACTATGTACATATTTAAGGTACATTATTCAGTCGTTACAGCGAAACTAATAGGATGAATGTACATAGTTAGAGTAATAATGACAAAAGTCTGATCCCCACCCCCACCCCGTGAGCACCTTGTTACACCTTGCTCCAAGTAGGTCTTTTACACTTATACAGAATTAGTGGGCAAGATTATTGCGTACAAAAGTGCCCAAAAACACATCAGCACTCACCGGCGTGCACAGCGATTGAAAAGACATCTATTTATAAAAGGCTTACACATTTACAAAAGCATTCCAATCTACAAAGCTTAAAGGCAGCTACAACTAAGAGTCAAATGAGGAAGCATATACACTTTTTCCAGCATAATGCTCTCTCTCTGAACACAGCAGCAGACCAGCATCCCTTTGCCTCTCCAATTGCACCTTTAGCAAAATAATACACTATTATACTCTGGTATATACACTGCCCTTCCAAAGGTCACACTCTAATATTTTGTTGGACCGCCTTTAGCTTTGATTATGGATCATATCGATAAGCTTCTGCAATGTCACAACGTTTATTCCCGTCCAGAATTGCACCAATTTTTTACCAAGATCTTCTATATACGATGGGAGAGTCAGACCAAAAGGTAGTCAGCTAACCTCCTTTTTTTGGTCAAATAACTTTGCTGAATCGAGACCTGACCAACTGCAGCAACCCCAGATCATAGCACTGCCCCCACAGTAGGCACTAGGCATAATGGGTGAATCAATTCATCCGCCTCTCTTCTTGCTATGAAGCGCCCATCACTCTGGAACAGGATAAATCTGAATTCATCAGACCACATGACCTTCTTCCATTCCTCCAGAGTCCAATCTTAATGCTCACTAGCATAAAGTTAAACCTTTTTTTTCAATTAGCCTCACTGATAAATGAATTCCTTAATGCTACACAGCTGTTTAGTCCCAATCCCTTGAGTTCCCCTCGCATTGTGCGAGTGGAAATGTGCTTACTTTCACTATTAAACATAGCCGTGAGTTCTACTGTTGCTTTTTACGATCTGAATTCACCAAACGTTTCATCGCCGATCACAATCATTCAAATTTTTTTCAACCACATTTCTTCAGCGAAGATGATGGTTCCCCACTATCCTACCAGTTTTTAATAATGTGTTGTACAGCTCTTAACCCAATTGTAGTTTCAACAATCTTCTAAAATGTTTTCTTTGCTTGATGCATGCCAATAATTTGACCCTTCTGAAACAGATTAACATATTTTCCACAACCACAGAATGTGTCTTCTGACATGGTTGTTTAAGAAATGAGAAGCTACTCACTGCATCAGATAGGGATAAATAACGTGTTGCCAGCTGAAAAATAATAATCCATGCAGTATTTATCCAATAGGAGGCTCTTACCTATTTGCTTAGTTAAATCCAGGTGGTGACTTTTATATATTTTTTTGGATTGGCAGTGTGTGTATACACTGGTGTGAAAAAGTGTTTGCCCCCTTCCTGATTTCTTCATCAAACTAATTTAAATATTAGTAAAAGATAACACAAGTGAACACAACATGCAGTTTTTAAATGAAGGTTTTTATTATTGAGGGAAAACAAAATTCAACATTATATGGCCATGTGTGAAAAAAACTGTTAAAACTGTGGTTTATAACCTGGACCTGCCTGACAAAGTGAAGTAGAAAAGATCCTAAAAAGCTAGACATCATGCAGAGATCCAAAGAAATTCAGAAGCAAATGAGAGAGAAAGTAATTCAGATCCTTCATTTAAAAACTGCAAGTTGTGTTGATTGTGTTATCTTTTACCAATATTTAAATTAGTTTGATGATCTAAAACATTAAAGTGTGAAAAAAAAAAGAAATCAGAATACAACACCTTTTCACACCACTGTATATATATATATATAAAACAAACATCTACAAGCTCTGAGCGTGTGAATATGATGAAAAGGTCAGCAATCCAAGACCTCCTGCCTACACAGAAAACAGACATTTCATGTGCCAAAACACCCACATTCACTATGACTGTCAGTGTACACATTTACTCACCTGTATTGCTCACTGACTAATATGCCAAAAGCACAATGATTACTATGTAAAACACAACCACGGCCCACATAACACGACGCTAAGAGAAAGAAAGCAAATGGCATTTACTCTTAGTGTTCTGTTCTTGCAATCTGACTCTCTCATCAGCACGGCAGCTACATCCCTAGTGAATTGACGGCATAAAATAATTATTTGAGATGAGTTAATTAGGCACTGACCACGCCTGTCCTGCTGAATCAAGCTCATCTTGTAACACTTGACATCCTACCTAGCTGAAACCAAAGAACTCATCTGCCCCCTGTTGGCCAAGCAGCAACACTACAGCAGTTCAGACAGCACCATGATCATGTGTGACCTGCACAAGTCACTGTTCAGAAAAACGAGAGCTTGGTGGTCAATAAATCTCTTTATTCTCTAGACCTAATGCTAATTGAAGTGATTTGTGAGCATCTACAAATAGTCAGTTGACGCTTGGTTCTGAACAATGTAAAAAAAATTACGACTGTGAAATAAGTCAGTTATTGATTTTGTCATTCAGTGTCCTTGCTCTGCTTTCTCAAGGTCATCAGAACAGTACATTTTTTACACTTCTATTCCACTCTAGTCAAGGTTGGAGAAGGGGATCATTTTCCTCCGCCTACACCAACAGTTAAAGTAGCTTGATAAAGTCGCACTTGAGCAGTGCCTGAATAAAAAGAGATGTAAAGCAAGGAACTGAGTGAGAAAGACATAGAGAGAGAGAGAGAGAGAGAGAGAGAGAGAGAGAGAGAGAGAGAGAGAGAGAGAGAGAGAGAGAGAGAGAGAGAGGGGGAACTGGATTAAGTTCCAGAGGTGATCAGGTCACAGAATCCTCAAGTGACAATGTTTTTCTTGTAGGTTTCCTTTTCTATTATAACTGTACGCATTTCTATCAAACAAGGTGATTACAGACGCAGAGTTCAAAGACAGAAGCCTTATAAAAGCTTACTGTTTCATAAAAGCCCCTTTGAACAATGAAACTAATTAAAACACCAGAATGCGCTCGCGTTTTATGATCCATTGCAGCAACGCCTGCCAAGTAACAGCATCATCTGCTTATAAGTCCAATTATTCAGTTGTGCTGCCATAATCATCTTCTCCGCACTGCCATTAAAATTGCATTTCCCAAAGGTTTTCCCTCCCTGCATACTAAGATCAGGATGACTGCGTCTGCTGTCAGGATATTCACAGACTCTGTCCCAACCCATCGGATGTGACTATGGAAAGCTTTCTGCCCTCTTTCTCCATGCTAATGCAAAATTACCCACTGTAATCGATTACAAAATGCAGCGACACAAAGCCCTGCAGAAGCATGACGAAAGCCCATTGTGAACCCTTACAGAGGCACAGCAAAATTAACACGGTGCGTCGTTTTGAAGCTTTTAGCCATGTGGCGCAGGTGTATCATCCATTCTGAAAATCGAAATATATTCTTCTAAGATCTATTCTTCTATTCTTCTTAAATCAAAATAAGAAAATCCTCCCAAAGTGCAAAATAAAAAAAAAAAATAAAAAAAAATATCAGTGACTTCCTGTAAAAGCACTGTCACAAAGGTGGGTGTCATAGCTTCAACCTTTTCAGCCAAACACCTTTCATCCATCCTTTTCACCTTTCTTGTTCATTCATGCTCTTTGATGTGCTCCCTCGCATAATTATTAGGCTGAAGGCAGAGAATTGTCATCTCAGTCTGATCTCACACTCAAGACTATGAGTAAAAAGTAGCCTAGCATGCAAATGGTTGTGTTTAAGTACAGCGCTCGGTTGCCTAATCACCCACATTAAACCCCATTTGCCTCCTGTCGGGGCCTTGATACGTTACAGTTCCCTGAACGCACGAGTTGACGGTGCATTCGTTCTGCACGGCCGGCAGACAAACCGATACAAAGGCTTCACAATATAGAAATGAACAGCATGAGGTTTGGCAGCAGTGCACCTGTCTAGGACAGTTACTTCTTACAATAGAGCAGGCAAAAGGTCAGATCACAAAAAAGAGGATAAAGTCATTGCTTTTTCAGTGAGGTGGGTTGTCTTTGAATCAGAGATTAACTCGTTTATTTATTCATGCTTATGCAGGACTTGACGCAATTACGTGTAACCATGTCTCATCTCTAATGCACAAGTTTTTGCTCATATTATTCAGATGATTATTTAGATTTTAAAATGGTACTCTAATTAATTCATGAGAATGTTACCAGTATTTGCAAGGCTTACTCCATTGGAGTTGTTTTGGTTTCCTCTGCTCTTTAATTAATATTAACAAAATAATCAGCAGAGTTTATTTGTTCTCTCAGCACTAACACCACAAAAATATGACCAGAAGCACAGGTCCTTTATTTAGAACCAAACAGAGGCAGCTTCATTTTAGCCCGCAGCCAATCAACACATGTTTATATATGCAATGTTACATATTACATACATATGCATTATATACATATACTTTATGTATGTAATTAATGGTATTCTGTTAAGACTTACATGGTGAGAAATATACTGCAATAGAGATGTCTTGAATCTTGAGTCATGAATCTCCCCCTCTCATCACATGTTTTTCAGCACTATAAGTTCCATACGCTTTATGTTTACACTGCATGCGCTATTGTTTTGCTCCTGTCCCTACCCTGTCTCATTGATTACCTAATGTGTGCACCTGTTCTATGTTTGGCTTCCAATTCATTTGCCTTTTTTTTAATACTCTGCTGTTCTTTGTCTCGATGCAGAGACTTGATTATAGTTTTGTTTTCTGCTATATATATATACACTGGCGATCAAAATTAGAGAACAATTTATAAACAATTGAACAATTCTGAAATAATGTCATCTTCACTGCTCAACAGTTAAAGGAGTTTTTGTCCTGTCTATACCATGCTACCAGAACACATTTTCCACAAAATAACTAAGGCATTTAAAAAAAAACATTATTTTGCAGAAAACACACTGATCAAAATTAGAGAACACTTTCAGATACCTCCCAGTTATTGGTGTTAATCTGGTACCTTTTGCTAATTTCCTTGATTATCTGTCAACCCCTATTTAACTGGCAGCCTAACTTCCAGTTTCACTCACTCTGCAAGATGGTGGGCCGTTCTAAAGTGACTGAAAGCCTGCGGCAGCAGGTCGTCCAGATGAAGGCCAAAGGGATGACCCTATCAGCCATAGCAAGACAAGTTGGTCGTTCCAAATCTGTGATTTCAAGAATATTGAATCTTTACAACATCACAAACTCATTCAAGTCCGCCAAGAAGGCTGGTCGTCCACGGAAGACAAATACAAGAGAGGACAGGATACTGCGGAGGATCTCATTGGGCAATCGTTTCCACACTGCAGCTGGAATTGCTCACCAGTTTAACGCTGAACAGGGTAAGGATCTGTCTCGTCATACAGTGTCTCGACTTTTAAGAGCATTTGGACTAAAAGCCCACTCTGCAGTGACCAAACCTCTCATTAGCAGAAAGAATCAAAAGGCTAGGCTAAGCTTTGCTGAGGAGCATGTTGTGTGGACAGAGGAGAACTGGTCCAAAGTTCACTTCAGTGATGAAAGCAAGTTGAATTTATTTTGGGTCCGATGGGAAACATTATGTTCGGCGACAAACTGGAGAAAGACTGAACCCAAAGTGTGTAAAGAAGTCAGTGAAAAGTGGAGGAGGAAGTGTCATGGTTTGGGGCATGTTTTCTGCAGCAGGAGTTGGGCCTCTTATACAGCTACATGGCAGAGTGAATGCAAATGTTTATCAGAACCTTCTTCAACAAAATATGGTTCCTTCCCTGCGTTCATCACCCAATCAGCCCGCAGTGTTCATGCAGGACAACGCTCCATGTCACACAGCAAAACAGGAAAAGCAGTTCCTTGACAGTAAAAACATTGAAATAATGACATGGCCTGCCCAGAGTCCTGATCTCAACCCAATAGAGAACCTCTGGAAAATCCTTGGCGACAAAGTTATGGCCAAGAAACCCACTACAGTCACTGAACTGTGGAAGAGACTGGAAGAAGAGTGGATCAAAATCTCACCAGAGAACTGTGAGAGACTAGTGATGTCCTGTGGCCGCAGATGTTTAATGTACGGTCTTTAAGGTGTGGCGAATAAATACAACAAAATATACGGCCCAGTACCAATTGTCCCACGGCCCGGTGCCGATCCGCAGCCCGGGGGTTGGGAACCACTGGTGTATATGATTATGGATATTCCTACAATGATGCTGCCTGACTGTGCTTTGGCCTTTAACTCGGATTACTGGATGTGCCATGTACAGGATGTGCCTCACCATGGTTCCATGCAATTTAATCACAAATACAAAACGTATTGTTTGTATTATTACGTTTGCTTACTTCAGTGGCATTTTATCGCAAAACCCACAGAAATGAATGCCCGTCTCACATAGACCTAAAAAAAAATATTATAAATAAATATTTATATCTTGGCCAGATCATCTTGGACATTCATCACATTTCTATTGCTGTTTATGTTTTTCTAAGTACTAAATAAAAGCCTTAAATAAAAGGTTGTGATTAATGTGTTTACCCTGAAGCGCTTTAAATAAAAGAAAGAAAAGCGTGCAACTCAATCCACAAAATCAATATTTACCAACTCCGAAGTTAAGCCTAATTTATAAACAAACATACTGTGGATTAAAGTCGTTGGTATAAATATATATAAATCTTTTTATTTATTTTACATTTTTTTTGTCCAATAGCCATCAAAACAGCTGTAATCACATGGCAGGCGTGGACCTGAACACCCCAGAAAGACCAGAATGGAATCTCTGAAAGAAGTCTTTCTTCTGTCTCTGTAACTACAGTGTTTTTGAGTATGTGGGAAAAAAATCAGAGGTGTGTAGCTGCAGTATTTTAAAAAGGAGCACCACAGTGACCAAACCTCACACACCACAGCATGTCAGTACAGAGTGCACTGTGATGGCCTTAATAGCTCAGAGCAATGTGTGATGAGAATGAAATACCTTTTTAGCTCTTTGGCTTATATTTGGTCCTTTACAAAGCAGCTTTTCTATCAAGTATTCCCGGTTCTATAATGGTAATGCAGAAAAGAAAAGATTTGTGAACTTTTCGGAGCAACAAGAAACTGTATGAAAGGCAAGAAAAATGAATACAAATACATAAAACTGTACCTTGGCTTTTTGGAAGAATTTACATTTCAGAAGTTCTGATGCTGTTGGTCTGTGGGGAGGTGAAAGAAAGTGTTTGAGTACGTAAACATGCAATATGCATTCCTAATCTAGACTTTGATTTCCTGCATTAAACTGAACAGGTATTTAAGGTAAGGTCTCCTGTATACAACAGTGACTATGTAGCATAATTACATATGCAGAGAGCGTATTTTAGAGTAAGGCTTTGGTGTAACCACTGGCATGGGCTCATTTATATCAATTTGGCCAGATTGAGTTTTTCTGCTGGGAGCTTTATAACATTGAATCTCTTTATTGATTGTGACTGAACATATGGCACAAAGGAGAAACCCAGAGAGATTTTGTTATATGCTCACAAAAAAAAAACAATGAAAAATGGTAATCATTCAATTTACTTTCAAACAAATGTGCTATCAAGACTCGTTGTTCATCTGGTTCTCCAAATGGGGAAATATAATTATGTACCTTTTAGTCGGGTCCTTTTGAAGGCACAGAGTTATTAGTTTCCTAAAAGATTTCCCATATTTTTTTAGCATCTCTTTATCCTCAACTTCTGTTTCTAAGGTCGGGGGATCGTTCTGCAGTGTCAGCATTAAGACCTGCACAACAGTTTGACAAAAGTAGGGTCACAAATAACGTCTGGCCAAAGAATAAGGTTTAGCTATTAAAACTGTTTAAGGACATAGAGAAATAAATGTAATTATTGCAGTGTCAGTGTAGATATTATTTGGCTATGAAAACTTCTCTAATCGAAAAAAAAAAAAAAAAAAGCATAAATATCACAGTATAACCTTTAGTGTACTTTGTTACAGTGTAGAGCAATGATTTAAAGAACATACTGCAGAATATTTTTTCGGAAAACATTTTGTGCATATATAATCAAGCTTGCAAAGCATTAAAAAAAACCTTAAATCTTCTCAGTGTGTTTCCTATTTTTCAGTTGTCTGACTTCCATTCTCTACTCAGCATTTAAAGCAGGAAATAAAAGCCTCACCTTCATAGGTGGGTATCGATGATAGGGTGCAGATCCTGTGGCCAGCTCTATGGCAGTAATCCCAAAACTCCAAATGTCAGCTTTAAAATCATATCCTCTAACCTACAAGTGAGAGATGTCCATAAACCTGACAGATAACCATTCAGAAAAGCTCATTCTGAGACATAGTTCCAAAACATTAAACTTGCAAAATCCTCTAAAACACAAATGGGCGAGTGAATTGTTTCTGCTGTTCCTGTGTCTCGTAGCCAGAGGCAGTTAGTTACTATGTGCAACAGTAATGCCGTTTCATAAACAGTCCTACCTGTTCCATCACTTCTGGAGCCATCCAACATGGAGTTCCCACAAAAGTTTTCCTAACTTTATGTCTGGTTACATCTCCTCCGGTCGCCAGAAATGCACTCACACCGAAGTCTGTAGTGAAAATATTCACATAATTCACTGGAAAAGTTCTGTTACGGTTAAAAAAAAAACTCAAGCTGTATTTGGCAGTAAAATAAGCTTTCAATGTAGAATTAAGTAATCTGGATAGATATTACATTTAAAACAATGTACAGTGGTCCCCCGGTTCCCGAACTTAATTCGTCCCTTAAAACCGTTCGAAAAACCAGACCTAATTATTCCATAAGAAATAATGGAAAACCAATTAATCCGTTCCCGAACTCCACCAATACCCAATAATTAACCATTTTTTCCTGTATTTAGCCGTATTAATACTGTCAGGAATCCCCCTGCCACGCCCCCTTCGATGGCTGTCATACCCCGGTGCTTCAGGGAATGCCCTGTTCCTTCGCTCATGCGTGCCCCGCCCACATTGAGCTCATCGCAATCGGGCTTCCTCCGTAAAGCACTGCGGATATTATTTATGGACTGCCTTTTGCCGGATTATCCCGATCTCTGCGGGTATTTTGTGTTGGCTCGGTAAAAGTATAAATTAACAACTTCACAAGAGTAAGAAACAAAATGATTACTGTACTTACCACTAAATATCATTAATATTGTTCACAAACAGAAGTTGCGATAGATGCGATAGTTGAAGCGGAAGCAGTTTCTTCCCCTCGCGCTGGGTTGTGCAGCGTGGGTGGCGTTCGTTAACTGGAACTTTGTTCGTTCACCGGACACAAATTTCGTTCGGAAAACCGTTCGCTAACCAGAATGTTTGATATCGGAGCCATTCGTTAACCGGGGGACCACTGTATATCTATCTATCTATCTATCTATCTATCTATCTATCTATCTATCTATCTATCTATCTATCTATCTATCTATCTATCTATTTATCTATCTATCTATCTATCTATCTATATTTAGTACATGCACAGGACATTAGCCTATTTTAATTTAAGAAAATAATAATAATAATAATAATAATAATAATAATAATAATAATAATAATAATAATAATAATAATTACAAACTGAAATTATTGCTAAAATCTACTTATTTCTGATAATAGAGATTTTCAGAAGAATATCTCTAATACTGACTCACAACACATGATTGATACATCCCTATAAAAGTCCCCAGCTTCATCCTTCATTAATCAATAGCAAACAAGGTCAGCATTGGTTAAATCTAATCAAATCAATATGCCTGCACTAGATTTGCCACTTTACTTAGCAGGAGAAAAAAAAACCCTCATGAGTATGACAATTTCAAGTCTCTTTTTAGTCCATAAATCTCTATTATAGCCTTCCGTTACTAAAGATATGTATTCTATGTTTCTATCTATTAATAAAAATAGACAATATAATAATAGATCTGATGTAGTATTTTATGTAGTATAATTAAATACTGACAAAAGTATCACTGTAGGATGAAATGTAGAAACTCTGAGATTAAGGTTTCAATCAGGTTATAAAGCACAAAGTGATGGTTTAGGAACTTCGTTTGTGTACATAAATACTATAGAACTGGCATATTTGTAAAGGTTTTAAGAAAAGCAAAATAAATCTCTTTCATAAAACCCAGAAATAGCATGTTGGCCATGTGCAGTCTGACTCCCCAAACTAATTACTGCACCATTTTCACAGTGTTTAATTAATGTAGCTCTATAAAAAACATTTGTAGTTCCTGGAATCCTTTAATCCTATCTATCTTAATTGGTGCTGTTAAAAAAAAAAACACTAAGTAGGATTAGGTTCGTACTTGGACATGCCACAAATCTTTGGAAACATATTTAAGCATATTATAAAAGTGATTCTACATACTACAGCGAGGGATTATTTTAAGCATGAGAAAAATGTGCACAGAAAAAACGGGCAGAAGTTTTACATGACACAAATAAGATTCTATCACGATGCCGCTCGTCATTGCAGAAGAAGACGGATTCAGAATTTCATGCTTTTTACTGCAATTTTCCAAAATATTTTCCATGAAATGAAGAAAAAAAAAAAACTCTGGTGCAAAAAAATTGATGTGAAACAAACCTGCTATCTGCACTGAGCCGTCTTCTCCCAACAGGATGTTCCCAGCCTTCACATCCCTAAGGTCAAACATTAAGAACACAGACTTTTTTTATTCCTCTGTGACTTCATGACATAAGAGATAGCCCTTAATTATTTTTTTCTAACACAATACACATCCAGTTCCCAGTTTATTAGCTACACATACGTTGTATCTACACTCATAGGATCATTTATTATGTATACCACCATATATATCATGATGAAGAAAAAATTATAGCCTTTCACTATGCAAATATTTGTCAACGAACCACCCCACCAACATCATGTGCATCAACAGAACTGCGCTGACCAGAATCAATATTCCAAAAAAAAAACTTAGAATCTTGAGACTTGAATAACTGGATTATTTCTAGTGTACGAAAAGCAGCAGTGTTCACTTACAACATTCAGTTATTGTGCTGGTCCACGATCTTCGTATGTTTAATTCACTTTTCAATTTAATTTGATTTCTATAGACCATTTCAACGGCCATTTATTAATGTGAGGAATTGCCTCGTTTTGGTCCTAGGACATTTCCGGTTAGCTAGCGCGCACATTGACAGGCGATAAAAAAATGTCAAAATGAAAACGATTATCATGTTGTTCATGCTCGGTCAGAGCAGGAACTAACTTGCTGTGGGAAATTGAAGTGTTTACATTTCTGACAATCAAAACACATTGTGACGCCTGGATTACAGCAGTGAAGGCTGGATACTGACTAGTGACTATGGGATATCTACTGTTATCTAAAACCAACAGCACATTATTATTTAGAATTGAATATGTTTAAAAAATGTTTTAAATACGTTAGCCAGCATTGGATTTCATGGATCTTCATGTATATTTGTGAGCACACTCTCAAACACTCTCTCTCACACACACACACACACACACACACACACACACACTCTGTTCCACTGCAACAAGGATCACAGAAACATGGCTACACACTTCACCTGGTCTAACCACAAACATTTCAAAACGTATGAAATATTTGCGTATGCAATAAGTTATGATGTAACACAACAACTTAATTCTGTTTGGATTCGTGGGCTCTTAGCTTTGTTCTGTCGATCGGTTTATCGTCATTGCAGTTTGAACACCGTCAAAGAGCTCAAAAGATCTTGGTTTATTGAACATCTGGAGGTGAAACTCATACATTAGACACAGTGGATTAAACACTGCGTCTCATCTCTCTCTACATTCTCACAACTCCCGCACAGACTGTTCTTTCCCACGATTCCAAATAGTATTTAGTATAGCGCATCATTTATGTCTTTAAATTTCACTCTCTACAATTCAATAGAATTCAGTTAGCAATGTGCTTTATTATTAGCATAGCCATACAGACTGCAATGCGCACTAATAACCTCTCCAGTTACCTTTAACTTGCTCCAATCCACAACAATAACAGTCATTTTAAGGAAGTAATTGTAGACTATGATAAGTCTTCACCACCTCTCTCGTGTACACGCACTTGGTTCCATACCAGATAATAATACACCTCTGGATACAGTACTTCAGGTAAATGTTCTGAGTGAAAGGTTGTAACCTCAATGTCTGGTCATTACACGCCAACATCTAATTTTATCTTTTATACATTTCTTAACTGTTCTGTTTTAGCTAAACTTAAAAACTACGTGCTAGTCATTTTGACCAGATGTAGGCAGTATTGTCGAAATGCGTTTGTTATTGTTTACATCCTTGAAATGGTCTATAGAGCTTTTAAAAAATGGACATTGTATCAAAGCAGATTTACAGAATGTAAGTATTATAGAACAAGGTACACTGACATTTAAATGTATGTGTATTCATCCCCTGATAAGCAGCCTGGGGCAACTGTATCAAGGAAAAATTCTCTTAGCTGGTATGAGGAAGAAACCCTCTCAAAAGCCAGAACCAGACTCAAAAGCGGAACCCATGCTCATTTAGTGACACCAAGAGTGTGATTACAAATCAATATTTAGTATGCCATCAAATACTAAAGCTCTTCTTAATTTTTCATGCACAGTTTGTGTTAAACAGCTAGCACTTTATCTGTGCCACGGCTGAGAATGATCAACCACCCAAATAATATGTGATCAGCTCTATTGTAGTCTCTTTCTGATGAAGGGGCTGATAAATTATGAACAATTGTGAATTGTAAATGAACTGTGCAGTGTATGGAGCAGTGTAACCCTATGGAAAAAATGTTGGTGTGAGAGAGATGTACCAAAAACACTGGGAACTGAATGCCCATATGTGCTCACACTGTCAACAAAGTAATAACATTTTTTGCAGAATGTCCATACCGGTGTATTTGTCCATTTCTGTGCAGGTAATCAAGACCCTCCAGTACCTCTCTTAAAATAGTAGCTATCGTGGCTTCATCCAGTACACCATTTTTGGGCTCTCCTTTGCTACATGTGTGCTTAATAATGTCCAATACTGATCCTGAACACACACACACACACACACACACACACACACACACACACACACAAACACACAAACAGGGTAGGGTTGTGTTATAAGAATTTCTCCTGTTTGTGATTTAACATTTTAAAAAATCAAAGTAAATAATTAAAGCGTCCAGAAAAAATGGTGACATTTATAAAAAAAAAAAAAAAAAAAACTAGAATACTATTGGCTATTAATATCTCCAGCTATACAGTAAGGAAATGCTTGCTATCAGTGCCAACTAAAAAACTCAGCAGGTTGGTAGAGTCCACAGTAATGTGCAGTAAACCATTAAAAACACAAGACAGAAAAATTCTTCTTTTGACAAGAATCTTTTTTATAATTCTTGTCAAAAGACCAAAGATTTTTCTCTGCTAATGCTGCTGCTCTTTAAAGTATTAGAACGTGTGTGCTGACCAGCAGAGGAGAGGGGAGAAAAAAAACATCTTTATTGATCATTTTCATTATCACTATTACTATTATGTGTAAAGTGTTAGATCTGACACTTCATTGTGGGCCTACATAATATCTTTGGCTAAAAACCAAAAGGTTTTTTTTGGTCATTTATTAATATAATCTCTATTAAACATGGATTAGTTGAAGTTAATGATATACTTGCCTAACATGAACTGGGTCAAACATATTGATCGACTTTATTTCATATTAATGGCTACAAAACATTTACCAAGAAAATGAGGGGGGTCAAAGAAAGCATGCAACAAAATCGACTTGAGATGTAATGTAAAGGGAGAAGAGGAACGCGCCAAATCACACATCCACAAAGCATGTGCTAATCGTTCCAAGTTCATGTCAATGAGACCATCTGACTTTTTGGGAGTCACGGTCACGATATCATGGCCATGTAAAATTGTACAGAAGGGATTCTGTACAATTACAGAAGGGTGTTTGCAAATCTGCTGTTCAATTGACACAGAATGAAAAGAATAAACCTATAAATCATCAGCGTCGCCTGAATATTGTATATCTACAGCCGAGAAGCTCCAGTGAAAGGGAATTGTTGGGAAAAGTGCAAAGCTGGGATACTATTACTGCTAGCGTGGATTACACGAGCCCATGTTTCAGTGCTGATTGCTATCACTGGTGTCAGTAAGGTTTCATAAACAGTACTGAGAACTTTACACTCTCCTGCAGGTGCGCTCTAAGATACTATACAAAGAGGTAATTGGATTTTGTATATGATAAAGGAAAATACTGAAAATCCTTATATCACTAGAGCCCACTGGCTGGTTTTAAAACTCAAACTCCTGAGAAGACACATGCTTAGTTTGGCCTTACGGACTGGTGAAAAAGAAAACAGCTAAAGTATTGCAAAATATAAAATCAAAGGTGTTCTTACCTCCACTTAAGAGTTTCATAACTAACCAAAGCTCATCCTTCACCACAAATGAGGTATAATATGTCACTACGTTCGGATGGCTGCACTGGCTCATGGCTTGAATTTCTTTCTGAAGTGAGACAAAGGAGTATGATATTATTATCATTAGTATAACAATTACACAAATACATTCTAATGCTGGTTAAGACACAGACTACCATCAAACGAAAAAGTCTTTTAGGAGACATAAAAACAGAGCATATATAAATACAGACATAAATACACAATATTGTTGACATATCTGGTAGTGGATTCAAAGCTGTGTAGTCTTGTGAGCATCAAACCTTATGATTGCTCAAGAACAAAAAAAAAAAATCGATAAAACTTTTACAGTGATACAGTGTCATTAATCTCTATACGAAAACAGCCCAGCTGCTTAAGGTCAAAATAGGGCTGCAACTAACAATTATTTTGATGATCGATTAATAGGACGATTATTATTATTATTATTATTATTATTATTATTATTATTAAAAATCTGATTGATCGGGTATATCTTTTTTTATATTTATTATAACTATATAAAACAGGAATTCAGGGTATTTATGTACTTTAAAAAATTGCAAAAGCCAGATATTGAGTTTAATTATCTTTAATGTAGACATTTTAAAGCTTATAGTAGCTGATTGTTGAGGAGTGCATGGGGGATTTCTCCTTCAACAATGCCATTAATGCTGGGTTGTTTCTAAAAAATAAAAAAGACAAAAAACATTTGAGTATGCAAGGTGTAAACTGTGTAAATCAACATTGGTATTGTTTTAATGATAATTGCAGATGGCAAGTTGACAAAAATACACAGTAATTTTTCTTCGGGGTTGAAAATAGAAGCATCTAGAATTTAATTCATTTAATTAAATTAATTCGCTCCCTGAAAGCGAACACAGAGAGAATGAGGAGGAGCTTCTTCCCGCAGGCCATTCGGAGTTTAAACCAGGAAACACCCAGGATCTAAAAAACTGGCCCACTCTCTCCATCCATCATCAGACCTTTTTTCCCTGCACATATCACACTTTTCGTGCTACGACACTTTAGACACTGGACTTGCACAGTGCACTTTACATTTCATATATCATATTATTTCATATTTTTCATATTTCATATTTTTCATATTTTTTATATTCTTATTTTTTATACCACACCATTCCGCACAAGGACACTTTACACCACACCTTACTGCACACGGACACTCATGGACACTTTACACCACACCAGACCGCACACGGACACTTTATGGACAATCAAAAACCATGCTTAACTTGTTTACTGTTGTTTACTGTTTACTGTTTAACTGCACACTGCCATAAGCATTTTTTTGTGTGTGTGTGTGTATATATATATATCTTTATATCTTTATATCCTTATTTATTTGCCTTCTTTTTCTTGTTATCATATTTATTTAATATTTTGTTATTATATATATATATTTTTTTTATTCTCCTTTTCACCCCATTTTATTCCCTCATGCCGGACCGTCGTAAAAAGCATTTCACTGCATGTGGTACCCTGTATGTATGTGTATGTGACAAATCAAATTTGATTTGATTTAATTTGATTTAATTGAATTTTGTATAATAATTAAATGATACATGCATAAAATAAATATACAAACACTGAAAACAAGCATTTGAATGTAGTAAAACCGCAGTAAATCATGTTTGAATACAGATAAATTACTGTTGTAGAAGACAAATGCTATAAAAAGAGAGTGGAACGGAGAAACACAGGCGATGCTAACAGGCCTTATAAAAAAAATGGAAAAAATATACATTGGAGTATAAATGCATAATCATTCACTGGAAATTACAGCAGTGACTAAAATGTAATCATTTACTGCTGCTGTTTTTAGATTTAGTGTTTGTTTGCACAGTTTTAATTGAATCCATCACTATGTCGCGAGCGAACTGATTGCGCAACCTGATGCTGAACAGATCCAGTGTGACTGTACACAAGTTACAAACAAACAGTTTACACAACAGCACTTTAAACTACACCAGTTTCACATGATGAGGATTAAACAGTTTTTACTAACCGTGCTGATGTTTCACTTTCATCCCTGACACCAGTGTGTTTTTTCCTGCTGCTGATTGACCCTGTTAATCTCTGCCATTTCGCAAGAGGGGGGTCTTGCCCTCACACTAACCCTTAACTTGAGCAGCCCAACTAATCGATACCAGCATTCGCTGACAACGAATTTCATTCTTCGATTATTATTAAATTTATCGATTAGTTGTTGCAGTCCCAGCTCAAAATAACTGAATAGTAGCTTCGGCTCAATTTTTTTCAATTGACAAAACTATTGTGACATTCACCATTTACCTTCTTTTCCCAAACCACAGATTATCTGCAGAGCACTCGCTTATCAAAAGCATCTCTCAAGCCACAGAATTCGAAATGAATGCATGTGTAAGCCCTTTTTATATGGTTGGTGCTTTTACTGACAAATGGTTAATAAAACCTTAAGCCTAAAAATAAATCGTTTTTTTTTCCCCTGTAGAAATGTCTGCAAGAAGACCAAGATATGAACTGACTAAAAAAAAAAAAATCAGTGACACATTGCCAAATAGCTGTCACAGTATGTAAGACATTTGTGTAAACTCTACTGAGTGAAGGAGTGGAGATCTGCAATAAGGAGTGTGTTAGTCTCCAAAACAAGCCAGTAAAAAGAGTAAATCCCATTTATCCAAGTCTTACCAGTAGTTCTTCCATGCTGGTCTGGCACTTCTCCAGATTGATCCTCTTGATGGCCACACGTTCTTGTCTAGGGACACAGAGAGCGGCCTGGACTACTGCTGTGGCTCCACTGCCTACAAATGTCAAATAATACATGCAATTTAAATCTCTCTGTGATGTAGATTTTCCCATACCCCAAACAGTTACAGTTTTAGCTCCATCTGTTGCACAGCACTAATACTGATAACTCCTTCCAAAAACACTTAATCGTTAATTTACTTATAGTACACAAAAATGATCCAAAGTATCAGAAGTAATAGAACGAGCGCATGAATGTGTCGAAGCTGCTCAATCAACACCTTTTGACCAATCAGAATTGATCAGTCAGCAGCACGGTGCTATAAAAGTCAGCAACGAATAAAATGCCAAGCTAAGCTGTCAATATGCTGTCTTCTTTTTTCATGTCTATCTGCAGGGGTTGTTAACGGCTACCAGAAACTTAATGACGCTGCATCCCTGTCTGTCCGTTTTTTGGCTTCAATATCATAAAGTCATTATCGGTCATAGTGTCCTCTTCTTCTTTCTCTCACTTATTTTGTGTGACCTGATTTAGTCATTGTGAATAAATTCCATATTGCAAGTCTAGCTTCCTGGTTTCCTTAGTTTGTGCATAGCTTATTGTTCTGTGCATTGAGTTTTTCTTTATGGTGATTCTCTCGGTTGGTGTTTCGATCCCAGCGTGCGTGATACTCAGTTTTTTCCTCGTGCATGCTGCACTTGTCCTACATTTTGTTCCCGACTCACGCTCGGTACTCGTGTGTGACCGGTGCATGCTCTACCTCATTTCAGCTTCCAGCAGACAATATCGCATGTTAATCACTGTATACATGATCAATAGAGGAGGTCTGTTTACAAACACTATGCACTGAGTGCATGAATGTGCTCCCCACACACACACACACACACACACACACACACACACACACACACACACACACTGCCAACTGCTGTTGACAGATAAGAAGGAGGGGGTCCTGAATACAGTGCTGATTAGGAAAATAATGCAGATGAAGTGCACAGGAGCTGCTCTGCTTATCAGCTGATAGAAGGATAGGGCTCGAACGCCACTCGTCTACTGCGTCCAGCTTTATCTAATGGCACCCTGCCTTATAAATGCCTGTTTGGTCTTTCCTTGATGATGCTGTTTTTTTTTGTTTTTTTTTTACAGGAATTGGCTGAAGTCGTCATTTAACAGTCTGGAAGAAGCGGCAAAGGGCCTGGTGACAAATCCCACAGAAAAGTCACCTTATTAATGAACAGGATGTTAAATGCAAGCAACATCCGGCAGAGGGCGCGTTGAGAAGAGCATGAATGACAATCACACTCGTGTTATCATTATAATAATACATGTATAAACACTAATATTAAATGTAGATGCCTGATATAACATGTAGCGAGCTGAATTATTCCCGAATACGTTTTAAGAGGAGAATAAGCTGTGTACTTGTATAATAATAGTGTGATTGTTAGAAATAGAAAGTGATGGTTATATGTTAGATACAACATAATGGGATGGAGAAGTTAATAGTAATAGTGTCTTATCAACCAATTTCTACCAACTTAATTAAACTGGGCTTTAGCGTAGAGTGGAACCTGTAGATGATGAAGTCGATCAGACCTGGGCTGAAGAACACCTGAACCACACTTTACCTGAGCAGTAAATCCTGCCGGTTCGTCAGCAGAAAAGCAGAATGAACTGCTTTCTATGAATCTAACGACAAATAAAAGATCGAAGATTTCCGCATTGATCGTGTAACGTGCTATAGAAAGCAGTGAGTGAGTTAACGGTGTGTCACATCCGCATTGCATTAGTTTAGAGAGCAGCAGATCACAACACACACACACACACACACACACACACACACCATCATAGCCTGCTGCTGCTGAGGCTAGTGCACATGAAAAGCCGGTACAGGGCCTCTCTGTCATTCAGTCCACATTCGCACACAAAACTCACCTGTTCATCCGAATCTCACTTACCTATCACATCCTGAAGCTCATACGATTCCTTGACAATCGGCCAGCCTGTTGTGGTTCCCGCTTGCGGACTGTGGCCGGTAGCCGGAGCCGCAAAAGAGTGGCTTCGCTCCGCCATGATGCTGCGGATGTCTGAGGTACAGGAGGAGCGCGCGAGCGCCTGCGCTAGCCAGCTAACCGTGTCACAGCCTCTCCGCTGTCTCTTTTAGCTGCTTCCGCACTAAGTAGGGCGATAGATAGATAGATAGATAGATAGATAGATAGATAGATAGATAGATAGATAGATAGATAGATAGATAGATAGATAGATAGATAGATAGATAGATAGATAGATAGATAGATGATAGATAGATAGATAGATAGATAGATAGATAGATAGATAGATAGATAGATAGATAGATAGATAGTCAAAGTACTGTCAAAAGTTTTAGGCACGTCTGAAAAGTTGTGAGAATACTTTAATTATAATTTATATAAAAAAAACAGTGTTCATCACTTATTTTTATCAATTAACAAAATGAAAAGTTGATGAACAGAACAGAGAGATAAACAAAAAATCTAAATCAAATCAATATTTGGTGTGCTCTCAATAAATATTGAAAAACAGCATCAATTCTTTGAGGTATACTTACACTGGGTACTTTTTGTGAAGATCTTCTGTGGCTGTAAACTGCCTTAAATCCCTCTGGAATATAGTTACCTTGTGTCTTGTTGCTGTGATCAATCTTGCCATGGTGTTGATCTGTGACATGGAACTATCTCACCTTAGTAGTAGAGTTTGGCTGTTTCTCACCCAGTTTGAAGCCTCCTACACAACTGTTTCTGTTTCAGTTAATGACGGTGTTTTAACCTACATATGAAATTGATGT